>NW_006790073.1:350724-408173 GCF_000442215.2 Lipotes vexillifer
AAAAAAAAAAAAAAAAAAAAAAAAAAATTTCAAGTTTTTGCCTGAGAATCCTGTGTCTCAAGATAGAAAAGGATTTGGAACGTGTGACTCCTTGGGGAAGATTACAGTTCATGGAAAATCATAGCAATAACAAAAAGCATTTATTAAGTCATATATGCCAGACAAATTACAACAGTGCATAAAATGCTCTTCTGTATGGAGGATAGTGGAGGATGCTGTCTTACTTTTTAAGAAAGTGGAAAATGAGCAAACAATATGATGCCCATTTCTTCACCCTAATGTAGTGGGGTTTTTTTTTTTAAGTAAATATCATCGTTCCACAGTTCTGAACTTTTAACTTGAAATGACTAAAAACATAAACTCCAAGGACCCGAAACTTCCTTCCAAGTTAGGGAAGATAACTGAGTTTCTTGAACAGAAGTTAATACTTTGTGGGAAATCAACTCAATGGATGGCACCCATGAAAAATTATAGTTATACAGGCTGGGGATGGCGTGAGAGGAAGCACATGATGCTAAAAGAAAAAAAGTGGAATATAAAAACGTGTGAGGGGGGCTTCCCTGGTGGCGCAGTGGTTGAGAGTCCGCCTGCCGATGCAGGGGATGCGGGTTCGTGCCCCGGTCCGGGAAGATCCCACACGCCACGGAGCGGCTGGGCCAGTGAGCCATGGCCGCTGAGCCTGCGCGTCCGGAGCCTGTGCTCCGCAACTGGAGAGGCCACAACAGTGAGAGGCCCGCATACCGCAAACAAAACAAAACAAAACAAAAACGTGTGAGGTTAAATAACAACCCAGTAAACTACATAGGTTATGGACAAAGACTGGAATGGAACAATAAATCCACTGAGTTTTAGAGCAGTGAAATCCTGGACGTTTTTTCTTTTCTTTCACTGTTACTCCAGTTTTTAAATGAAATAAGTGTGCAGAAGCAGCTCATCTCAAGAAGCCCCTGGGAGGAGCTAGAAGGAGGTTGAAAGTTCCAATGGAAGCAAAGTCACCTGTATTTCTGAGCCCCGCACAGTCCCAGGAGCAGTAGCAGAAGCAGCACCACCGCGCAGGCAGCCACCGCGGTGATGCTCCGCTGCCGCCCGTGGCCGGCATGCCGCAGTTCCCACCACTTCAAGTCTCGGTGCTGACATCGCTCCCCGACGTAGCCAACGACACAGCTGTGACAACATACAAACAGAGGTCAGCAGTGAGCCAAGGCCGAAAACGCTTATATTTTTGCACTCAATATCCAGCCGTCTCTCAACCTCTGCATTTCAGCTTCAGCTCTTTGGACATATGGAAAATCCATCAGGGGTCAGTTGAAAGCACTCTAATTTACAAGTTAATGCAACACAGACTTGCCCCATTGGTCTGTTGGCCCTGGGATTAATGGGGGATTATTTGCATACCGCCTCTATAAGGCACTGCAGAACACTGATTAAAGATCAATTTCTGTTAGGCTAAAATCCTGTGAAGCTTCCTCTAAGACCAACATAAAGCAACCCTACCCTAAGAGCGAAGGGAGTTTTCGAACAAATGTTCAGCCAGACTGCAATGAGTATAGGTCAAAGGAAGGAAGAGTTCAAAGCACAGTCTTTCACTTGAGACCAGGTTGTAAAAGAATGTTGAGTAGTCTCTGAACTGGAAGCATAGACTAGTCTGCAGAGGAAACCATTTTTCCTTCTCTTTTAAAGTCACAGACTCAAAAGGACTCGGTGGTGACACACAAGCATTTGCCTAAGTGGAGGAAAAGAGGCGTTCACCAACATCCTGCTGTTTCATTAGTGAAATTGTTACTGGAATTACCAGCGGGCAACACAGGCTGTGAACCTTTAGATGAAAGTAAATGAAACAATGCTGCCATCTACTGGAAATACATGCTTCCAGAAACTCTCCGGATCTTGGGTAGAATTAGATTCTATTATTCTGTGCAAGAGCATAAACTTTAAAAATATTGTTAGAAATTCTGTGTTGCTCACTTGTTAGGAATTTCTTCACCTTGGCTCTGGATCCACTCTCTGCATGTATATCCATGTCCCCACTTTGTTCCAAAAGGAGGTAAAGGAATGAATACACAGAGGACTGATACCAGTCCCCATGGCGGGAAGAGGCAGCAAGGGACAAGCATTAGACGAAGCATGCATCATGGCTGAAGGCCCAGAAGGTCTCAAGTCTAGTCCTAGCTCTACCTGAGTTGGTTACAGGAGCTTTGGCGAGTCACTTTCAAAGACAGGAGGGAAAGTAACTAGTGTTTGTTATGTACCTTATGTTTCCGATATTGTACTAGGCACTTTTATTCATTTTATTTTTGATGGCATATTCCCATTTTATAGATGAGGAAAGTGAGATTCAAAGGAGTTAAGTAATTTTCCACACAGCTAGTGAATGGTAGGTTTGATTCAAATGGTTCTCTGATTTCAAAGTCTGTGTTCTTTCTACTACATTGGGCCACTTCCAAAAAGAGTTTTAAGTTCCATGCACCTCTGAAAAACTATTCTTCTAGAAGTGATCCTACCAGAGAATGCAGGACCTGAGTGTAGGAAGCATAAAGGACCATCAGGTTATTCCCGGCTTTCCTGTATGCTGTTTTAATTCTAGCTGTCCTTGGTTATAGACATTTACTATCAACGCCTAGCAGCCACTTGTTGTTGTTGTTGTTGTTGTTTTGCGGTACGCGGGCCTCTCACTGTTGTGGCCTCTCCCGTTGCGGACGGAGCACAGGCTCGGGACGCGCAGGCTCAGCGGCCATGGCTCACGGGCCCAGCCGCTCCGCGGCATGTGGGATCTTCCCGGACCGGGACACGAACCCGCGTCCCCTGTATCGGCAGGCGGACTCTCAACTACTGCGCCACCAGGGAAGCCCCTAGCAACCACTTTTAAACTGTTGGATATTAACAGGCCACACCTCCAATCCTCTCACAGATCTTAGGGTCTCAAGGAATATGCCACGCACGTGACAAGAGAACTGGGAGCCAAGGAGGATGCAATATCAAAGCCTCTCAGCCTTATAAGGTCCAGAGCAATCAGCCAGCATCTCACAAGGGCAGGCGACGCTCCACTAGTTCCTCAGGTTTTGGGTTTTTTTTTTTTACATCTTTATTGGAGTATAATTGCTTTACAATGTTGTGTTAGTTTCTGCTTTATAACAAAGTGAATCAGTTATACATACACATATGTTCCCATATCTCTTCCCTCTTGTGTCTGCCTCCCTCCCACCCTCCCCTATCTCAACCCCCTAGGTGGTCACAAAGCACTGAGCTGATCTCCCTGTGCTATGTGGCTGCTTCCCACTAGCTATCTATTTTGCATTTGGTAGTGTATATATGTCCATGCCACTCTCTCATTTCGTCCCAGCTTACCCTTCCCCATCCCCTTGTCCTCAAGTCCATTCTCTACATCTGCGCCTTTATTCCTGTCCTGCCCCTAGGTTCTTCAGAACCTTATTTTTTTAAGATGCCACATATATACGTCAGCACACGGTATTTGTTTTTCTCTTTCTGACTTACTTCACTCTGTTACGACAGACTTGAGGTCCATCCACTTCACTACAAATAACTCAATTTCGTTTCTTTGTATGGCTAATATTCCATTGTATATATGTGCCACATCTTCTTTATGGACACTTAGGTTGCTTCCATGTCCTGGCTGCTGTAAATTGTGCTGCAATAAACATTGTGGCACATGACTTCTTTGAATTATGGTTTTCTCAGGGTATATGCCCAGTAGTGGGATTGCTGGGTCGTATGGTAGTTCTATTTTTAGTTTTTTAAGGAACCTCCATACTGTTCTCCATAGTGGCTGTATCAATTTACATTCCCACCAACAGTGCAAGAGGGTTCCCTTTTCTCCACACCCTCTCCAGCATTTATTGTTTGTAGATTTTTTGATGCTGGCCATTCTGACCGGTGTGAGGTGATACCTCATTGTAGTTTTGATTTGCATTTCTCTAATGATTAGTGATGTTGAGCATCCTCTCATGTGTTTGTTGGCAATCTGTGTATCTTCTTTGGAGAAATGTCTATTTAGGTCTTCTGCCCATTCACAACCTTTTTTCATGAAACATTTCACAGCACCGTTGTTGGGAGAACTTGGGCTGAAGAAGACCTGGCCCACAGGGTGGGGGTTGGTTCGAAGCCAAACCAGAATGAATGAGGATCTCTTCCGTGCTCAGGAGGTTTGGGGTCCTCTGAGAATCCCCAGAGCAGGGTATCTGTGAGGAGGACCTTGGGTGTGGAGATTTCCAGTTCCCACATCCTCTGCATCCCCGGGGCAGCCAGCAGGTCCTGCATCTGAGGGGAGCTTTCATTGCCTCCAAACAAGGAAGGAAGTGCATTCCTCTTTATTAACGTGCTCACAACGTTAAGAGCACTCTGTGTGGAATGATGCCTGTGAAGTGTTTCTAATAAAAGCCGGACTGGGAAGCACTCCTTAGAGGTGTGTTATTATGGAATTAAAAAACTACAAGGTGAGGTCATTGGGGCGGGGAAGGAGGGAAGGGTTGGACATCTGATTAAACCACACTTTTATTAAATATAGAATTCAAAAAAAAAGTTATGTTCCAGATTAATGGGAACTCTGGTGATATTTTAAATGTTGCTTTTGATTAAAGATCCTTAAATTTAAGTGTTAGATCCCACTTAATTGTCATTTTGGAGCAACTCGTGTTTGAAACATTATTAGGGGAATATGATATATTCACCAGGATTTAATGACAGAAAGGAAAGCAGTGTGCTAAAGAGTCCACAAATCATTTAATGAATTGCTGCTATCAGGGCCAAATGAAATCAACGTGCTGACCGCAATAGGCAACCCTGCAGTACCCTTCTTATTATAATGTCCTCTTTTTTTTTTTAACATCTTTATTGGAGTATAATTGCTTTACAGTGGTGTGCTAGTTTCTGCTGTATAACAAAGTGAATCAGCTATACATATACATATATCCCCATATCCCCTCCCTCTTGCATCTCCCTCCCACCCTCCCTATCCCACCCCGCTAGGTGGTCACAAAGCACCGAGCTGATCTCCCTGTGCTATGCGGCTGCTTCCCACTAGCCATCTATTTTACGTTTGGTAGTGTATATATGTCCATGCCACTCTCTCACTTCATCCCAGCTTCCCCTTCCCCAGGTCCTCAAGTCCATTCTCTACATCTGAGTCTTTATGCCTGTCCTGCCCCAGGTTCATCAGAACCTTTTTTTTTTTAGATTCCATATATATGTGTTAGCATATGGTATTTGTTTTTCTCTTTCTGACTTACTTCACTTTGTATGACAGACTCTAGGTCTATAATGTCTTTAATAACCCAAAGTTAAAGTATCAGAGAGAAACACAAACCATTGCTAGGACACTTGTTTTCATAATTTCATTATCTGTAACAGCAAGAAGCCATGAACAGGTAAAAACAATTTGATTCTTATTATCAAAATCAAGGATGATTATCATTAAGTACTAAATTTATCTTAGGTTAGAAAATCACAGTATGAAATATGAATATGAAAGCAGATTTCTGTTAGAACTGAGTCATTTTTGCTAATATTCATGAGCGTTTTTCACTGTGTCAGGCTGACGTGATTTATAATGCAAGGCCAATTCACAACCTTTTTTCATGAAACATTTCACAGCACCGTTGTTGGGAGAACTTGGGCTGAAGAAGACCTGGCCCACAGGGTGGGGGTTGGTTCGAAGCCAAACCAGAATGAATGAGGATCTCTTCCGTGCTCAGGAGGTTTGGGGTCCTCTGAGAATCCCCAGAGCAGGACAACCTTTTTTCATGAAACATTTCACAGCACCGTTGTTGGGAGAACTTGGGCTGAAGAAGACCTGGCCCACAGGGTGGGGGTTGGTTCGAAGCCAAACCAGAATGAATGAGGATCTCTTCCGTGCTCAGGAGGTTTGGGGTCCTCTGAGAATCCCCAGAGCAGGGTATCTGTGAGGAGGACCTTGGGTGTGGAGATTTCCAGTTCCCACATCCTCTGCATCCCCGGGGCAGCCAGCAGGTCCTGCATCTGAGGGGAGCTTTCATTGCCTCCAAACAAGGAAGGAAGTGCATTCCTCTTTATTAACGTGCTCACAACGTTAAGAGCACTCTGTGTGGAATGATGCCTGTGAAGTGTTTCTAATAAAAGCCGGACTGGGAAGCACTCCTTAGAGGTGTGTTATTATGGAATTAAAAAACTACAAGGTGAGGTCATTGGGGCGGGGAAGGAGGGAAGGGTTGGACATCTGATTAAACCACACTTTTATTAAATATAGAATTCAAAAAAAAAGTTATGTTCCAGATTAATGGGAACTCTGGTGATATTTTAAATGTTGCTTTTGATTAAAGATCCTTAAATTTAAGTGTTAGATCCCACTTAATTGTCATTTTGGAGCAACTCGTGTTTGAAACATTATTAGGGGAATATGATATATTCACCAGGATTTAATGACAGAAAGGAAAGCAGTGTGCTAAAGAGTCCACAAATCATTTAATGAATTGCTGCTATCAGGGCCAAATGAAATCAACGTGCTGACCGCAATAGGCAACCCTGCAGTACCCTTCTTATTATAATGTCCTCTTTTTTTTTTTAACATCTTTATTGGAGTATAATTGCTTTACAGTGGTGTGCTAGTTTCTGCTGTATAACAAAGTGAATCAGCTATACATATACATATATCCCCATATCCCCTCCCTCTTGCATCTCCCTCCCACCCTCCCTATCCCACCCCGCTAGGTGGTCACAAAGCACCGAGCTGATCTCCCTGTGCTATGCGGCTGCTTCCCACTAGCCATCTATTTTACGTTTGGTAGTGTATATATGTCCATGCCACTCTCTCACTTCATCCCAGCTTCCCCTTCCCCAGGTCCTCAAGTCCATTCTCTACATCTGAGTCTTTATGCCTGTCCTGCCCCAGGTTCATCAGAACCTTTTTTTTTTTAGATTCCATATATATGTGTTAGCATATGGTATTTGTTTTTCTCTTTCTGACTTACTTCACTTTGTATGACAGACTCTAGGTCTATAATGTCTTTAATAACCCAAAGTTAAAGTATCAGAGAGAAACACAAACCATTGCTAGGACACTTGTTTTCATAATTTCATTATCTGTAACAGCAAGAAGCCATGAACAGGTAAAAACAATTTGATTCTTATTATCAAAATCAAGGATGATTATCATTAAGTACTAAATTTATCTTAGGTTAGAAAATCACAGTATGAAATATGAATATGAAAGCAGATTTCTGTTAGAACTGAGTCATTTTTGCTAATATTCATGAGCGTTTTTCACTGTGTCAGGCTGACGTGATTTATAATGCAAGGCCATATACTTCGTCACAGAATATAACTTCTTCTTATAATTTAGACTAGGTTTCTGCTGATTATTAGTGATAAAATAATCAAAGCCGTATTTCATCATTCCTTCACTAGGCACAGAGAAAATTATCAGTGAGTCAGGAGTCCAGCCATAGGAGACCTATTCATTTTTCAGTATCTATCAATTCCCTCCGATTGCCTTCAAATTATGAAAGTAATTAAAAGTAAGATTTGATACAAAACTAGATCTTCTGGGTGTGGTTTTTACTAAAAACTGAGGGGCATGGCTTCTGAGTGAGTGCGCTGGGAACACCTCATAGTTCCAGGGCTTCCCTGAACCCTCCCTTCAGGTTGACACTTAGCCCACCGAAACCATCACGGGGACAAAAGCAGAGCAAAGGCAGCCATGGCTGCATCCAGCAGTTGTTACCAAATAACAAAAATGTAAATGCCAGGCTTCCCTGGTGGCGCAGTGGTTGAGAGTCCACCTGCTGATGCGGGGGACACGGGTTCATGCCCCGGTCCAGGAGGATCCCACATGCCGCGGAGCGGCTGGGCCCGTGAGCCATGGCCGCTGAGCCTGCGCGTCCGGAGCCTGTGCTCCGCAACGGGAGAGGCCACAACAGTGAGAGGCCAGCGAAACGCAAAAAAAAAAAAAAAAATGTAAATGCCAACTATTAGGAAGTAAAGAGGGAAAAAATATGTTAGTTTTGAGCATTGAAGGCAAGAAGTCCAGTGTGAACATATATAACACTTTTTAAAATTCAGAAACGTAGCATTGATGCGCTCCATCTATTTGGCAGAAAATAAATCAAAGTTTTAAGAAATTCTCTCAGTTTAATCCCCAGCCTATACCAGTAGTAACATCAAGTTATTTAAATAAGAGGGAAAATAACCAGTTCCTTACATTTAATATTTACCACTAGCACCGGGTCAGGGGTGGGGGGTGGTGAAATATGCAGGAAAGGTGTAATACACACACAGAATTTATATATGTCAATATAGGGTTACATATATAAATTATATATTTTTCCCTATGGAAAAGCCTAATTATAGAAAAATCTCAATATAAGTTTTCTGAATCTGCTAAAAGTTATGGGCTGCAATATCATATCTCTGTGCCATCAGAAAGATACCTTGACTTACTTGCAGGCATAGCTGTCGATCGCTTCAACATACATGCACACACCGCCGTGGAGGCAGTACCCATCGTGGGACGGGGGACATTCGGGGTAAATATTTCTCACAGGAGAGCGGCCATCCTCCCTGCGATGAGAGGGCGGAGTCGAGTCTGGAAGAAGCAAAGGCATTTCTTTTACTTTCTGAAGTGATTGGGGTCTTTCAGATATCGGTATCAGGGAGCGGTTTCTGTGAACAATGTGTGAGATAGACCAGTAGTTGTGATAGAGAACAACAGCTTCACTTTCTCAACCAGACCTCGTGTCCTTCACCATGCAGCCAGCCATTCTTTCCTTAGGTTCAGCATTATCTGACATAAAGCACATTGGAAGCTGTAAGAGAATGGTCAATCCCAAGACCATAGGAATTCCGAGTGCAGATCTCGTTATAAAAGCACATCCATCATCCAAAAACACATGCTGTGTGAAACAGCAGTTAGCTTAAGAGCGTCTCACTGAACAACAGTATCTCTTCACGGCTTATAAACCACCTACCACCACACAGTCCACTACCCCTAGTTTCCCGGGAGTCTCAAAAATTTCTCCCACACGAGACTTTCTTCTAAACACTGTTTAAGTTGTAGGGGAGCCCTCAAAGACAAAAGTAGCAACTTTGACAGAAAGGAAATGTTACCATAACAGAGGGGATGCCCAAGTGGGGAAGTCCGTTTTATTGGATGGTTTGCTGCTCTTTAAAAGGAAAACATTAGGGTGTGTAGCCGACTATATAAATATTAGGAGTCTTTCAGTACCTTTAAGAACAGCAAATTATTTGAGAAAATAATATGCTAAAAAAACAGAGACCCGAGCAAGTGCAGAACCTTCCTTTCTCAGGATGTTTTCTGCTTGCAGAGCTGAGACAGGTAAATAGCTGGCAATGACTTAGCTGACCCTGGCTTCTAGGGTCTATGAAGCCAGCTCCCCTTCTGAGTGCTGATGGTAAGAAGATACTGCTGTCATGCGGGAGGGTTCAGGAAGCAGGAAGCGACAATTATTAACATTTTTTAAAGTTCTAATTCAGATCAAGAAATACTGACTTTTTAAAAAAAAATTAAAAAATAAATGCAATTTTATTAAGAGTTTCAAATTACATATGTCAAATTTCTAGAATGGAATAGAACCATTTTGAAACTGGAGAGATGGCATAGATGAACACCGATATCCCTTGAAACTCCAACTTAATTTAAAAAAACAATTCCTCTGCAAACCATATTCCCCCTTATATAACAAAACGAAATAGTATCTATCTCTTCACTTTGGCAACAGCTATTTCCTAAAGGAATGAAAAAAAAAAGCAGTCATTTTGCTACTTCTTTAAGTTCATTAAAAATGGGATTCTATCTTTAGATTAAAAATGTTTAAGTTCAGAAAAAGCTTATTTTAAAATCCTTGAAAGTGATTCAAAATGCTAAGAGTCCGGACATCCTCCCCAACCTGTCTAGCCCTGCAGAGCTTTTCCAGCAGCCCCCAAAATCAACACTACAAATCAGGACATTAGCTGCATAGTTAAAGAGAACCACCTGTGTTCCCACCTTTATTGAATTGTGAATAATAAAAAAGGATTTATTCCAGATGCTATTAAATTAAGAAAACTTGGGCCATTTCACATTCTCAACCACAGCAGCAATCTAATCAGGAAAGTAAACTCACCAGCCTGATTGAACTGAATGATTTCTAGAAGCTCTAATGGAAATACACTTGGGTACTGATTTTTTCAGAATCAAGTCCCTCCCCTTGGATCTGGACCACCCACCAACCTACCAGGGCAAATCCGTCCAGGTTCAGACAAGTTGCCAGCACATGTGCAGGTGTAGTTTCCCTCCGTATTTGTACAGGCGGCATTTTCCCCACAGGTGTGCACACCCAGTTGGCACTCATCAACATCTGTCAGGAAAAGGGAGTAGGAAAGAGAAAAGTAGGGTGCAGAGGAGAACAGAGGGTGGTATAATTGGAAACCCCAATATTCTGGAAAGGGAGCATCTTCAACTTCTGTCATGCCACATGTTCTCAGAGCTCTATACATTTTTAGATTCAAAAATTCTGTTATAAATGTTGGAGAGAGAGATGGACTGGGCCCCTTGGCTGCATGCCCATGCAGGTAAACTCCTGACATGAGGCTGGAAGTTTTCCTACTGCTTTGGAAGGAAAGGAAATTTCCCAGCACATGTAGCTCAGTGGGAAAGTTGGAGATGGTAAACTATCTCCAGGTAAACATTTAGTGGTTCAGATCATATTAAATTCAACATTTTTGCCTTTTTTACATAAATATGAACAAAGTCATCACTTTTTTCCCAGCTACCCATCTTTTATTTTCTCAGTTACCACCACCCTAACCTTTAGGTCTTTCTTCTCTTCAATTTTCCATTTGCTGTAAGAGGAGCAGCCTTACAACATTCCCTACATCCCGTCTCTCCTGCACTTCTCTCCTAAACACCAGCGCCACATTAATCTTCCCGAACCACATCTCCCGTCACTGCACCACTCGACTCAGACGCTGCCAGTAGTTGTCTGCTTCCTAGAGCTGTGCTGCCCAATATGGTAGCCATCGCCATATGTAGGTATCGAGCACCTGAAGTGCAGCTAGTCCACACTGAAAGGTACTGTAAGTGTAAAACACGTGCCAGATTGCGTGGACATAGTATCAACTATGAAAGAACATAAAATAGATCAGTAATTTTTATATTATAGATAGCTAATGACAACCAAATGTATAGCACAGGGAACTGTAATCAGTGCTCTGTGGTGACCTAAATGGGAAGGAAGTCCAAAAAAGAGGGGATATATGTATACGTGTAGCTGATTCACTTTGCTGTACAGCAGAAACTAACACAACACTGTAAAGCAACTATACTCCGATTAAAAAATAATGATGATACTTTTTTATATTGATTATACATTAAGCTGTTAATATTTGGGATATATATTGAATAAAATAAAATATTATTAAAATTAATTTCACCTGTTTCTTTTTGCTTTTTGTAATGTAGCTACAAAAAATTTAAAATTACATATGTGACTGACATTATATTTCTACTGGATGGTGCTGGTCCAGAGAAGTAAAACCCCAATGCCTGACTTTCAGATTCTAGTTTTCCACAAATATAACTCAACTTACCTGTTATGGACTGAATTGCATCTCCCCAAAATTCATATGTCGAAGCCCTAACCCCCAGAGTGACTATATTTGGAGACAGGACCTATAAGGAAGCAATCAAGCTTATATGAGGTCATAAGAGTGAGGCCCTAATCCAACGGGATTGATGTCCTTCTAAGAAGAGGAAGAGATACCAGAGGTGTCTCTCTCTCCCTCTCTCACTCTCTCCACAAGCCACAGAGGAAAGGGCAGGTGAGTGTGGAGCAAGAAGGGGGCCGTCTGCAAGCCAGGAAGAGTCCTCACCAGGAACCAAATCTGCCAGCGCCTTAATCTGGGACTTCTGGCCTCCAGAACTCTAAGAAAATAAACGTCTGTTGTTGAGGCCACCCAGTCTACACAGTACTTTTGATGGTATCCAGAGCAGATGGAGACACCACCTTGCCAGACTCAGTTTCTGTTCTCCTTCACACAGTATAGACACACAGTCTATACTTAAGGCTCTAGGCTTTTCTCTACCCCCCCTCCCCCAAGTAAGACCTGTGATATGTTCATGCCTGCGGTGCTCCCCACTCCTTCACATTTCTGCATAATAAAAATGTACTTATGCCCCCAGTTCCATCCAAAACGATAATTCCTCCATGAAGTCTTTCCCAATACCTCAAACAGATATGTCTACCGGTTCTGAATTTCCACTTAGTTTTTACTTCTCTTATGACGCATACCTTTCTTCACCACGTATCACAGCTGCATTTCTTTTAGATCATATTCTCCATGTAAGCAAGGACTGCCTTCCTCATCTTGGCATTGCTCACAGATCCTAGCACTGTGTCTTTGCACTAATAGGGGTCAATTAAATATTTGCCACATTGAATCACTAACCTGAAAAGCCCAAAGGGAGTCTTTTTTTTTTTTTTTTAAACTGACATCCTACTGCAATCTCTATGAACTATCACCTTGAGAATGAGAGAGAAGCAAAAACAATGATGTACTGTTGGCCAAGAAACACAACTACTCTTAAGAATAACAACAGTTTTATACAGCACTTATTGTGGGCCAGGCATGGTTCAAAGCACTATATCTACTACATCTCTATATCTACTATATATACACGGGGCTGGGGGGCAGTGCGGAGAACAAGAACAAGCTCAGGGCTTCCATGTGGCCCGAGACGCCATGCCAACCAGGCAGGCTGGGCCATGACACTCTGCTCCATGGATGGAGATGCGTGAGTAACAGAGTGAGAATTCAGAGTATAATGAGTTTAAACATCCAAGAAAGTATACCTTCCTTTTTCTTCAAAGTAAATTAAATATAAAGCCTGTTTGTCTAAATTATCTATGAGCCTGCTTAATTCGAGCAGTGACATTTTCCCAATTGACAGCCAAATATGTGCTTAAAAGAGCCTTTACAGATGTCTGTGGACTCCACAAAACTAATCTGATAAACGTCTGATTTAAACCAACCAGATCCAGAAAATTGGTAGTTATGACTGATATTTCATCTTTAACCTCAACATGTGGGAGAAAGCAATGCCATTTTAGTTTGTTATCAAGGCATCTGCCCCTCACAGCGAAAAGATTTTTACGTTTTCAGAAGGAAAGGAAAACACTGAAAGAGACATGTTAAAGCCCCATAAAACTTGAGATAACTATTTTACTGGGCCAAGATGGCTTCAGGCAGGTCTTCACTTGTACAGTGACATTGTGTTACACCTGGAATGGTACATGACATCCACTAAGTGAACTCCTAACCCAGCAAGCCACACCCAGACCTTGGCAGAGGATGGTGATTATGAAAGAGGTCTTAATCATTCCTTGCTTGATTCTAAATGTCAACAGCTTGAACTTATCAAGAGCCAGCTGTGAGCCCTTTCACAGAACCACGCCTCCTTCCCTTTACACACAGCCGTGACCTCCAAAAAACCCACATCAGCTCTGCAGTTCACCACGGTTCAATTGCCAAATTCAGTGACAAAGAAAATGCCGTCCAGTTCCCCCCATGATGGCTCGAGGTGTGGAGTTATCGATGAGGCACTGATGTCACTCAACCCCGTGTAGAAGCTGACTAGTGCGGTCACAGCCAAAGGGCACGAAATTGACTATTTACCCAAAACTGAAATATGTCAGTTTGAACAGATCACACAACTCCTCCTTTAGTCTTAACATGTGTGTCAGCACAATTCTCTCCTGTCTTTTCTCGGCCCGCCACACCCAGTGTTTGGTGATTCTCCAAGGCTTGCCTTCACCCTTGGCCCTCTGCACACAGCTCTCTTACCAAGGCAGTGGATCCCATCTCCCTGGTAGCCTTCTGAGCACCGGCAGACATGGCCACCTTCAGTATTGACGCACTTGGAGGAGGTGGGAGGGCAAACTGAGATACCCATCTGACATTCATCTATATCTGTGGGCAAAATGATGAGCTAGTGAAATACATAGGCAATCCTGGTATAAAGGAAAAGTGTAGGAAAGGATAGTATAATCTTACATACAATCATCCAGCCATTTACAGGTACTGCTTGCAAATGTGATGCAAACCCTCCATCTTGGACTTAAAGTTCATTTCTGAATCAATTTTTACAGATTTCTCAGTGTTTCACTAGTGTAAGTAAATCACTTTTTGCCAGAGTTTCAGACCATAAGAACATTTACAATAATGGCTATCAATGTAAAATAGTAACCCATCCAGCAAAACCTATTTAATAAACTAAAACTTATGACCTAAGCCTTTGGGGGGGAAAGCTGTGTTTTTATTGGAATTGGGGAGTTTAGAAATTTGACTTGAACTCAAATTCATGCTTTTAAAGCTAATTATAAATTCTTCTCCTTGGGGCTTCCCTGGTGGCGCAGTGGTTAAGAATCCACCTGCCAATGCAGGGGACACAGGTTTGAGCCCTAATTCGAGAAGATCCCACATGCCGTGGGGCAACTAAGCCCAAGCGCCACAACTACTGAGCCTGTGCTCTATAGCCCACGAGCCACAACTACTGGGCCCATGTGCCACAACTACTGAAGCCCGCGTGCCTAGAGCCTGTGCTCCGCAGCAAGAGAAGCCACCGTGATGAGAAGCCCGCGCACCGCAATGAAGAGTAGCCCCCGCTCGCAAAGACTAGAGAGCCTGCGTGTAGCAACAAAGACCCAACACAGCCAAAAATAAAGTAAATGAAATAAATATTTTTTAAAAATCAATTATATTAAAAAAATTCTTCTCCTTAATGTCAATTGTCTATATCATGGAGTTTTAATATAACTCAAAGTAACATAACAATATGTTATATGTTTCTTATTTTCTATTCATACACCCATTACCTTTTTAACTAATATCAAACAATGTATTCAATCCTCAGGGTAACATCAATCCTTCTGGAGATTTTGAATCAGTATGATCTGAGAGAATGTTTCTGATTCACTATTTTCCAGATATTATGTGTATTTGGATTTTGCTCTTACCAGAACACAGTTTTCCATCTCCGGCAAATCCTTTCAAACACCGACATGTGACATTCTCTCCCTCTGAAACACACCAAGCCTGTGTACTGCATCCCAAGGCACTACAGTCATCATCATCTGCAAACAGCGAGAACCCCACAGGATTATTTCCAGACCTCAGAGGAAAAAATGGACTTCAGTGTTTTGCATTCTACCGAAAATTCCACTACGTCCTTTCTCAAGTTCTGGGGCAGGTTAACCTCCAAATAGAAACACTGTGCTGATCTGTAAGCTATATCTATATTAAAGGGTCCACAAACCATATGTTTCTGTTTACATGCTCTCAACAAATCTTTAGTCCTAAAGAATTATGTGGTGTTCAAAGACCCCCGTGTGAACTTATTTATAATTTTTTAAAGCATTTGCAAATTTGAACGATACAATTTCTAGGACTAAACGGACTCAAACTTCAAAAATTGTATTGCTTTATTTGAGAATTCCCAACCGTTGTGACATACAAAAGGGGCCAATATATTCTTATCTCTCAAAGATACGCAACTAATATGTAGCAAGTAGATCTGTGTACCAACATGGCAAAGAGATTTAATCATAAAAAGATTTATTGTCAATTTACTAAAATTATGTTTGATATATAATAGAATGTATATGTCAAAATGTATGTTTATTATCAAGATTTATGCCATGACTTGCAAACCTCAAGGCACTTTTTTTTTTTTCAAATTTATTATTTTTGCCTGTGTTGGGTCTTTGTTACTGTGCACGGGCTTTCTCTAGTTGCAGCGAGCGGGGTCTACTCTTTGTTGCAGCGCGCAGGCTTCTCATTGCGGTGGCTTCTCTTGTTGCAGAGCACGGGCTCTAGGCGCGCAGGCTTCAAGTAGTTGCAGCTCATGGCCTCTAGAGCACAGGCTCAGTATTGTGGCACACAGGCTTAGCTGCTCTGTGGCACGTGGGATCTTCCCGGACCAGGGCTCCAACCCATGTCCCCTGCATTGGCAAGCAGATTCTTAACCACTGTGCCACCAGGGAAGTCCCACCTCAAGGCACTTTTACAGAGTCATGAACCATACAAACTAAATGCTGTAAAAGGATCATTTCATTTCATACTCCAATGAAATGCAAATGCCCCAGAAGACAGAGTTGCCTTTTGAGCCATAAACATGAGCAAGTTTTTTTTTTTTTTTCCTTTAGCTACTTATGTATATAATCATTCTCCAAATGCCTCCTCTCTGTTGGAGTTGGGGGTACCTGACATACCACAGTAGGATATAAACTATCTTCTGTCTTTTCACTGGTAAATTTGCTCATCTGAGTATAGAAGAGGTCAAGAAACCCTCCAAAGTTGCCCATAAATTAAAGAAAGTTAAATGATCTAAATAGGAGTCAGGTGCCATGTGAATGCAGACAGCGGCTAATTGCGTTTGATTTGCTTAGCTATTTGAGTGAGATTTTTCTTGTGGGAACACGGGCCTTTCATGCTTGCTTGGTCACCTCCTGTCCCTCATGACTCTTCGAGATGGATAAGTTCAGACTAAATCAATTATCCATTGGATTCAGCATTTATTTGGAAGACTAGCTCCCAAATCACAAGGCTGTTCAGAGTGTATGGTGGACAGTATCAAATTACCCAAGACATTTTAAATCACTTGCGGAATTATCTTAAATTAACATATGATTCAGGATTTATTTGGTAACTTGCAAACCCCAAGGCAGCTTTGCATAATGAAAAGCAATGGATATGCAGTTGCAGGAGGGATGAGCCATAGCCAAAGCTCCTTCTGCCACAAACTAGCTCCACAAGGAAGGCATGCATATGCTTCACGTGCCTCTTCTCTAAAATGCAGATGACAGTTTCTGTCCAGTCTATTTCACATGGTTGTTGTAAGCACTTGAAGAAAAAGTGATTTTTAAAAGAATCTTTTGAGAACTATAAAATATTTTATTTACATATCTAGATAAGAATGATAAAGAAGCAGAATATTGTGACAGCCTGAATCAGAATTAGCCTTATCACACTAGAAAAGACTCTGGGGTCTGTTTGTAAAATTAACAAAATTAATTCATTTTGAAGCACCTACTATGTGCCAGATCCTAATGAGGGCCAAAAATACAGTGGTGGAGAATATAGACAAGGGCTCTGTTTTCTTACATGATTATTTATTGAAGTATAGGTGTAATAAGCACAATCAAGAAAAAATACTGGGTTCCAAGAAAGCTGAAACAACTCTCGCCTCACCTGGTCACCTAGGAGACTAGGAAAGGCTTGCTGAGAAAGAGCATATTAAGCTGAGATCTGAAGGATACACAGAACTTGGGGAGGTGGGGTTAGAAAGAGCACTGTAGGCCGAGAAAACAACACCTGCATGTTATAGGCAAGGCCCATGTAATGGAAGCAGGCCATAGAAAGCTGGGGATAGAAGGGCACAAATTGAGGCTGGTGAGGTGGGTACAGGCTAGTTTCTCCAGGGCTCAACAGGCTACGTTAAGGATTTTACATTTTATTCATGAATTTAGAAGAATTCGTGATTTTAGTGAATTTGACAATGAAACTTTTTAGGATTGAATCTCTTTGCCATGTTGTACACAGATCTGCTTGCTCCATATGACTCTGTGTCTTTGGAGAATAAAAAGATATGGACCTAAAAATCTAACATAAAGTTTTCGATTTATTTTTAGTATAGATACTTGTTTGAAATGAAATTTCACAACAAAATGTAAGTAAGACCCCTTAGCCTAACACAGGTAGAACTAAAACTTTACAGGCTAAGACAAAATAGAACACAATCCAGGGAGGGAAAGATGGGGTAATCTTCACCAAGACAATCAATTTCATTTATTCCACACGAGGCAGAGTACAGTCTCCAGGCAGGAAGCCAAACACAGCCTGTTATATATGTATTCCAAATCTTTAGCCATTTTGTCACTCCCCCATGCCACCCACGTGGCCTAATTTACTGTCTGTCATTCACCTTGGTCTTTGAGTCCCCCAAACATTAGCCTTTCAAAATATCCTCTGTGAACCTCTAGGGATCCCTAGTGACTTTGAAAAGGTTCTCTATGCTGCTAATATATATTATGTATATTGTTTTATTCTACCACATTGTCTCCACATCCGACTATGACCTTGGAGGCTGGGGCTATATTTAGCTAAGTATGGTATCACCAGCATTTAGCACGGTGTATGGCAAATAAATAGTCACCAAATGAATAATATTCCTAACATGACCATGTTTCCAGTAATTCTTTCCTTGATATGAATTAATTACTTGGTCATAATTTTCAAAATCTTTGGTCGAGTCACTAACTTCACATATCTTAGTTTTCAAATCTGTAAAATGATAGATGGTGATAAGCATCAAATTAGAGGATATACTTAAAGGACCTGGTAAACTCTAAAGCTCTGTAAAAATTATTATTACTAAAAATATTCACCTCTTTGTATTTTATCAAAAATCACACTGATAAAATCCTCTAAGAAGGGGTAAGAGGTCCCAGGGCCTCGAAAATTGTAGTTTGCTGACCACAAAAGTTGTGGTTAAGTGTATATAATGCCCTAATGTGGAGTTCTCAAATTTATTTTTAGCCACATACAGTGTTAAAATTAAGTTTCACTCCGAAATATAAATAAATAAAATGCTTCAAAGCAGAGCTGCACTGATGGAAAGGTAGAGACTTAGCATGGAGAAGAGGTGGGGTTTGCAGAAGCTTTAGGGCTGAGCTAAGCCCAGTTTGAAAACCACTGGCTTCATGAGTGAACACAGACTATAAAAGAATTAGGTTCCCTAAAGTCGTTACATACTGAATAAATTATTTAGCATTTGGCTGATAAATGGACAATATATTATAGAAGAAAAAAAAAAAATCTAACATTTGCTGTTTGTGGACTTTCTGGAGCAGCTGAAGCAACCAGCCTATATTTGCTTATCAGCTACCATCTGCTTTTCACACTGACAGAAGTAAAGCTAAATGGGCCAAACACCAAAAATACTAGGCATGGATGGGGATACACCCAAATCTGTCCTGGCCTATTTTTCACTTTTCTTTCCAAGTTAGATTTCTTCAAAAAAGATTCAGTCCAAGGACACTCAATGAGTAAAGTTCATGTCCAGTCTAATATGGAGCCATCTTCCTCAGATAAACCATTCAGAAGAGGACCAAAGTTTGAGTCCAAAGTTTGTCTTCGCTAGCTTTGTGTAGATTTAGTCAACATTAAGTTAGAGAGTTCATTCAGAATTTCTAATTAGTAGGATGGAAATTGTTGGAACCAAAGCTGTATTGGAGAACTCATTATTCATACCTGACACCATGATTTCAGCCACTAGCATATGTTGAGATTCTGTAATATTATCTTCAAGCTCTCTACTGCTGGGTAAGATGTCCAACGGTATTACTCCATTACTCAGATCTGCTCCACTACCTATTGAAGGCCAACGGATACAATTAATTTACCTTTTGTGATTCAAGAAATGTTTGAGTTAATTTATATTTATGGCTGTTTGTGTGAGTTCAGACTCTTTCTTAGAGTCGGAGGATTCAGAAAAACTGCCAGGGTCTTGGTGGCTTAGAAAACCTTCTCTGCTACACTACACGCTCTCAGCTTCACTCCATGCACTTATAATTGAGGGTGGGGAGAGCCAGCAGGGAAGAAAGACAGGACTCTTCTCGGTGCTGGCAAAAACAGTAAAACTAGAATACCAAAATCCTTATGAACATAATCAGCTCATAATCACTGCTCGCCATTACTGAGGACAAATTAGTGAGATGATTTCCCCAACCTGCCTTTCATATATACCCCTTCTCCTTTAGGCTGCTTATAACATTTATTTTAGCCTGATTTTGCCAGTATTTAGAAATGTGGAGGGGCATAAACAAGCTATAATTTAACATAGACATGAGACCTATGCAACTCCCCAGAACATGGAAGAAATGGATCCCCTAAAACACTGTGTATTCTCTAAGCATGGGTCATGGATCCCTGGGGTCTCACTGCATGGCATCTAGAAGGTCAAAACTATTTTCATAAAAGGCAAATAACTGTATTGTTATTTTCACTGTCAACATTGCTAAGTGATGGGGCAAAAGCAGACATGGGTGAAAGTGTGGTGCTTTAGCATGAATCGTCATGATACTAGTAGCATGTTCTCTACTGTGGTCATGTTCTTCACTGCCACATACACACACACACACACACACACACACACACATTCCAGTTTCACCTTTAAAAGCCCATGATGGGGCAGTAAAATTACTAATTTTTTAAAATCTTGACCATAGACTACCTGGCTCTTTAATCTTCTGCGTAATGAAATGGGAAGCAACACATAAAACACTGTGCACACACTGAAGCTATGATGGCTGTCTGGAGGAAAGGCACCTGTGAACTCTCAGAGATACGAGCTAAAACTAGGCTCTTTTTTTTTTCATTGAACATGATTTTTACCTGAAAGAATGTTTGATAAACTATGTCATTAACATTTGGGGATTTGATATTTTCTCAACAATGAATGAAGTGATGCTGTCACTTCAAGGAAAATTAGCTCACGGTGCTTGTTGCCAGTAATAAAATTTAAGCTTTCAAGTGGAAAGTAGAATTCTGGAAAATTTTCCACAAAAGAAATTTAACAAAATCCAGACACTCAAAGACTTTTCTGATGAGTTTGATAATAATAATTAGTTAATGTTATTGTAGGTATATTAATGTGATATTTGGCAGACTTGCGTAACTCAATCAATATTTTTAAATGACCAAAACATGATGCAACAAAATCATGCATGGCAAAAGATCCACTCAAAGTGCAAAACAGAACACTGAGTTTTAACATAGCAGGGGACAAAAAGTTCATTGATATGGCTTCAGATTCAACATTGCAACTAACTCTAAGAAACTACCACCTGTCTAGTTCTGATATACATAATATCAAAAGAAGATATACAGAAAAGTCCTCTGAAAAGGCTATTAAGCAATCTTCCCTTTTCCAGCTCCATGTGTGTCTGATTTTCTTCATTGGCTTCAAACAAAACAACACAGCAACAGCTTTAACAGAGGGGCAGATGGGAGAATCTGGCTGCCCTCTATTAAGGCAGATATTAAAGATATAAACGTAAAACAATGCCATTCTTCTTACTACATATTTTTGTTTTGAAAAATAGAGTTATTTCATTTATTTTCATAAAAACATATTCACATATAATGGAATATTACTGTAACTTTAATAGAGATATTAAAATTTTTAGTCTTAATCTCTAATACAATAAATCTTGATAAATATAACCCACACAAACAAAGACTCGAGGTTTTCAATCATTTTTAAGAGTGTAAAAAGGTTCCAAAACCAAAAAGATTGAGAACTGTTATTCTAAGGCAACAATTGGTAGAAAGTTCAGAAAATCCAAAATATTCAATTCTGGTCCATGGATAAATTAATCCATTTATTTGCTGTCAATGTCACCTAACATATCATGCCTATTGGATAAATATGAATTTTTAAAAAACATCTAAAATAAAATTTAAGTTCTCTTTGGTATAAGATATCAAGAGATGAATCCAAATACACCTTACCTGTTTGGATGCACATTTAAGGGAAGTAAATCAGTGCTACTGTTTACATGTCATATTAGATCTCTTCTTCCTCAAAGTTACATTTAGTTTTTTGTTTGGTTTGGTTTTGCTGTACGCGGGCCTCTCACTGCTGTGGCCTCTCCCATTGCGGAGCACAGGCTCCGGATGCGCAGGCTCAGCGGCCACGGCTCACGGGCCCAGCAGCTCCGCAGCATGTGGGATCCTCCCGGAGCGGGGCACGAACCCGTGTCCCCTGCATCAGCAGGTGGACTCTCAACCACTGTACCACCAGGGAAGCCCTACGTTTAGTTTCTAAAAATGTGGATCACAAGCCTTGTCGAGCTGGATTCCCTACACCTGTTTGGTATTCTAAACTTATTTATTACAAAGGACTTTGCTTTTCATATAAAGACAGTCATGTGGCAGGGGGTTTACATATGACTACCTCTAAAATCGAGGCCATAAAACTTCAAACAAGATGTCTTTGAACATTCCCTGAATTGGTAAAATACTGGCATTTATTTCCAAGGATGGGCTATTCCACCAAAAATGGGGGTCTGGAGCACTGGAACTTAAGACTTGGAATATTATCTTTTGTTCATTAATTTTACAGCTAGAAGAAGTCAACTGAATTTAGTTTGTAATGAGGAGGCCAAACTCATCGGTGGGGCGGGGGGAAAGACAGTTTGGCATCGCTAAAAGCAAGGGAGCTTTTAATAATACAAAATATTAAAAATTAGCACAAGCATAAAAATCAACGTAGGACAATATTCCTGAGCTAAAGTAAGATAATTTGGCCACATAGTTTATCATATTCCCTGCCAATATCTGATGGCCATTCAGAGCCAGACACGTTTTTCCATCTGGAGCTTTCACAAAACCTTCACGACACAAACACTGAGCAGTTCCAAACCTCTCTTCGCAAATATGTTCACAGCCTCCGTTTTGATGTAAGCAGGCATCTGCTCCTAGCAGAGAGGAGGTACATTCACAGATGGGCTTGGAGATGAAAAGGTGTAAAATCAGTGTACAGCTTTGGGAGAAAGAAACTATCTAAATGGAGCTGTTTATATCAAGAGCTATTTCAGAAGAGTTCCTATAAAGAGCCACTCGTTCTAAGATAAGCTCAGAATGTTATTACCTTAGGAGTATTGAGTTTAGCCAGTTCCTTTGTTCAAGAAGCTATTTGGGAAGATAGGACTCCTATTTCCTGACTTATAATCTAGTCAAACTGACAAAGGGTGATTCAGAAAGAAGAGTTACTGTGGGAAACTAAGTGGCTTTTCCATCTGCTTACCTACTCCTGGCTGAAGCTCACTCACTTGCATTCTCAGGAGGTGGGGAAAAGCCCAGTGTAGGCAGAAGCTTCCACTGCGGGTTTCTAAATCGCTCCCCCCACCCATCCCTGCCCCTGCCCTTAGTGCCTTTAACCCAAAAGTCTTTGAAAAGGAGCAAATAAGTAAAAGCTACTCAGGAGAAGAAAAGTTGAGGTTGGAGGGATAAAGCCCAAACTTATTACCAGACTATCTTAGTTTAAACGAAATCTCAGGAGATCTTAACATCTACCCAAATTAGTGAGAAGTGCAACACAGACACCCTTCCCTGCCGTCAAACAATTAAAATAGTTGCAGATGCCAGTCAAAGAAAGACTGTGTCCAGTGTACCTGGTTTTGCCAATGGATGAACTACAACCAGTGATGAGGGCTTCAGCATGCTGCCTCGGAGACGTACCCTATTTTTGCCAGTCCTCTTGTTCACCCTTATTACCGATGGCATAGCCCAATCAGAGAACCACACATGATCCTCAAACACAGCCACAGCAAATGGGTGACCTGGAAGCAGTTGAGATCCATTATAAACATCTTGTCTTTGCCATGAATATTTTTAAAAGGACAAGGCCCAGGGCAGGAATGTTTCCGTGTTCAGTGATTCTGTCACTATTTATAGACTAAACAACTTGACTGGGTAAGTTGGGTAAGTTATTTTACCCCTCTTTGTCTTAGGTTCCTTGTCTTTTGCATGGCAGTAATAAGTAGTAGACTAAATTTACAGGTTGCTGTAAATTGAGATTTTTACAACATTTTTAAAAATCTAAGGTAATTGAATAACAGCCTCCTCAAATTCCCATCTCCACCAATACATTTCCTTTCCTATCTCTCCTCTTAACTAAAATTAGTCCATTGACTGTGCTCCTGCCTTCTCTAGGACCTTGTTCTGTCAATTACTCCTTTCATTTACATTAATTCTCTTCTATTCATCTTATCAGCTTCTTTCCCTTAGCTGATTAATATGTTCAGGTCTCTCCTATCTTAATTCCCTCATTCCCTTGACCCCTCTAACTTCTTTTTGTCTCTTTCCTTCCCTTCTCAGACAAGTTTTTTGGAAGTTTTTATTATCTGCTGCTTCCATTTTCATGGCTCCAATCAACCCCTAAGTGGCTTCTTCTGATCCTACCTCAACTAAACCCGCCTCTCCATGCCACTGAAACTGCTCTGATAAGATATTCCAGTATTTAGTAAGCTGGGAAATGTTTTAATATACTATCTCAAGTGTTAGAGGCTAAAGCTAAGGACCTAGGTTTGGAAGCTTTTATCATATCCAGTCACATTCCCCAGGCCAGTCTTTTTGCTAATGAAAAATGGATTTGGTGGATTAGGGTGAATGTCTCCCTCTACTGGCAGGAAACTCAAACGATTTTTCCAGGTGAAATGAATCTCCACCCATCATTATTGACCAGGGCCATTAAGATTCATTTGGGTCTCTAGCCTTTGTCCCAAATTAAAGCCATAAAGGCAGGAAGGGAATTTCCTATATAGTTATTGTTTTGTTTTGTTTGTTGTGATAAAAAACGTATAATACAAAATTTACCATCTAAGCCTAAGACTTAACCCACGGTTTCAGTAATGTTAAATACATTCATATTGTTGTGCAACCAATTTCCAGAAATTTTTTCATCTTGCAAAACTGAAAATCTATACCCATTAAACAACTTCCTGTTTCCCCCTCCCCCTAGGCCCTGGCAAATACTATACTACTTTCTGTTTCTATAAGTGTGCCTATTCTAGATACCCTAAGTAAGTAGAATCATACAATATTGGTCTTCTGTGACTGGCTTATTTCATTTAGTAAAACGTCCTCAGGGTTCATCTATGTTGTAGTATGTGTCAGAATTAGCTATTGTTTTTCAACACAAACCCCACACTAGATATAATCTTCTTTATTTTTTGTTTACAGGAGAGCCACAGTTGAACTACCAGTAGATGGCACTGTAATGGTGGGAACGGTTATTTAGATGTTCATATACCAGATTATTTGTATTTGTATTTAATAGGAAGTTGCATTAGTCACAGATTATAGCAATACAAATTATTTACAAAATATCTCCTATGCTTTTTTTGGTTTAGAATATGTTGTCTTTACATTCTAGTTAGGAATTTCCAAATCCCTTTACACCTCCAGCTATCAAAGCTATAACTTTACATTTATTTGGGAGATTTTTTTTTTTTTTTTTTCTTTTTGCGGTACGCGGGCCTCTCACTGCTGTGGCCTCTCTCGTTGCGGAGCACAGGCTCCGGACGCGCAGGCTCAGCGGCCACGGCTCACGGGCCCAGCCGCTCTGCGGCATGTGGGATCCTCCCAGACCGGGGCACGAACCCGTGTCCCCTGCATTGGCAGGCGGACTCTCAACCACTGCGCCACCAGGGAAGCCCTGGGAGATGTATTTTTTAACAATGTACGTCTCCCCTACTGACTCCATAACTTCACAGGAACCATGATTGTTTTACTCTCCACTGTATCTCCACTTCCTATAATGGCACATGGATGATAAAAGTCTACAATTGTACACAAGCTTATAATTTATTGTGAAGTATGTCAATTTTTAAAGAAGCTTGGAAGTATGTAAAATTTTTAATTATATTTAGCTTGATCTATTTAATGTATAATACAAATCTAGAAGTTCATTACCAAAGAGAAAGGGCAAAATAAATACCTTACGTGGATTATTAGTTTGTTAGCTTCTTCCTAAAAAAGAGAGACCATGTTTTTCATCTTCCCAACCATCCAGTTTCTAAATTCCCAGAGCATCTCTAACATCACCCTGGCTTTCATTTTGACATCCAATCTGTTACCAAATCCTCTTGGTTTTTCATTCACAGTGATTTTCGTAATATTCTAATCCTCCATTCTACTTTTTAAATGGCAATCTTCTAGCTCAGGCCTCTATTAACTGTTGACTAAACAATTATCATAACCTCCTAACTCATTTCCTTCTCTCCAAATTCCAATCCAACACTTATACTGTTACCTAAGTGGTTATCCTGATATACCAGTATTATCAGATATATTTCCTGCTTAAGAATATGCAGTGGCTCCCTAGTACGTTCAGAATTAATTTCAGTTAACATATTCTGGCAGTACTAACATACAAAGACCAGTTTTTGCAGCCTCATCTCAAATGATAGTGTTTTATCACCTTCTATTTACCACATGGCCCAGTTCAAATACCGTCTTTGCAGATTCCCTGAGTCAAAATCAATCTCCTACTGCTATATAATGTCATAACAGTTTGTACTTCTCTTTTAACAGTTAGCATAGACTACAGTGTTTCAAAACTCTTTATGAAAATACATGACACCCCATACAAAATCTGAAAATATAATAGGAGGGAAAACTGTATTAACCTTTGCACATGAATGGCTAAAGGTGATACTATCACTTGTGAAAATGACATTTGAGAAAACATAAGAAATGGTAGTAGCTGAACAAGTCCTTATTCTTAAAGAAGTTTTAAAATGGTTAATATTTTCATTCTGATTTTAAGAAATCTTGGCAAAGAGAAATGATTATGCATCACTATTTTTTATTCAATATTCCAATGTTAAAGTAATCTTTGTAGCTCATAAATCTCTGGAGAAATCTGTTAGTCTGTTTGTCTCTGTTCCTTTCTCACCATATGTTTAAGGGTGTGTGTGTGGGGGGGGTGAGTGAGTGTGTGTGTGTGTGTGTGTGTGTGTGTAAATACATTTTGTATTTAACACTCATCAACACTCAATCAAGTTGAAGAAATCACCCATTCCAAAGCCTCACCTACATCGTTCTGGGCAAGTCTTTGGCGTTTTGAACCATCCAGATTGGACATTTCAATCACAGACTGCTTGGCATCGCACCAATACAACTTGTCAGTTAAGTAATCAATTGTTATTCCACTGGGCCAGACCAGATCCGAGCTAGCTATAACCAGTCGGCCAATGCCTTGAAGGGAAGAACTTTCAATTCGTGGATTAATCCCCATCTCAGTCCAGAATAATCTCCTTTAATCAAGAAAGCATACAACAAATAAAACTTGCAAGGAAAACAACTTCTTTTATTCTTTCATTATTAAAAACATCAATGTAAGTCACTTTAGGATAAACTAAAGTGGTACACCAAGGAAATAGAGAAAGAGAAAGTATAGCACTGAATATTGGACACATAATTTTCAAAAGCAAAAAATTACCTTCTCTATGTACAACAACTTGGACAGAAAATGCTGAATTAAGGCTCAGATGATTGGATAAAAAAGGAATTGTTAGTTTAAAAACTTGTAGTATATTACTAATCAAAGGTGTTTGAGTGCATATTCTTAAATCAGCGTTTCATGCTACAAAAGGCAATGGAATCTTGCTAGCCTGTCCCTCTGCTATGCATATGTAAAACTTGCTGTATACGTAAAATTACAATGTAAAGGGAAGAGCATATTTATCTATTATCCTGTTTTGTACTATGTACTCAGTTAACTTGGTCAATTTTAAGTTCTGTAAATCAGGTGCTGAGGCACATTTTTTGAAACTCAATATGGTTCAGCATCTTTTCACTGGCTTGTTTAGAGATGGTTACATTCTCATTGTTTGAATCATGTGGCTGGCTCCAAATTAATTATCTATTTCTACCAGCTTATTATTTCCCACAGACCATCATAAAATTTCCATTATAAATAAAATAGGATGAGCTTTTATCCTTGATTTTTAACTAGGAAGGAATTATTCTCCTTAATTCTCTAAC
Organism: Lipotes vexillifer; assembly: GCF_000442215.2. NCBI lineage: Eukaryota > Metazoa > Chordata > Mammalia > Artiodactyla > Lipotidae > Lipotes > Lipotes vexillifer. The sequence continues at coordinate 378,322 of NW_006790073.1, forward strand.
TTAAACCAACATTTGTCACTAATTCACAATTAACAACATAGAGCCTCCTAATATTTCACGATTTCTCTTTCCTCTTCCCTAAATCTAGGAATGACCTATCACTGGGACTCATGATTTTTCTAAATAGAATTCATAAGCCATGCAATCCAAATATCATCCTCTCTCAAGAAACAATGTAGTTTTTAAAGAAAGTACATAGTGTAAGGGGCTCATGCCTCATAGATTAATGAATTACAACCCACTTCTTTTCAAAAAGAAATTGAATTTGCTTAAAATGAAAGGGTATCGAAACAATAAAGTTTTCTATAGGAAAAACAAATCAAAAGACATAAAAAGGATGAGGAAGTTAGGCTAGCCATACCATTTCTGAACATTTGAACAAATCTCATGGATTTTCTTGGTTTCTGATTCCACTGACAACCTGAGGTCTTAAGACAAATTTTGGACACTAGCACATCAAACGTAAACTGTCCTATGACCTCCACAGAAAGGGCCTTATTTTCACAAATACTTACTTGGCCATTGGATGAACAGCAAGTCCTCGTGGCTGAGAGATGTCCTCCTTAATGATTATTTCACGATACCTCCCATTTAGATCACTCCCTTCAATGAGAGATTTCCTAAGATGCATGTAATATAAAGGGGTTTGTTATATCAACTTTACTTTTTAAACAAAAATACTTGTTTTCCCTGTTGCTTTCTGAAAAGCAAAATAGGCATATTCTAAACTCCCCTATCACAGGTGTGCACATGAGCACACACGTGTCAGGAGTAACACTTACGCAAAGTCTATTGTTTTTTTTTAACACAGTGTTTAAATTAGTTTCCCAATATTTATCCCAAGCAATTAAAACACACCGTGAAAGGGTAAGGTAAGAGGGTTCTGTGTCAGTGGCCTGGCAGGGATAAAGCCAGGAAGTACAAATGCCACCATCCCTTTCTCTTCACAACCTCCCAGCTCCTGCTGGAACCAATAAAAGCCTCCGCCTGGTGTTCACAGATCACAGGGAGGAAGGAGGGTAGACCTCAAAGGGCCACAGAGACAACCAACACAAGGACAGTAGGAGAAGACTTACACTGGCTTTAACTTTCTTCCATCTGATTCTAAGACAAATGGGAGCACTGAAATACCCTTTGCTACTCTTTACATTAAAAAATAATAATAACTCTTTGGAATCTGGCAGGGGAGAAAATACTTGCTTTCTAATTTTTCCATTTATTTGTCAAACAAATCTTGATGATCAAATAGACATTTCCTCAGCACCTAGTGTGTGTCAGGGATTGACCTAAGCACTGGAGATACAATAGTAAACAAAACCTGGCTCTGTCCTTAAAGAGTTAGAGATCAGCTGGAGAGCAAAGGGGAGGGAGACCGAAGCGCAGCGGGGGGGACGGGGGCGATGGGCAGGGAAGAGAGGGAAGAGAGGGAGAGGGAACTGCAATACAGAGACTGTAAAGAATGTGACTGGCAGACTCAGTGCGGGTGGCTTGCTGGAGTGCACTGTGAGCCCCAGCAGCTTCCCTGAACAGGCAGGACCACAACAGAGGAGATTACAAAGAACCTCCCTGGGCTTCTCTGGTGGCGCAGTTTTTGAGAGTCCGCCTGCCGATGCAGGGGACACGGGTTCGTGCCCCGGTCCGGGAAGATCCCACATGCCGCGGAGCGGCTGGGCCCGTGAGCCATGGCCGCTGAGCCTGCTGTGTCCGGAGCCTGTGCTCCGCAACGGGAGAGGCCACAACAGTGAGAGGCCCACGTACCGCAAAAAAAAATAAAATAAAATAACCTCCCTTCCCCACCTCGTGCCACCTGCCCAGAAACACAGACCAAGACCAGTCCCTCCTCCCTGTGCTACAAAACACTCAGGAGACCTTCTGCAGGTGGCTTGTTTAAGTGCCCTTTCTAGATGGGGGCCCGGGGCTTGATCTATTCTTCCTCATGGGCCATATGCAGGAGGGAGATAAAGGTAAAATTGGCTCAGGGCCTGGGCTGCGCCAAATACACTTTGCAAACTACCAACTCAGGGCAGTGGATAATTTGAAATCATTTATACTCCAGTGCCACTTTTTTTTTTTTTTTTTTTTAAAATATCAACTTGTTTTACTGAGTAACAGTTTCAGGTTGAAATGGGTTATACTTCCCAGTCATCAGTGTATCATGTGGCACATTAGAATTCATGGGAAGAATTTCCAGAGTTGAAGTCTTTTGACTCACTCAGTGTTGACAGTAACTTGGTCTGTGGGCTCCTGGCTGGGGAGACAAGCATAACCCAAGCTTGGCCACCGACCTTCAGGTTGTCTTTTGTCACATTTTACCAGTTCTAAGTGGGGAGTCTGAAGAGCAAATGTCACAGCTACATCCAGGCAAAGCAGGAGCTCATTTCTCATTGCTGCATCTGAAAAACCATGCTGGTTGCATCCCCTGTAGCTGGGGCAAACAGATTTTTAAATTGCGGTACGCGGGCCTCTCACTGTTGTGGCCTCTCCCGTTTTGGAGCACAGGCTCCGGACGCGCAGGCTCAGCGGCCATGGCTCACGGGCCCAGCTGCTCCACGGCATGTGGGATCCTCCCGGACTGGGGCACGAACCCATGTCCCCTGCATCGGCAGGCAGACTCTCAACCACTGTGCCACCAGGGAAGCCCCCAGCGCCACTTTCAAAAGATAATTTTATTCCCAGATGAAGTGGAAGGTATTTTTGAACTCAATGTGTCAAATTCACTCAGTCACAACTGTCACTGTGCCTGTTCCCTTGAGGGAAGGAATTCTGAAGCCACTTGCTTGTGACCAGGGGAAATAAAACTGTCATTTCTGATCTCATTGTTACATCATCTCTAAATTCTTACTGTTCTGAGCAGGAGTAAGGTGATGAGAATTGAGAAGGACATAAGCTCCTGACTCTGGAGCTGTCTCAGGCAGGATTGCTGGAATTTACTCTGAAAGCTCCCCAAGGGGGTCACCCAATAACACACTTCTATTTGATTCAGCCACAAAACACATCTGGAACTCCAGTGTTGGTCATGAGACAGCAAAGACAAGGGTGGACATTTGGGTTCACGTGAGTTCAAGCATAACCCTTAATCTAGTGGAGTATCTTTCTCTTCATACTTGTTATGTAATTGGTCTCAGTGCCACCACTGGGATCCTCTAAACCCACCCTATTTCCAGGGCAAGAGCTGTCCATCCAGAACCCTAGAAGAGTGATTTTTTACCTCGTGGTAGTTTTTGTTACCTCAAAAGGATGAGCAAACAGATACATTGTTTCCCTCTTGATTCTTTTTACTAGGCATTTGACTTTGGGAATCAGGATTCCTTAATACTAAATAATAGCACTGCCGGTGGAATTATCAATCTGCTTCCTTCCTACAGTTAGATGTTAATTTGAATCTGTCTTTTCCTAAGCCAATGTAAACTGTAAGCATCCATTCTGGTTCTTTTACTTGGTTAAGAGTTACTATATAATCTAATATCACAAGCTTGGAATACCAGTTATTTAAATCCAATTTCTAGCTAATATTAAGGTTTTCAAACTATAAACCTCTCATTTCCAGACAAATTAAAGGTTTTCTCTTAGCAGCTGCCGAGGACATGAGAAGGGCTCGTTATTACTCAAGTCAATGAACTAGAGAATTTGAGGTCTGATCCTCCAGGATACGGTGGTGCCTATCTCCCGAAGGCATTGCCTCAGCAGTAGGTACTGCTGTACTGCTGTATGGTGCTATTAATCAAACACGTAAAATTAGAGGTGCCGTGCAAATGTGGGAAATATGAGGAGACGCGGCATGCTTAGAGGGGCCCAAAGTGCCAGACATCTGCTGGCCTAATCAACGTTTCCTAGAACAGCCGTGTACAAGCTCTGTTATTATGCACAGCTAATATTTTAAATGTCCTTTTAAGTAGGCTCAAAACAGAGAAGGCCATTATTAATATTTTTAGCAGCGTTATAACTGAAGTTGACTTTCATTTGTTATGTGACACTGGGTCGAGGACATTTAACTAACCCTGGTTGTAGAAGGCAGGACATACTATGATTATTAAAAACACAAGCTTTGGAAATGGTCATCCTTGAGTTCAAATTCCAGATCCAGTACTTGCTGGCTGCTTGACCTTAGGAAAGTTATTTTACCTCTTTGATGCTCAATTTTTTAATCTTTAAATTGGGGATAAGAAGACTTACCTTTTATGGAGTCAATATGAATATAAAGCTCTCAGTGCAGTATCTGGTGCATTTCAGTTATTCAATAAATGAATAACCCAAAGGATATGGGCTTCCCTGGTGGCGCAGTGGTTGAGCGTCCACCTGCCAATGCAGGGGACGCGGGTTCATGCCCCAGTCCGCGAAGATCCCACATGCCGTGGAGCGGCTGGGCCCGTGAGCCATGGCCGCTGAGCCTGCGCGTCCGGAGCCTGTGCTCCGCGACAGAAGAGGCCACAACAGTGAGAGGCCCGCGTACCGCAAAAAAAAATAATAATAATACCCAAAGGATAAAGGAATGGTATGGCTAAATGAATAAACAAATGATTGAATGAATTATTTAAAATATACTCACTCTGGTTATAGAAATGCCATATTATTGATAACTGGGCACCACATCATGCATCTGGCTCATATTTAAAAGCCTGTTTGTTTCCCATGGGTTATCCAGACCAAAAGAGATTTTCTGGGACATAGAAAGCCTGCCCTCAAGCACATAAATCCACTCCCTGGGACTTCTTCCTCTATGTTGGGACCACTGATTTCAGAGGTGAAACCCTAATTAATTCCCTCTTCTTTTAGCTTAACAAGGTTGCAGAGCGGTCAGAGGTTTGGGTTGGCCACCAGGTCACTCCATAGCTCTAAGTTCCTCTGAGAAAGTATCCCAGAGCATATGGAATCTCTTACCTTCTTCTGGGACATACTCCGTGTCTGGCTCCTTCTTGCTCAGAAGCAGGAAGTGGGCTCTCATCAGCACACACAAGGGATGCAGCTGCTCCCTTCTTCCCCCTTCCCCTACCCCATTCCTGGGGCTGACAAGGCCACACACGCACACACACACACACACACACACACACACACACACACACACACACACACAGCAAGTGCAGCAGTGCTTCCTGAAGCTCCAAGGACAGTGTGCTCAGAGGACAGACACACCACAACTTCTCTCTGGTCCTGTTGTTGCCCATCAGAGGGAAACAGGCCATCTCTCCCACCCTGAGAGCCAACATGTGGGTTCTAGAAAGACTTGTCACTTAAATGTTGTGCAACCTTAAATAAATCACTTAGCCTTTCTGAGCCTTCGTTTCCACACCTGTAAAATGAAGGGGAAGTTGATCCCTGAAGCCCCTTCCGGAGCCCCCTCTGGGAATATCCATCCTTCATTTGGCAATTATTTATGCATGACCTTATGATATCTCTCGTACTGAGATTTAGACCAAGCATTTGTATTAGTTTTCCCTGTGTACATGTGTCTTATCTCCCTGGCTAAACCATAAGGTGACTGGAAACATGGAGCGCTTTTCAGGCTCCTGTGTATCTCCCATGCTACCTAGCAGAGAGCCTGATCCACAGCAGATGCTCAGAGAATGCTTGTTGATTATATCCAGACAGGTTTTGTGTTTCCCTGATTACAACCAATAGCCTGAAATGCAAAAACACATGCTGCTTTCTTGGTCCTCAAAACTTGCCCATGGATACAGACCTTGATGAAAGATACAGTCTTGATTAAAAGGAGGAATGTCCTGTTTGGTGGTGGGGAGGGGGTTGAGGGACTATGGACAGGACTGGGGGCATCTTTCCTCCGATCCCAGTCAGGTGCCCAGCAATATTTTCCTGTGTTCAAAGTGGAGGATGAAGCCAGCTGTATTACCTATCCAATCACTCCCCTCCCATGTGGCTTAAAACTGAAAGAGGAAACCTACCGTCTGTCTGTCCAATAGAATTTACGGCCAACCCAGTCTACAGCAAGACCTTCTGGCACACCTACTTCTTCCTCAATAAGCCTTTCTCGCTGGGAACCATCCATATTTGCTCTCTCTATCCACTTTAGGGCTGTATGGGCAAAGTATATCTACAAAAGAGAACACAGGCATTTCAGTTTGATTTGTTTAAAAACTTAATGTGGAATATATACAAATGAGGTTAGTAAATCTTTACATTATACAGTACAATAGTTAAGAGCTGGGCTTGGGAGATAGACACACCTGGAACTGAACTCCACCTCGGTTGCTTCCCAGATATGTGTAAACTTAAGCAAGTTTATCAGTGTCTCAGAGGCTCAGTTTCCTCATTGGTAAAATGGGGATAATACTATGAAGCGCATTAGTTTTATATATATAAGTTCTTAGCCTTGTGCCTGACACATATTTCTACTGGTATGGGTAATTTGCTTATCTTTGATCATTGGTCAATAACAAATCCATCATACTTGAACTCTAATGGCTTCTACAGCCTGAAAGGGAACAGAGATGAGCAGTTTAATGGGGGCTGCAAGCTGAGCTTTAACTTCTACTGCTTGATCCACAGGATTCCACTTCGCTGCAAGTCAGGAGACACAGCTTCCTCTCCCAGTTTTGACACTTATTTGTTTGATTGCCTTGGTTAAATCATTTTATTTATTTATTTATTTATTTATTTATTTATTTTAAAATTGAAGTGTAGTTGATGTACAATATTATATGTTATAGGTATATAACATAGTGATTCACAATTTTTAAAGTTTATGTTCCATTTATAGTTATTATAAAATACTGGCTATATTCCCTGTGTTGTACAATATATCCTTGTAGCTTATTTTTTCCATAATAGTTTGTACCTCTTAATCCCCTCTGCCTATATTGCCCCTCCCCACTTCCTTCTCCCCACTGGTAACCACTAGTTTGTTCTCTATATCTGTGAGTCTGCTTCTTTCTTTTTATATTCACTAGTTTGTTGTATTTTTTGGATTACACATATAAGTGATAACATACAGTATTTGTCTTCTTCTGTCTGGCTTATTTCACTGAGTATAATACCCTCCAAGTCCATCCCTGTTGCTTCAAATGGCAAAATTTCACTCTTTTTTATGGCTGGGTAATATTCCATTGTGTGTATATGTGTGTGTGTGTGTGTGTGTGTGTGTGTAAGTACCACATCTTCTTTATCCATTCATCTGCTGATGGATACTTAGGTTGCTTCCGTATCTTGGAAATTGTAGATAATTCTGCTATGAACATTGGGGTGCATGTATCTTTTGGAATTAGTGTTTTTATTTTTTTCTGATATATACTCAGGAGTGGAACTGCTAGGTTATATTGCTGGGTTTATTTTTAGTTTATTGAGAACCCTCCATACTGTTTTCCACAGCGGCTGCACCAATTTACATTCCCAATAACAGTGTACATGGTTAAGTCATTTAATCTCAATTTTCTCAGCTATAAAAATGACAAAGTCAGACTGGGTATTTGCTAAAGTTCCTTTCATCTCTAACTGTAGAAAATTTCATTTTAATTAATAGATTTTTTAATTAATAGAATAATTTTTTAATTAATAGAACATACCTTGAAGATGCAAAGTTCTTTTTCAGTCTAGTATGCAGACTTTCGAACAGGTACAAGAATAAAAAATTGCTATGGGTTAGCTGACAATTTAATGATAGCATATGTGGAATATTAACTGTGAGTGCATATATGTACATAAACCCATCATCAATAATGAGAATAATAGAAAAGGTTCTATTCCATGATACAAAAATGGGCACTTCTTATGTTAAAAAATACTCTGCTAGTGCTCTGCTTCTCAAACTCAAATGTGTACATGAATCACCTGGGAATCTCGTTAAAATGCAGATTCTGATTCAGTGGTCACAGTGGAGCCTGAGAATCTGCAGTTCTAACACGCTCCAGGTCACGTTGATGTCACTGGTCTAAGGACCACAGTTTGAGAAGCAAGAAAATGAGAACATTGACAAGAGAAATGAAAAACCATGAATAAGCCACACGACTTAAAGTTCATTTTAGGTTTCCTTATTCACCTAGTTGTAAAAAATACTGACTGTGTGGGAAAAAACTAATTTGGTAATAAATGAATCTTGAACTGATTCTCTTCATTTTTTCCTGTTAATATAATTCTTCTATGGAGTCAAATAGATTCAGTTCATAGAAAAAAAAAGAATTGTTTGCTAGTATTTAATTACAAAACTTCTATTTGCAAAAGTAGTTATATTTGGCTATCAATCCATACCAATTAAACACAGAATCAATTTGCTCCACTCTGTCTCTTTTGGCCATTTACCAGAATGCTTCAAATCAGGAAGGAAGGAACAAAAGCACAAGTTTTAAAATTCTAGGAATTAATGCACCATCTAGTAACAACTAAATCATTATGGAGGGAGATTAATAACTATGGAACTTCATAATTATTGGCTGATTAATCTCCAGAAGTTACTGTAACATATCATTTCAAGCACTTTCTAACCTAGCATAAAGATAACAAGAAATTAAAGACCAAATGGTCAGCTGATTGGGTTGATAATTTAGAAATTCTAATGTTTATACAAAAAAAACTTCATGTAAAATTATTATATAAATAATGTTGTGTCAGACTGCCATTCACACATGAGCTGTAAAACTTATGTTTCTTGGTTTTCATGGTTAGGAGTTCACTGAATTTCCTCCCTTAAGGACATGTATTAAATGCAAATTAGTAATCCATACTTCCTATGCTGCACCTCAACCTCCTATTTCTCCCAAAATACAAATAAATAAAAACCTATTTATGGTGCTCTTCCTGTGTGTATGGCACTGTGCTAGCTTCCTATTCTCATTTCCAAAGAGGAAACTAAACTTCAGATTCTATTCAAATTATCCCCAATAAAATGGCTGAATCACAGCAAGGAATAGGGTAGGGTTATGATAACAGAAACATCCTTAAAACTTTCTCAAGTGATGTTTTAATATCTACATTTAAATTTTTCTTTGCCTAATTGTTCTGAGCTTAGCAGAGGATTTTCAAGTAACCCAGGTCATCTGTTAGGATAAAATCCTTTACTCTGTCCTTAAAGCACAGCCACATCTGTTCAAGCAGCAAAACCATACCTTATTTTCCACAGGGTCATGATCTAGGGCAAAAACCATTCCTATTTGCTGGCTGAGCAGGGTTCCATAATCTGTTCCATCAAAATGCATGTGTCGAATATCTTGAGAATTGGCAAACAGCAAAAACGGTGGTGGTCCTAATAACCAAATTTAAATATGGTTGCATTTGAAATATGCCTTGGAACCCAAAAGGCACTTCTGACCCTTCCCGTTCATTGTACCCTCTCCCTCAATTCCTGCAGTACTCGTTTCTTAATTTCCCACCAGTACGGTGTAGGTTAAGAGAGGCAAGAAGACTTCCTTTTCCATGAGGTGACATACGGCCAGAATTTCATCACTGGTTTCCTCCCTGTCTAGGTGCCTGCTTTTAAAATGCAAGTTACTTATAGAAAGAGACAGTATTAAGTAACAAACATCTTAACTAAATGATGTAAGTCTGATGCTGTGTAATCTCCTTGATTCACACATATTGAAACATTAATATTAGCAGACTGTATTAATTCATGTCCAAAAAATACCCTTCTCTGGTCTGGACAGTTGATGATTGAGGTCTGATTATGTGAGTTAATAACTAGACCCCTGATAATTTTCAGAGCTCAGATTATGCTATATTAACTAAGGCCCTGAGAAGTTAAGAGTACTGGGGTCTAAGGCAAGCTCTGTAGGCCCATCATTATGTTATCCCAAATCACAGGCATAATGAACCTCAGGTGAGATTAAATCAATTTGGCATAAATCTAGGATTTCCAAGGCTGCTGAAGGACATGAGATGTAATATCAGAAGAGATGAAAAAATAGTTGAAGCACACAACTTCATATTAAATTTTGTCATGAAAAGGACAGAACTTGTCAAAGTATTATGATTATTACATTCACCAGAGAGATAAAAATCAAACCAATCAACAAATATTTATTAAATGCCCCTTAACTATAAAGTGCTTTAAGACTATTCTGGTTATGACTTTCACATATACTGGAATGCCATACCTGATGTTATAGCAAATCGTTGCTTAACGCTAATTAACTTCAAAATGTTCCTCAAACACAGAATTATTATTTCTATAATATTAATTTATGTTATTTACATTTATAATGTGATTTGTTTTCCATTTCCAAAAATTAAAAAAATCAGACTTTCTATGCAGAAGCCAAAAGCAATTTAACACTTTTTAAATAAAATGTTGTTCTTCACATAATCTTTTTTGCAGAGACACACTTTCAAATGTTCACAGCACTAACCTGAGGCTGTACAGCTCTTTTTGTCCAGTTGTAGGTCATAGCCCGGAATGCAGCCACATTCCCAGGATACTGGGCTAAGAGGGATGCAGAGCTGGCTACATCCACCATTATCGGGAGATGAACAACCTACAAAAAACAATTCCTTGGTAATGATGCTAGGGTATTAAAAAAATATCATGTTTTCATCAAAATATTAAGGTGAACCAAATATACGTTGCTTTTTAAAACCATTTCCACAATCATTCATACTGTCACAATCAAGCTTATTTTTCAGAGATTAGGAGGAAAATGTCACCATACTCTACTTTCCTATAACCTGACATCTTCAGTGTTAATCCTTCACATCCCAATGACCCTTGTCTTCTTGTTCTATCACTGAATTTGTGAACAAGCACACTGGCAGCTGGCTGGAATAAAAAAATGCATTTTGATGAGTTTGGCAGCTGGTCTAATTCTTCCTAGTGATGAATATATTTTTTTCTCTCTCACATTTTTGGTCTCTTGACTTCTTTTGCTCTTTTTATTTAAAAAAATGTCACACATAACTCTTTGTTAATTTTGAGTTATAGCCTTCACTCTATATGCTTAAGTCCCTATGAAGATAAAAGTAGGGAGGTATTCATAGGTGCAAGGAACAGGCTAAGCGCTCCACATCCACCATCTTGTTTAATGCTGGTCACAAATCCAGGAGGCAGGTATCATTAACCTCTACAGATGAGGAAACTGAGACCAAAAGAGGGCAAGTAACTAGTCCAAAACAGCTCTGCTAGTAACTGGTAATGCTATCTCAGGGCTGCCTAGCTTCAGAGCTCTTGCTCATAACCACTACACTATGCTATCGAAAAACAAAACACAAAAATCTTATTTAAGTTCATATGTTAATCCATTATGTAAATATCTTTCAATGTGTAATGTTGGAAAATCTATTCTCCTTTGTCAGTAGATGGACTTTTAGGTGTCAGTTAGAAAACGAATGTTTTCTTTTTTTTTTTTTAACATCTTTATTGGGGTATAATTGCTTTACAATGGTGTGTTAGTTTCTGCTGTATAACAAAGTGAATCAGTTATACATATACATATGTTCTCATATCTCTTCCCTCTTGCGTCTCCCTCCCTCCCACCCTCCCCATCCCACCCCTCCAGGCGGTCACAAAGCACCGAGCTGATCTCCCTGTGCTATGCGGCTGCTTCCCACTAGCTATCTACCTTATGTTTGGCAGTGTATATATGTCCATTCCTCTCTCTCGCTTTGTCACAGCTCACCCTTCCCCCTCCCCATATCCTCAAGTCCGTTCTCTAGTAGGTCTGTGTCTTACCCCTAGGTTCTTCACGACACTTTTTTTCCTTAAATTCCATATATATATGTGTTAGTATACGGTATTTGTCTTTCTCTTTCTGACTTACTTCACTCTGTATGACAGACTCTAGGTCTATCCACCTCATTACAAATAGCTCAATTTCGTTTCTTTTTATGGCTGAGTAATATTCCATTGTATATATGTGCCACAACTTCTTTATCCATTCATCCGATGATGGGCACTTAGGTTGTTTCCATCTCCGGGCTATTGTAAATAGAGCTGCAATGAACATTTTGGTACTCAAACAAACAATAGGTAGATAAACTTACCACTACAGGTTTTCCCATCTGTCTCAAGCACTGAGCCTTCAGGACAGAAACATATGGGACCGTCTGATGTCAGAACACAATCATGACTGCATTCAGACACATTGCTTGGGCAGGAAATTAATTCTAATTAATGAAAAATAAGGTCAAGATTAGTGTTAAATCAGATTTGTGGAAATTTGGTAAATTCAGCTGCTAACAAAAAAAATGATATCCTGAAAAGAAGAAGTTAAATAAAGATTGAACATTTATGAATTGCTGTGGTAATAGAGATATAAAAATAAAGAAAAAGTTGCAAATCTAAAACAAATTAAAGAAGGACTTCTAATTTTGGAAAATGACTCTAGTTTCCTCAAAGTTTCTTCTCTGACAATTAATACTTTTTAAGTTATTAGTCATCAAAATTCCAAAATATTTTAAATGGAACTTGGGCAAATGATTCTCAAGTTCATCTGGAAAACAAATTACATGTGTAAGAAAACTAAAAACATTGTGTAACTATGGTTAGCTGTAAGAAGAGAATGAGAGGCTCTAAACAAATATCAAAATGTATCACAAAGATGCAATAATTAATGAGTACAGGAATAGACCAAGAGGATAATATCAATAGAACCAGACAGAAAGTTCATTTTATTTTTTTGCAATTTGTAAAATTTATTTTCTCACAATTTCAAATGAAATTAACAGTTTTGCACTTAACTAACAAATTTACTTATCTACCAAACAGTTTTTCAATGGTTTGGTTTGTCAGGAACTTTGTAGATATCTGGTGACTCATTTGCTTATGATTCTGGACAGCTATAGATAGAATTCAGATTGCCCCAGTCTAAATGTCAAGGTTTATATCAAGCACAACGTTTTACAGTTTCTTTAACTTTTTAAATTAAGATATTATTTTCAAAGAACAAGGCTCCAGTTTACATCATTACCTTAAAAAAATGAAGATTTATTTTAATGGAAGATAGTTATTGTGAAAGCATTTTTTTTACTTGAAAATTATTTTATGTAAACTTACGTGGATTGTTTTTGCGTCAAAATATTCCCTGATAGTATTAGAGCAGGTATTATTATAAGTTTTTCAGAATATACCTTATAAATGAAATACAGTTATAGGAAAGATTGGAAAGCTCATTTTAGAAAAGACTCAAGTACACATAAGAATATAGTATGTGATAAAGGTATTTTAAATCATTGAGCATGTGTCATCCAGTAAATGGTAGAGAAATAAATGAGTAATGTTTTGAGGCAAAAGCTAAATCCCTACCATATACCACACATCAAAATAAATTCCAAGTAAATCAAATATTAAAATGTAAAATATATACCATAGAAGTTCTAGCAGTTTTGACAATCAAGTGAGATTATGTATGTCCTACTTGGCACATAATGGACTCTAACATATTAACATCATGCACTTGAGTATATCTGCTCACAGATAAACCACATGGTATTAAAAGAAGGACAAATTCCATAAACAGTCACAAAGGTAGTGGGTAATTTCCAAGAACTTCATTACCATCCATCCATTTTTCTGTGCCTTGTTTCACAAGCTCATATAACATCCAGACTAACATATTCTCCAACATCTGTGAAGCAGAACTAGACAATATACATGAGATTTTTTTTTTTTTTTTTTTTTTTTTTTTTTTGGCTGCACTGCATGGCTTGTGGAATCTTAGTTCACTGACAAGGGATTGAAACCTGGCCCCTGGCAGTGAGAGCGCCAAGTCCTAACCACTAGACTGCCAAGGAATTCCCACATGATTTTAAACATTCGTTTCTACTTAGCTATGTTGGTAGATTCAATAAGAAACCTATAAGAAGGTATCTGAGTATGTAATCCTAAATTTGAATTGAGAATATTCATATAAACTCATAATGTATTTCTCTTTTTAAAAAGTGTTTTCCTAACTCTGGTGCCCTAAAACACTCAAAACAATAACTGACTTTGAAGCAGGTTATGTTTTCTAAATACAATTTCTCATAAAAAGGAAGCAGTGGCCTTGAGAGATTGCTGATTCTAGGTCTAGAACATGGAATGTACAAGACAAGCCTGGAAAATATGTCCTACCAGGTTAAGAGAAAACTATCAAAGACTACTGGGGTCTGGAACCCATTTGAAGATTCTCCCACCAGCCAAAGAGGAGACAACTTGCTCATTGGTAAGAATAACAACTGCACTGGGTTGAAACATATAAAAAATGTTAAAAATCCAAGAGTTCATAATAATACTTACAAAAAACAAAAAACAAATCTCCCAAAGTCATTGAAGTCACCATCACGCTGATGCCAAAACCAGACAGAGAAATTACAGGCCAATATCTTTGATGAATTACAGGCCAATATCTTTAATGAATATAGATGCAAAATGCTCAAGAAAATATTAGCAAACCAGATCCAAAAGCACATAGAAAGGATCATACATCATGATCACGTTGGATTCATTCCAGGGTCACAAGGATGGTTCAACATATGCAAATCAATCGATATGATACACCACATCAACAAAAGAAAGGACAAAAACTACATGATCATCTCGATAGATGCAGAGAAAGCATTTGAGAAAATTCAACATCCATTTATGATCAAAACTCTTTCCAAAGTGGGTACAGAAGGAATATATCTCAATATAATAAAAGCCATTTACGACAAACCCACAGCCAATATAATACTCAATGGTGAAAAGCTGAAAGCCTTCCCATTAAAATCTGGAACAAGACAAGGATGCCTACCTTTCACCACTTCTATTTGACATAATATGGAATTAACAGATGCACACTACCATATATAAAGTAAACAACAAGCACAGAGAGTTATATTCAATATCTCAATACCCAACAAACTACAATGGAAAAGAATTTTTAAAAAAGAATATAGATATATACATATACATGTGTATAACTGAATCACTTTGCTGTACACTTGAAACTAATGTGATATTACAAATCAACTATACTTCAATAAAAACTAAAATTAAAAAACCCCATTGGCCACCTTTGGAAGGTGTTAAAGAACCAACCCATTATCCTAAATATAAGTAAACAAAGAGAAAAAAATTCATCATTTATACTGCCTTAACTGTAAGAATTGTATCTTGAAGTCACCAAATAGTTACTGAGAGAACATTCTTTTTATAAAG
This sequence comes from Lipotes vexillifer, assembly GCF_000442215.2. Taxonomy (NCBI): domain Eukaryota; kingdom Metazoa; phylum Chordata; class Mammalia; order Artiodactyla; family Lipotidae; genus Lipotes; species Lipotes vexillifer. Next base: position 393,374 of record NW_006790073.1, read on the forward strand.
GTATTACAATTCATGATTAAAAAGAAATATTAGAACTAGATATCATCATGCAAATCCCCTGATGAAATAATGAATCTAGGAAATGAGTGTTAATGGCCACTACAACCATTCCCTGAAAGATGACTGGGCTCTTTCTTGCTCCCAGCAGTCTTGGCAGCTGCTCTTGGATGGGGGCAGTCCCACCCTAAGGCAGAAAAATGGCGGCCGAAAAGAAGACAAAAAAGTTGCTGGGCCTGATGAACGCTACGCTCCAACTCATTATAGAAAGTAGAAAGTAAGTGCTGCAGGTACAAGCAGATTCTGGAAATGTTCAGACAAGGCAAAGAGAAACTGGTCATCCTCACCAACAAATGCCCAGCCTTGTGGAAATCTGAAATAGAGTACTACACCATGTTGGCCCAAACTGGTGGCCACCACTACAGTGGTAATAATATTGAATTGGGCACAGCATGTGGAAAATACTAGAGTATGTATGTCACTGGCAAAGCCCACTAGGGTCCTCGGGAAAAATAAGATGGAATCTAGGTGATAAGATAAGGTCTAGGGCTTTCCTGGTGGCGCAGTGGTTGAGAGTCTGCCTGCCAATGCAGGGGACGAGGGTTCGTGCCCCGGTCCGGGAAGATCCCACATGCCGCGGAGCGGCTGGGCCCGTGAGCCATGGCCGCTGGGCCTGCGCGTCCGGAGCCTGTGCTCCGCAACGGGAGAGACCATGGCAGTGAGAGGCCCGCGTACAGCAAAAAATAAAAAATAAAAAAATAAAAATAAAAATAAGGTCTAACCTCTTCTTTGGACTTAGTCTCGTTTCAGTTGCATGTAGGGGGCCGTGTGCAGAGGCCTTGCGCCCAACACATGGGATCAGAGTTCCCAGCGCAGAACTGCTGCACCTGTTACTGCAGCTCGATGGGCCGTATGCAGAAGCACTGTGCTCGACACCTCGATTCAACACGGCAGCGACAGCCGTGTGCAGAGACCCTGCACCCAGCACTGCGATCTGGAGCCTGAGCAGCGCGCTTGTGTGTGCCCAATGGGAACTCCGCCCCCTCCCAGCTGTGGAGAACCCTATAAAGCAGCCCTGCCCACGGCCTGTCAGGGGAGCGGGTACTATGGAGGTGAGCTCACATCTCTCCAATCTCTGGTCCAGTAATAAAGCTTTCCTTTGCTTCTGAACCAAACTCGGTCTTGTCCTATGGGCACTAGCGATGCCGGGCAGGAGGACCCTTGTGAGGACTGACTGGAAAGGGTCAGTAACATGCACACTGGCTATTATTGACTCAGGTGATTCTGACAGCATTAGAAGAATGCCAGAATGGACTGGTGAAAAGTAAATCGTGCATATTTTTTCTTCAGTGAAACTGTCCAGAGTTTGTTTTGTGAAAAAAGAAAAAGAAAGACCATTGGGGAACTTTAGAACGGATGACAGAGGGAGAAACAACCAGATGTTATGTGTCTCCTGATGGAAGTATAAGCATACCAATGAAGAGTATTATTGTCAAAATTTCAAAGCCTAGTCTGATCAAGCCTGCAGATCTAACCGCAAGTTTGAGAAGGACAGGGACATCTTACAAGTGTGCTCAGTAAAATCCAGAGTGTGAGAAACTCTGCAGGAAAAAAACAGTTTCTTCAGCAACTACTTGCAAGGGGGAATAAAGAGGAGAGGGAATCTGTAGGATAAGAGAGAGAGGTATCAGCTAATATCAGTGTAACACACGGAGCTTGTTTGGATACCCAGTCAAACAAATCAACTGTTGAAAACTTTTTAAGATAATTTGAAAACTGACTAGATATTTAATGTTATTAGGGAATTATTGTTAATTTTTTTAGTTGTGATAATGGTATCGTGGTTATACCTGAAAACTGACTGCGTATTAGATATTAGGGAATTCGAGCTAGTTTTTTAGATGTAATAGTGTATCATGATTATGTTTTTTACATGCTTACCTTTCAGAGATATATAATGAAATATAATGAAATATGGATAAATAAACAGTAAAATATATAAATACATGCTTGTTGGAGGTTTTGATTTAACAGGTCTGGGATAGAGTCTGGTCATTCGCATTTTAAAAAACAAACCAAAATAAAACTCCAAGGTACTCCTGATGCATGCTATTGATCGAGGACCACCAACCCAGATCATAGCCACCTTAGAAACATCAGTGAAAATGGAGGAAATAATGCAATAAATACTTGTTGTGACTTACGGTGACACCGTTTCCCATCAGGAAGCAGAACAAATCCTACAGGGCATGTGCAATAATAGGATCCAGGGATGTTTTCACACCCAAGAGTACAGCCATGATTCCAAAAGGCACACTCGTTGACATCTACACCATAACAACAGTAAAACAGTCAGATGGTTTTTTTGAAAATAAATTGTAGTATCACTAATAAGTCAGCTAAAAGTAGGGTATCTCACACCTCTATCTGCTGTAACTGACCATGGCAAGACTGTTTTTGCTACTCTAACAAAGAGTGAAAGAAATTAGTTCAATTATCATGAAAGCCATGGTTTAAACTGTCACAGTTTATACTTTCAAATACAGATTTTCATATTAAAATTACTCTTGGGATAAAGCAGTACTATTTCCCCTGAAAAGATATATCCATTTAAGGCAAGGACCCTAGAAAGTTCTTGACAAGGGCAGGACATCCCCCTGCTTTGCTCTTCACTTTCTCAAGGCTGACAGGAGCCCTTCACCTGAATGTGGGAGCATTCCCTAGCAGTTTTACTCTGGCTGAAACCCAGACTTCCAGATCACTGTTCTATGCTATGGCTCTCGCCCACTAGTCCCACGTAAGCAGGGGACTGCAGTTAATAGGCAGATGCCAGGTTTACCTGGAGTCTCACCCCAACTAATTCCACTGAATGTACGTTGCAGCCATTGGATTCTTTTCATCGGTAACTCACTGGACGTCCCAGGAGAAAGGACATGGCATTTCTCCTCGGGTTAATTACATCGGGCCTGGAGTCTCACAATAGGACGAGCCCAAGATAACCAAACAAGGTGCAGTTTCTCAAGATTCCTACCAAACAGTTATGGGATGAGATGTGGGAGTCAATACCCTTTGAGGATCTTATGAGAGCTACGGAACTACTCCCCTAAAAAATCTGACAATACTGACATTTTGCACACCGTCAAACCCACAGAGCTCCGTAGAGTCCACTCAGAGAATCCCTGCCTTATATCAATCCCTGAGTAGCCTCTGAAAGTATCTGATCTGGGAACACAAGATATAAAGGAGATCTGAAAGTGTTACAAGGGCTTAAAATTGGGAAAAAATAAAATTGCTTTTCTGGGGGGAAAAAGGAAACTTGAAATTGGTTTCACATGGAGGTTCTGGATTGCGCACTGAAGACCAGCCACTGGCCCAGGTGGGCTGTGCTCGCTCACCACACATTACCTTCACAGTTCTCTCCATCTTGGCTTAAAGCATATCCCTCTGCACACGTGCACACATGGGACTTAGGCTCTTGCCCACACATGCTGTTTCTGCAGTTACCTTTCCTCAGTTTGCAGAGTTTCTGATCTAAAAGAGAAGGTGGTTAATTTGGAGTGGAGGTGTGTTTTGACAGGGGCAGTGCATGATCCCCTCATGGCTCCTAAGAACTCTAATCTTCCCGTGACATCAGCAGGGGTGTTGTCTCACGGAGGTGGCACTGCTCTAGGGTCGAACATTAGCCCAGATTACTCAGCATTCCGAAGCCCATTTATTTCTCTAGTTGTATCTCTCCTACAGTAGCTCTCGGGATAGGACATACTAATTACCTGGAGATGTCATTCCTTGGGTTACGAACACTAAGCACAACTTAATAGCCTTTTCTTTTTGACCTGCTTTTATCAAAAGTATTTATTTATTTAAAAAATAAATACGGCAATAAACAGAAATGCTGAAAATGAAATATCTGTTTAAGAAGCAAAAAAGGCTGAAAAATGAAGAACATCTCTTAAGTATAATATTTATAGGTCAGATCTATATATTTATCTGTTTTTTTTTTTTTTTTTTTTTTTTTTCTTTTTTTTTTTTGCGGTACGGGGGCCTCTCAGTGTTGTGGCCTCTCCCATTGCGGAGCACAGGCTCCGACGCACAGGCTCAGCGGCCATGGCTCACTGTTGTGGCCTCTCCTCTTGCGGAGCCTGTGCTCCAGACGCGCAGGCTCAGCAGCCATGGCTCACGGGCCCAGCCACTCCACGACATGTGGGATCCTCCCGGACCGGGGCACGAACCCGTGTCCCCTGCATCGGCAGGCGGACTCCCAACCACCGCGCCACCAGGGAAGCCCTATCTGTTTTTAGGATCATTATGTAAACAACAACTTCTTTCAGACAGTATATACCACTGCCATATGTCTTATCCCCAAGTTTCTGAGTTTATTGCTGCCAGCATTCCATGTGTGACAAAATAGCCCAGGGCGAATAGTGAAACCTGCCCAGTAAGGTAGGTGCTTGGATTAAATTAGCCAAATACATTGAACAACAAATGGCCAACTTGGTACCTTTGGCTTTCAAAGCCAGAGTCAAGGGCTAAACTAGTAACACATATATCCCTGTTCGAATTTTGTTCCTTCTCAATTTTGCCAATTTTAATAATGACTTTGTGAAATGCTCTGGGAAATACAGAGGTAAGCTTGAATTTGAGGGCAGCTCTCAAGGTGCATGTAGTTATGGAGGCCAGAGCTCTGGCTATAGGTGACAGCGGGGAAGAGGACCGGGATCAGGCACCAGGAGACCTGGCACAGCTGAGATCAGTGAGAGCCTGTGAGTAAGGGGAGGAGCCCACCAAAAACACAGCCTGGCTGTGAAAGACACAAGAAACAAGCCAGCAAGAGCCTGAGCACAGTAGTGCACGAGGCTGAGACCGTCCCCCATGCAGGTCTGTTTCTCTGGTCTCTGTCTACTTAGAAAGGTGCCCCTCACTCTGACTCTACCCCTTTCCTTCTACTTCAAGTTGCTAAACACTTTTCTTGACCGACAAAGCATCACACATTAGAAACGTATTCTTGCCCCCTTGAAAATGTTTCTAATGTACCTTGAGACCACCTGGAGGGCATGTCACCCTCTAGAGATTCTGATTTGATACATCAAGGGAAAAGGCTCACTTTTACCGGATTCTGGAATGATTCTGACGCTGGAGTCTTTACACCACACTTTGAGAGACACTGGCCTAAAGTACTAATGGAATATCCCACTTTCACCTCAGTTACGTACGCCTCCTGTTAGCAAATCTGTGTTATTTCTTCAGTTATTTTAAACTTGTTTATTCAGATCTCTTGATAGAATTACATGCACAATTATTTAATACTGTTGCAATATTATCAACTAAGTCAGTTAAGATTTACACTGAATAGTTTTTCTATAATTAAAAAATATATTTTTAAATTTATTTATTTTTGGCTGCATTGGGTCTTCGTTGCTGTGCGCGGGCTCTCTCTAGTTGCGGTGAGCAGGGGTTACTCTTCCCCGCGGCGCGCAGGCCCCTCACTGCGGCGGTCCCTCCTGTTGCAGAGCACGGGTTCTAGGGGCACAGCTTCAGTAGTTGTGTCTCGTGGGCTCTTTAGCGCAGGCTCAGTAGTTGTGGCGCACTGGCCTAGCTGCTCCTTGGCATGTGGGATCTTCCCGGACCAGGGAACGAACCCGTATCCCCTGCATTGGCAGGAAGATTCCTATCCGCTCTGCCACCAGGGAAGCCCTACACTGAATAGTTTTTGGATATTGATTCCAAAAATTTTGTTTCTTGTCCACGGTTTTTATGCCAATTATGCATGTTTAGTAACATTGTTTTTCATGTTCCTACATGCTTCACATATCAAAATTTTAATTAAGAAAATTAAAAACAAAATGACCCCAATTTTTAAAGTAAATGACTAAACTCAGAAACTCACAAATGTACTGGAGACAAAATGTACCTAATTCAAATTTCTAAAAAAGAGCATGTGATTGCTTTAACTGTATTTTTTATAACATTTACAAATGAACAACAACAAAAATCCAGAAAGGCCTGATTAATAGCACCTTTTAATAGCCTTTTAATAGCACCAAAGTGCTACTACTTTCTTGAGGTAACCAAAAATTGAGATTATGCTTCCTGTAAATATCTCCTATAAAAATCTTTCCAGGGCTTCCCTGGTGGCACAGTGGTTGAGAGTCCGCCTGCCGATGCAGGGGACATGGGTTCATGCCCAGGTCTGGGAAGATCCCACATGCTGCGGAGCGGCTGGGCCCGTGAGCCATGGCCGCTGAACCTGCACATCCGGAGCCTGTGCTCTGCAACGGGAGAGGCCACAACAGTGAGAGGCCCGCATACCACAAAAAACAAACAAACAAACACAAAAAAAACTTTCCAAACCCAGTATGATAGACGACCACTGCATTAAGAATTGGGAAAACTGAGTTCTTTCTTTGTCCTGCCTTTTACATAAAATCCCTTTATCCCTTTGACTTCAGTTTCCATGAAATAAAAGTGTTAAAGTAGATATTCTCTGAGATCCCTCACTTAAAAAAATATTATGGTTCTATACAGAATTAAATGTTTGTTGTAAATTCCTCTAAATTTATACCTCTAAAGATTCTCAAACCTTAATACCTGCTTATGTTATGTTAATGGAGATTCAAACTGACTTATGGAGAAAACAATTAGTGTCTAGGGTACAGGAAATTGCTCTGTTCTTCATCTAGATCCAATGTTATTTATCTTTTATTTTGTACTTTTCTACAACCTCTTACCTGTTCTTCTGTGTGTTCTTATGATCAACATCATCATAATTCTATATATACATGTACATTAATCAGTAAGCTTTTGAGGATAAAGCATGCATCCCATTCACATTCATAGTCCCAATAGCAACTAACCTGGTGCCTTTTACAACACAGAGGTGCTACAAACATCTGGAATACAGGCACAAAAACCTGTGATCATGAAACCTGCAACTTAACTTCTTTATTTGGTTTCTCCTTGAATTTCCAGTCAACCTCAGAGTTAGAACTAAAATAGACGGTCAGTATTCTTTCCACTATACCATACTGATGATGGTTTTAATGATACTTATTAACAATATACATTACTATTCAATGATGAACATAGGCAGGAAAGCAATCACTATTCGTCTCTGAATGGCTGTGCTGATGACGTGACCCGAATTCAGACACTAAACACTTAAAAGGTCATTTTAGAAAGAGGCAAAACATAGAGGATTGAGGGCTGTATTTTGTTTAATCTCCTTAATCTGCTGTTCTTTAGCTTCAAATTAGGCTGAAGCTAGCACTCAGAATGCTGCTGCTGACCTCAGATAACCCCCCTCCCAGAGCCCAGCAGTGGAGCCTAATTACCTTTGAGATCAAATTAAAGCTCCTAAATCATGGAGTTTAATGTCCACCACCAACTGTGCCTTCAATAACTGCCCAACTCACAAGCTCTCATGAGCTTTGCTATAGCCAAGCAAACTATAGATTTTACCCTGGCGCACTTCTGAAACAACACACATAGGATTCCCGAGCCTGCTTCTTTCCACTGATCACACCTTTCTCTCTACCTCAAATTCAGTGTCAGACTCACCTCATCAACAAAGCCCTTCTAGTCTCTTCCATTTGAACGCATTCACTTGAGTCATTCTTTTAACTAAATATTTAGCACCCCCAATAGTTAAAAATTTGAATAACATTTTATAAAGCATTTACGTTATCACATGTAATGTTTATAACAAGCCCTTGAGCTATGCAGAGTAATTATTGTCTTCCATTTTACAGATTAGGAAATAGTATCTTAAGGATCACATATAGGTAATAAGGGGTAAGGGTCGGACTCGAGCTCAAGTCTTCGATGACAGACCTCACCTCTTTAATGTATATAATATGTGTGTTTGTGTATATGTATATACTTATGTATATATATAAAATATAATTATGGGTTTTTATAAAAATATATATATTTATATTATTAATATTATATATTAATATAGACCATTATGTACTGATACATAATAAAGTTAATATATTAACATATTAATGTTATGCTATATATTTTATGTATAATAAAATATATAAATTATATACACAATATATTTTTCTATAAATGTCTATGATTTTTGTTTTATTTATTTATTGTCTTTTTCATTAGTGAGTTCCCTGAATAAACGACTCCCGCACCTTCCCCAAAAAACTTCCCAAACTGTGTAATATAGAAGTTTATTCTTTTTTGTTAATAGAAAATAAGAAGGAAGAAATGAGAATGGTTATTCTGTGTTATTGGAATTCCTAATTATAGTTAAAAAAAAAAATCACTTAGCCAGAACTTAGCTACTTGGTATCCTTATCCATCTAAACCTAAGAATCAGAAAGTAAAGAAATAGGGACTTCCCTGGCAGTCCAGTGGTTAAGACTTCTCCTTCCAATGCAGGTTGTGTGGGTTTGATCCTGGTCAGGGAGCTAATATCCCACATGCATCAGTGGCCAAAAAACCAACACATAAAACAGAAGCAATACTGTAACAAATTCAGTAAAGATTTTTAAAAATGGACCACTTTAAAAAAATCTTAAAAACAAAAAGAAAGTAAACAAATCAACAGCCTCTGAGCAGTTAAAAAATAAATGCCTTTTACTCTCAAATGCACCCCTCAGGCCCACTCAGTCTTTCCTTATTTCAGACCTATTTCTGAGGAGCTTGGCCAGTCCACAGCATGAAGATGCAAACACAAGGTGTGGAGGCCTCTGCTCCCATTGCTACCACCCCCATCCGTGGTGCATTCCCCACTAGCAGGAGTGGCTACATGATTCCGATGTTCTTTCTTGCTGAGCCCAGACACAGCCTCAGCCCAGCATTCTAGACCACCAAGGGTTAGTTACTGGTCATCTTTCCCACAACTAGAAGCCTTATCTCAGGGCTCCTCCTGGAGAAAGAAGGCATAATCTGAGTGTGAAAATGATAATAACTGCAATGAATAAAAACATTTCAAATATTTTTTACATCCTTGAATTTATAAAGATGCTTTTTTTAAAAGAAGGTCACCTCTGGAGGATACACTAACCCTTTATTCTGAAAACAGATAAATTAAGGGACAGATTAAATCAAGCATTTAATTTACCTTTCCTATAAAAGATGCTCCTCAGGGAAATCACAGAGCTGATGTGGAAAAGTTATTCAACTAATAAGCAGTGATAGAATTAGAATGTCATTACTTCAAACCTCTAATGAAAAAATGCCTCTAAGCAATGAAAATTAATAGCTTGTAAAGCCATTACACAAAAGGCCGATAGGAAACTCTATAATGGACAGACCAGGCTGGCAACACCTGAACCACTGATGAATCTTGAACATCACAAAAAGAATGGAGACCCAGCCACTACATGCCCTCTGGCATGGTCACTAGGAAGCATGCGGTACTACCCGTAGTACCGCCTATAAAGTACTCTTGCAAAAAATCTGAATCTGATAAGGCTTCTAGGCTAAAACTACCAGTGTATAGGAAAAACAGAATCATGTTAAATGACACCATGGGGATAGAATCTGAAAAATCCAGAATGTGGGAAATTCTAAGGGACAAATGATCTGGATTCCTCAACAAATGAATGGCAGGAAAAAGTCTCAAAATAAAGAGGCCAGAGCCAGGCATATGGAAACCAGCAAGAAGCAAGAGACAACAGCAAGAAAGATAGAAAATTGATAAAGAGACATTCCAAGTATTTAAAAGGCACTTCACATGGCAGCCATTTGGTGTCAGGGCAAACCTGCATTAAAAACCCAGCTTTGGGCTTCCCTGGTGGCGCAGTGGTTAAGAATCCGCCTGCCAATGCAGGGGACATGGGTTCGAGCCCTGGTCCGGGAAGATCCTACACGCCGCGGAGCAACTAAGCCCGTGCGCCACAACTACTGAGCCTGAGCTCTAGAGCCCGCAAGCCACAACTACTGAGCCCACGTGCCACAACTACTGAAGCCTGCATGCCTAGAGCCCATGCTCCACAGCAAGAGAAGCCACCACAATGAGAAGCCTGTGCACCACAACGAAGAGTAGCCACCGCTCACCGCAACTAGAGAAAGCCCACGTGCAGCAACAAAGACCTAATGCAGCCAAAAATAATAAATTAATTAATTAAAAAAACCCAGCTTTGCCTCAAATCAGTCCTATTCTTGCCCCAATGACGTGTATCTTTGTAAATGTGACCCTCATCATTAAGAAAATGTCAATAACTATAAATATGTTAGGAAGTACAGAAATCCATAATTTGCTAAGATTTCTGTAATAAATAACAGAGCTTTGGGTGTTTGAACTGATCATTTAAACTATATGAAAACAGAATATAAGTGTAGATGAGGATATGGAGAGATTGGAATCCTTGTGCACTGTTGGTGTAAATGTAAAATAGTACAGCCGCTGTGGAAAACAGTATAATGGGCCTTCAAAAAATTAAAAGTAAAATTACCGTATGATCCAACAATTCACTTGAGTATACGTTCAAAAGAATTAAAAGCAGCATCTCAAAAAGATATTTGCAGACCCATGTTTGTAGCAGCATTATTCCCAATAGCTAAAACATGGAAGCAACCCAAGTGTTTATCAAAGGATAAACAGATAAGCAAAATGTGATATATACATGCAGTGGGTTATTATTCAGCCTTAAAAGGAAAAGAAATTCTGACACATGTTACAAAACAGATATATCCTGAGGACATTATGCTGAGTGAAATAAACCAGTCACAAAAAGAGGAATATTGTATGATTACACTTATATGAGGTCGTTAGAGTAGTAGTCAAAATCACAGGGACAGAAAGGAGAATGGTGGTTGCCAGGGGCTGAGGACAGGCAGAAATGGGGAGTTCTCATTTAATGGGTGTAGAGTTTCAGTTTTACAAAATGATAAGATTTATGGAGATTAATGGTGGTGATGGTTGCACAAAAAATGTAAATGTACTTAATGCCACCTAACTGTACACTGAAATATGGCTAAGATGATAAATTTTATGTTGTGTGTACTTTACCACAGTACTTACATTTTAAGAAAAAAATGTGAAAATAATATTCATATATCTAGGATGATTCTTTTCTAGAGGTATCAAAAAAACCAAGGTTTTACAGTAGAAACCCCAGCAATGAAATAATCAAAGTGAATTAGAGTCCCACCTGGGCAGTTTTAGCTACACTAGTCACTTCCATAAGCAGGTACATTTCTAGGTGGAGACAGTGCTCCTTCAGGAACTCTCAGAATTAAAGAAATTCAGCAACATTTTTCTGCATGAAATGAATGCAAAATATTTTAAACAGTGTTGATGACAGATGTGCTTCATTTTCCAAAGAAGACGCTTTTGAAATTCTCTTATGAGCTTAAAACTGGAATCTACATTTTAAAGAATCACAGAAGAAAGCAAAATTGTTTGCACCTTTTACAAAAGAACATCTGTGAGCAGTAAAACTATAGTTGCAAATTCTCTAAATGTTGAGCTTGAAATAATGCCATTAACACTGTGTACAAAGAAGTTCCCACACTGGCTCTGAGATTCATATACAGTCTGCCCTTTGTATCCATGAGTTCCACATCTGCATATTCAACCAACCGTGGATCAAAAATATTCTTTAAAAAAATTCCAGAAAGTTTCAAAAAACAAAATTTGAATTTGCCTTGTGCCAGAGACAGCTTACGTAGTATTTACAACTATTTACATAGTATTTATATTGTGTTAGGTATGATATGTAATCTAGAGATGATTTAAAGTATAAGGAAGGACGTTAGGTAATATGCAAATACTACACCATTCTATAAGGGACTAGTGCACCCTCGGATTTTGGTATTGGCCAGAGTCCGAACAAATCCCCGTGGATACTGAGGGACAACTCTAACAGTATAGGTGTCAGGGCAGCCAGGAGAACACTGTTGCCTTATAAGTTTAATCATGACAACAAAAATGTGAGATCAACTCTGTGTCTCTTTTCAGAGCACCAGAGGAGGAGTGTGTGTGTGTGTGTGTGTGTGTGTGTGTGTGTGCGCGCGCTTGTGTGACTGAGAGAGAGAGACAAAGAGAGAGAGACGGAGAGAGAGAGAGATTGATTTTCTGAGTTCCTGAAGTGGAAAAAAATTTTAAAAGAGAAAAAAAATAAGGTTTGGGCCCCATAGTCTGTGCAAACTGAAGCTTTTAACCACCAGCAGGCCATGGATAGACAAGAATATGCCAAATGACAGGTTATCCCAAAACAATTAAGGCAAACCTAAGATAGGAAACTATAGACAATAGTGAGAGGGTAGCTGGGGAGGCAGCGTGGTGTCAGTCTGCCTGGGTTCAAATCTCAGGTCTACCCCAGTGTGACCTTGAACAAGCAATTGTGACATCTCTGAACCTCAGCTTTGTAATCTATAAAATGGTACTAATAATCACACTTAATTTGCAGGGTTGTTGTGGAGATTAAATGAGGTAATGTAGGAGAAGCCCAGACCAGATCATTCTGCACCCAGTCAACGGTCATGACTATTATTTCTAAGAGCAATACAACCTGTGCCATCCCTCTATTTCCTACACAGCAGCCCATGTGACTCCCAAATCTATTACTTCTAGCCCAGACCTTTTTCCTGAAACCTAGAACACTTAATGAAAAGAAAGAAGAAAAAGACTGAAGCATAAAAGAGTCTAAAAGACTCTGAAAAAGACTCTCACTAGAGTTAAGCTGCAAAGATCTGCTGCAGAGAAAACTGATTTAAAACACTGGGATTTATTCATAACTATACAAAAGGGAGCAGGCTCGCTGAACACTGTCTGGCCAAGGGCAGGGGCTTACAACATGGAAGAAAGGCAACACATCTTCAGATATTAAATATCTTTGGAACTTGTTCCTTGTGGTATTATTTAGCAGGGAGAGGGTACCAAAGGATGCTTTTCTCAGTCTTTTTTTTTTTTTCCAACTATAGTTTATTAAATGTCCTCTAGGCACTGGGAATACAATGGAGAGTTGTATTCTGTGTCCTCATAGGACAAAGGAAGTTGAGGAAGACAGACGATTATGGCAAAACATGATAAGTGCCCTGTGACAGGGGAAATCTGCTATTTTCTGCAAATAGCTACTGAGGCTCTGAGGTCAGGGAAAGTGTTCCTGAAAGAAGTGATATTGGAGCTGTTTCTCAGAGGATGAAGAGTAAGCCCCTGCCGAGAATTAGAAGGAGTGCTCCCAGGGAGTTCCCTGGTGGCCTTGTGGTTAGGATTCAGGGCTTTCACCGCCATGGCCCAGGTTCAATCCCTGGTCGGGAACTGAGAGCCGCAAGCCGTACGGCCAAAAAGAAAGAAGAAATGTTCCAGAACATGCCGAAAGGCTGGAGGAGATAGCAAGCATGCCTCCCTGGAGGAAATCAAATCTTTGAGGATGGCTGCAGCCCAGACTTTGATGCCGAAAATGGTGAGAGTGGAAGCTGAGAAATGAACGGCATACCCCGTGAACCAGTTAGATAAAAAGACTGGGTTTTATTGTTGGTAATTGAGAGTTGACAACTGATTTTAAGCCAGGAACGACACGATTGGGTTCTTCGTTTTGAAGGGTGATACTCCCTGTAGCATGGAAAAGGGAGGTGGGGGACATGAATTAAGTGGACACCAGGGATGGAGAGCTCTGAGAGGGGCCCCAAGTGGTTAGATGGTAGGTAGTAGAACTGTCAGGAGCTGGAGATTGATTTCATGGTGTTGGAATGAGAAAGAGGGAGGAAAGGGCAACTCCTAGATTTCTGCCTGTCGAGGTGGAGGTAAAATGCTACTCACCAAAGTAGGGACACTGGAGGGAAAGAAGCTGGGGAGAAGGGAGGGGAAAGTGAGTGGGTCAGTTCTTTCCTTTGCTCCTGAAGCACTTGCAAGAAATCCAAGTAGAAATGCTCAGAAGCCAGGTAAACATGTGGGCCTTGAGAAGGAAACTTGTGCTGAGCCTGAATGTGTACATCCGACGTGGCCCCAGCAGGACCCTGATCCTGGAGGAAGCAGAATGCAAGAGAAGGCACCAGAGTGACTACTCTTAGGAAATAGGTCAGAATCATCAGAAAACCAGCCTGATGCTGAAACTGTGGCTCTACTACCTCGACTTGGGCTCATCAGTCTGCTGCATCGATCTCCTCTATAACCAGCCAATCCTAATGGACAAGCCGTGGACAAACAAGGACTTGTTTAAACTGATACATTACTCTTCCTGGTGGAGCTCTGTGGCTTTGCCTTTGTAAGCCCCACCCTTGCCCTTGGTCTTCATCAGGGCTGCTCCCTTTTGTATATTATGAATAAATCCCCAATGTTTGAAATCATTTTTTTCTGCAGCTTAGCTCTCACTGTGCCTCAGGTTCCCCCCACCCCCACCACCCCTTCATTTGTCTATATCTCAAGAAAGAGGTCTGGACTAAAAATAATATATTCAGGAGTCAAACAGGCTACTGCATAGGAAATAAAATAGAAAAATGCCACAGGTTATACGGCCCTTAGAGATTAACAGTGCACATAACCGTCTGAGTGGTTCTGAGAAAAAAACAACCTGCTTAACTTTATCTAACCCAGTCTGTCTAAATCATCTGACCCTAAAATGTTTCTTCCTTCCAAATAACCCTTACAGAACTAGTGTTTGGAGAATATTTTGATAAATGATAGTTTAGGCATTTTTCATGAGGTAAGTTTGTTGGTCCTCTTATTTGTATAAATACATATATTTTATAACAAAAATAATATCAACCAAATTACATGATTTTTCTCAGCTATCTCCTCACTGAAGTAGGTCTCATTACTAAATGCCTTGCAAACCAAGGCACTACTACTATTCACTCTGCCAGAAGAGCTACAATTGTAAGCCTATTCTTCAGCAGG
>NW_006790073.1:409639-416099 GCF_000442215.2 Lipotes vexillifer
ATTTTTAAGCCTATTCTTCAGCAGGAATTAACCAGCCTCCAGAGAAGTACATCTTTAAATGTGAAGGCTACCAGGTACTTTGAGAACCTGATGCAAGTTAGGTACCATCTCCCTAGAGGGACAATTACGTATCTTCATCTAACATATACAGTCAAGGGCTTCACAACCCTAAATCTCAGGTGAAGAATTTCTGCTGTACGTGGCACTAAAACAATTTAAACCTATTTGATGGCAAGTTAGGTACCATCTCCCTAGAGGGACAATTACGTATCTTCATCTAACATATACAGTCAAGGGCTTCACAACCCTAAATCTCAGGTGAAGAATTTCTGCTGTACGTGGCACTAAAACAATTTAAACCTATTTGATGATAGCCAAAGTAACAGTGCTCTTGAAATCAAAAGTCCTTTGCACTTGGACCTCACATGAAGCCCATCCTTTGATCAATAACTAAAGCCGGTTATCTCCAGTGCCAACTGCCTTCTAGATTCCAGGTTTGCCTGTAGCTCTGCAGCTGGCACCGTCTTTCCAATCAAATTCTATTATTTGCCTCATTGTTCTATAGTGCATCATTGTAGATTTTCTCCTGAAATTCATGCTTTCAATACCCTATTTGAACTCCCCATCAAAGAGGCCAAGTAATAGTGAAGGACTCTGAAGAGCTTACCTGTTTATGGTAGAAAGAACACTAAACTGACAGACAGGAATATTTTCCAGAATCCATCATTTACAAGGTGTGTAATCCTGGAAAAGTCACTCTATTTCTCTAGGCTTCATATTTTTCAATTATGAAATGAGTACAATAATTGAGGACTTTTCTGTCTCACAATGTTGCTGTGACAAAACAATACGATAATGCCCAAGAAAATACTTTGGAAACTATTAGGTTACATATAAATATAAGAGATAGTGATGATGATGATGATGATATCTCTAACTACTGTGAATGAGACCAATAATTATTCATTCATAGTTTTATAGTGGTTGGTTCTAATTATATTGTGAGTCATCACCACTTGGACAATAAGTTGTATCTGAGCTTGAGTCGAAATTTCCCATGTAAGTTAACTGACAGTATCAGATTCACTGCCTTTATGTGTGGAATATGGTCACCATCTATTCTATAGTCTTGCTACTTGGTTGTTGTTCTTTAATGTTGTGCTCAAACCACAGTTGAATTGTTTACCACAACTCTTGCTTTTTAAATTCAAATAAGTGAGTTAAAAATAATAACTTGCCTGAACAAATGTTTCATCTCTAGGAATTTGTCCTTGCAGTTTCTCATCTCTTGCATTGAAAGTATAGTCATTATGCAAGTTAAATTATAGTTTCTATCTAAGTTTTTTAAAGAAATAGATTAAAAGCATTTGTACTCTCTTCAGGAGCTATGTCGAGGGCAGGTACAAACCCATTTATACACTAATTGTGGGAAGGACTTATAGTCCCTACCATGTCCCACATTATTACCAAATCCTAGTGGCATCCGACAGGTAGAAAGAAGAGAAAACAAACAATTCCATCTTTATTTGGAAACTCACAAGGCTAGTTGCAGATGAAATTAAATATATTTTAAAGCTCTCTTGAAATAAAATTTTTACATAAAGGCAGATGTTAGTGTAACATAATTTATGTGGTATATAAGCCATATCAAGACAGCCTACCTAAAAAAAAGATTATATGTGAAGGAATTTGTATGCCTGTTAGCATAACTGACGTCATCTTGAGCCCTTAAAGTTTCTCCTGCCCTTCTGCTGACCCTACCCAGGACTGTGCTGTGCAGTGAATCACTTCTCTGTCATCAAGGGCTTTGCAGGTAATAATCATAAGGACCAGGTAGCCTCTATACTCTTTTAGTCCCCAAACAATGATGAAAACCTTCCCTGACATATTCCTGGCACCCATGAGTCTAGTGACCCATTCATAAACATTGTTTCCAAGCACGTACCCCCATACCCCAGGTTAACTATAAAATTGTCCCAGTGGCCCCTCGGCAGTGCAGAGTACAGCTGTGAATGCTTCCAGATTGTTGTCTGCCCAATTCCAATCCCACCCTCTAAGTTACTCTATAATAAATCAATCCACTGATTATACGGAGCTGCCTGCCTCATTTTTTGGTCTTACGACGCTTCCTCAGTTCAATGGGCACTTTTCGTTCCCTTTGTCCTTCAACAGAATTCAGAGAAGGCTACATTTGAACATAGAAATTTGGGACTATGACTAGATTCAGTTAATCCATTTATTTTACTAATTCTTTATAAATAAATAAATAACCACTGAATATAGGGTGGTTTACATCAATCTGCCCATCCATCCGTCAGATATGGTCCCTGCATGCATGGCATTTATAATCAAGTGGGAGACAAAATCAAAAAGAAAGCAAAGTGGTATGTAATTCCACGTTTGATGAGTTCAGTGAATATCTATCGAGAGAAAGATAGGAGGTGAAGGGGCCTACTTTGCTCGGATGACCAGAGAAGGCCTACCTGAGGACATGACAGTTAAGCTCAGAACTGGAGAGAAGTCTAGGCAGAGAGAATAGTGACTGCAAAATCCCGAAGGTATGAAGGAGCTTGGCATGTCTGAAGAACTCCAGGAAGACTTGTGTTAGAGTCCAGTGAGGGGAGGAGGAAAAGATGCTGGATCAAATTGGTCAAATATTGATAGGCCTGTTTAAATGTTAAATTTCGATCTAAATGCAAAGGAAAGCTTTTGAAAGATTTTAAGCAGAGGGGGCTAACAGATCAGATTTACTATGTAAAGGCAAGAGGAGAAAACAGAAAGATTAATTAAGTAGCTGCTACAATAGGCCAGACAAGATATGCTGGCTGTTTGGACTATGGTGGTGGCAGCTGGGGGGGCGAGGAGTGGACATTTGAGATGTATTTAGGAGGTAGAATGGAAAGGATTTGGCGGTACGTTGGAAATTGAGGGTGAGGCAGTGGGAGAAATCAAGGATGACTCCTAAGTATCTATCTTGGGCAAGTAGGCAGTTGGGGACTATGCCAGACTCTGTTTGAGGTCAAAGATGACTCACCAGGTGCCCAAGGATCACCCTCTGCCTTGGGCTGTACGAGTGGATGCACTACTTTAATTCCACCAGGTGGTACAAATGACGGACTGAGGTTAATTTTAACCATATTCTTCCCAGTGTGCTTGTTAGCTATCCAAATTGTCTTCTTTTTCCATGTTGAATAGAAAATACGATCACCAAAAACGGACATCGCAAAAATGTTGTGCCTAAAAACAACAGGAGAAACACATAAAGAATGGCAGAACATTTCTTCTGGGCTTATTAAAGTTTCACTTCATTTCAATTTATTGTCTGAATTTTAACCACCTATGTTTTCAATTGTTTCTCATTTAGGGTTAGAAACAGATATTAAGTTGAAATTTTTCTTTATGTAGCCATAATCTGAATTAATAGGATACGATTTTTAGCTCCAAATCCATTCTCATTCTTTTGCCTCTCAGCACATAAGTGTGGTGAAAATAAAATAGGGAAGAAAACAGGAACAGGATAAGAGTGGACTTCAGGGCTTCCCTGGTGGCACAGTGGTTGAGAGTCCGCCTGCCGATGCAGGGGACACGGGTTCGTGCCCCGGTCCGGGAAGATCCCACATGCTGCGGAGCAGCGGGGCCTGTGAGCCATGGCCGCTGAGCCTGCACGTCTGGAGCCTGTGCTCCGCGACGGGAGTGGCCACAACAGTGAGAGGCCCGCGTACCTCAAAAAAAAAAAAAAAAAAGAGTGGAATTCAGGTTGTGTCAATTTTGCACAACTAATTGCTGCCTCTTGCCGCAAGCTAGAGTCAGTTGCTGGCAAGATAGCAAGTCAAATGAAAGACAGATGCTTCACAAAACATATGACATAGTAATTCCAAAAAGAATAACTATAACCAGCATGTGAAAATTTATTATATGCCAAATACTCTGTTAATTATTTTTATTTGTGTTTCTTTACGTAATCTATACAATAATCCCAAGAAATAGGTCCTATTATTATCCCCACTGTATGGCTCTCAGCATAACTGATGCCATCTTGGGCCCGTACAATTCCTCCTATCCTTCCGCTGACCCTACCCAGGACTGTACTGTGCAGTAAATAACTTCTCTGTTGTCAAGGGCTTTGTAAATAATAGATATTGATTAATAATCATTAGGATTGGATGGCCTCTATGCTCTCTTACTCCCCATAAAATGATGAAGACCTTCATTGCCATATTTCCAGCACCCACAAGACTTAGGAATAAATCTTGACTGAGGAATGCACTTCCTGTTTCCAAGCACATATCCCCATACCCTAGGTTAACTGTAAAATTGTCTCAGTGGCCCCTTGGGAGTGTGGAGTGCAGCTACAAATGCTCTGGATCGCTGCCCACCCAATGCCACCCTCTGAGAAAATTACCCTATAATATACTGATCCATTGCTTATATGGAGCTGCCTGCCTTGTTGTTCAGTCTCAAAATACCATTTCAGTTCAGTGGGCACTTTTTGTTCCCTCCCTACTCCGACACCCACATTAAAGGAAACAGGATGAGAGAAGTTGTGTAACCTGCCCAAGTCACTCAACCTAATAAATAGTAAATCTGGGACTTGAGCTCAAGGTTTTGGACTCCAAAATCTGTACTAAACCACTACACCAGTTTAGCTGACAAAAGTAAAATTCATTTACCACAAAAACTTCAAATGGCAATTGTGTTATTTTATACCAGAAGCAAAACTTACTGTGTGTGATGTTGGCTAAAATGGACGGAACCTCCATCGTAATCACAGGAACAAATACGAGAATTGCTTCTTTCTCTATGGTACTGAATCCAAAAGAGCCGTTTATCAAGCACATCCAATGACACAGCTGTTATTTTCTCTGATGTCTCTAACAGAAACTTCACTTCCACACCACTGAGATCTGCTCTGTGAAGGCTGCCCGCCACCTCTGAAGACCAAAACATAAACCTGAGGGCAAACACATCACGTAGACACATAATTGAATGTAAGGTCACTGAAATGGCTGACTTCTCTCAGTTTTTCAGTAATCCCTGGATGTTTGCACGGGACGAGTTTGACTATTTTGAATGAAAATTCAATTCAACAAATATTTATTGCCCTGTTATGGCAATTCCGTGTGATTTCAAGTTAGAAGGAGAATTACGCTTCTCTAGCAGGAAACCATGGTAGTCAAGAGTGCTACTGGTAGAGCGAGCCTGCCTCAGTTCAAACCCAGGCAAACGCCCTATTGAAAATGGTGTTTGTGCATTGTAAAAGAGAGTCTTGGTCTCAATCAGGAGGTCTCTTTAAGTCAAAATGTCATGATTCCATGAATTTCATATTTTGAAATATATTTCAACGTCCAAAACCAGCAGAATTTACCTTTCTACTGGATCAACTGCTATATTTGCAGGATATTTTAAGGCACTTAAGAGAACACGGGAATTGTTTCCTTTCATATCTGTTACTGTAATGATTCCTTCCTGTTGATTTGACCAAATAAGTTCTTCATTGATCCAATTTATTGCCATTCCTGAAACATTTTTCTCTATCTCGCGTATTTTCTGTAAAATCAAATTTTAAAATTGTTATTAGTATTTCCCCATTCACAACAAAATTGTTTTTATTGTTACGTATCAAAGTTTATTCTTTTAAGTTCTTGTCATTTTTCTGCATTCCCAAAATTTAAATGATAAACTAGTCATAGATACCATGCCATTATTCAGATGCAGCAATATTCATCCTCCCGTGTGAATATTTCTGGGCATAGTATTTATATTACAGCTTTGAGATGAAAATTTATTCTATATTTATTGAAATTAGGCAATCAGCCATAAAGTGTTAATTATTTCAACTATAGTAACAGTGGAATTTCCATGCTACCTTAAGTTTAGTTTATTCAATTCCATTTGCTAACGGAATTTTCCAGGTTCTCACCTGAACCCAATTCAAAGCTTTGCTAAATTCTGGCAAGATTCCCTTGGAGTTTGTGCATAGGGGCATGAAGTAGATTAATTTCTTCTGGGCCCTCTTCCTCCCTTTATAAAGGGACCTTCCAGGTCCCTCCCTTTCTAAAAGTCCTCAGTGCCTTCAGGCTCTGTCCCCAGGATCTGAATAGCAGGGCTTTTCTTTATGCTCTCTCCTGATAAAAACAACCTAACCAAACCTCAATTATCTCCTAGTTCCAGCATGTGCAGGTAAACCAGTCCTCTAGGTACGCGGGGGGTGAGAGATTGGAGGAAGCCCTGATTTGTACCATGGCAGATTTCCGTGGTGGAAATATTCCCACAATCACTGATTTTCAGCTACCGATGTGAAATCAGCAAACACAGAGTTGGGCAGAAATCAGTCTCAGGAGTCTTTGCTATTCCTACATCCCATACAAAGTAATCTAGCCAATCCATTTAACTAATTGCTAATATATTAGTTCACCCCGGTAAATGGTTTGCCTTTTTTTTTTTTTTTTTTTTTTTTCTT
>NW_006790073.1:416747-431546 GCF_000442215.2 Lipotes vexillifer
TTTTTTTTTTTTTTTTTCCTTGCGTTATGCGGGCCTCTCACTGTTGTGGCCTCTCCCATTTGCGGAGCACAGGCTCCGGACGCGCAGGCTCAGCGGCCATGGCTCACGGGCCCAGCCGCTCCGCGGCACGTGGGACCCTCCCGAAACGGGGCACGAACCCGCGTCTCCCGCATCGGCAGGCGGACTCTCAAGCACTGCTCCACCAGGGAAGCCCCAAATGGTTTGCCTTTTAATGGTTGTCCTTTTTAAACAATGTTTTAACCCAAAGCAGGGACTGATACTAGTGGATTTTAGGCCTCAGGCCAATCCTTTCCTAATGACTTGCCACAAATTCCACAACTATTTAATGTTTTTTTCCTGTTCTCTGCAGGAAACCCTCCAAATTCTTAAACTCAAGATTTTGAAACTAGTCTACAGATGGCTGGAGAGTAATGAGTAGCCATCTTTGTTAAAAGTGAGATTAGTAAGTATTAGAGATGTGATAAAACAGATTAGTGCCTAATTGAAGGCTTTAAGAATAATTGGAGGGAGAAAGTTGTGTTTTAAAAAAAAAAACCCAAAAAACAAACAGCAGGCACTTTGTGTTGGGAATAAATGCTTAAGGTTTCTCTGGCCACCTGCTCTCTGTAATCCATCTCCCAGGAGAGACCATTCCTGCAGGGACTCATTTAAGGGTTCTACTAATTAGGAAGAAAGATTAAAGATCTTTTGTATGTGATTGAAGCAAAATATTTTATATCTATCACCTGCTTTATTACTTTTTTCCAGAGTGCGAACACCTTGAGGATAAAAAGAAAAAAGATTTTCTTCCTAAATATTAGGTGCAAAAACCCATGACAGAGATTTTAAACAGATGAGACAGGGTTTCTCAACGTCAGCACGACTGACATTGGGGGCCTGGTAATTCTTTGTTGTGAGGGACTGTCCTACATATTGTAAGAAGATTAGCAGCATCCCTGGCCTCTAGCACATCTTCTCTTCTCCCCAGTCCAGTTGTGACAATCAAAAATATTTCTTGGGCTTCCCAGGTGGCGCAGTGGTTGAGAGTCCGCCTGCCGATGCAGGGGACTCGGGTTCGTGCCCCGGTCCGGGAAGATCCCACATGCCGCGGAGCGGCTGGGCCCATGAGCCATGGCTGCTGAGCCTGCGCGCCCGGAGCCTGTGCTCCGCAACGGGAGAGGCCACAACAGTGAGAGGCCTACGTAGCGCCAAAAAAACAAAAAACAAAACAAAACAAAAATATTTCTTGACATTGCCAAATGTCCCCTGAGGGGCAAAATTGCCACCAGCTGAGAACCACTGGAGTAGAAAATAATCATGTAAATAATCTGTTTTAACCATAAAATGGTGATCTGGCTTAATAAACTTACATCTTTTCAAAATTACATTGACATCCTCACTTTCTCCTGTTGGGGACTTCCGAATATCAATGCCACATGCATGGGCTTGTTCAGTAACATGATACCACAGATGCAGATTAAATAAATACCTACATATGCCAGACGCATATTTGCAATGTAATGTAATTTTTATTTATCTATATGTTATGAATTTGCTATATCATATTTGACAGCCTGTTCAAAAATCCCTCAAATGCCATGGGAAATGGTACTTTACCTCTTGGCTTGTCCCATTCAGAAAAACTCTTTGCAAAAGTTGTCTTTCCAGATCGACCCAATAGATCCTTTCTTCATTGTAATGAAAATCCATGATCATGGATATGCCAGCATCTGCCACCAATTGCTCGTGATTAGTTCCTTCTAAGTCGATCCTAAAGATCCTGTTTCCATGCGAGAAAATTAAGAAGGGTGCAGGACCTGCATGGGAAGAAAGAAACCAAACAGTATATTTTCAATGATATTTTATCTGATTAAGACAAAATAATTCCCCATAACAAATAGCACAAGCAGAATTAAGTTTTTATTTTTTTTGTTTTTAAAATTTTTTGGTTGTGCTGCATGGCACGGCACGTAGGACCTTATTTCCCCAACCAGGTACCGAACCCGTGCCCCCTGCTTTGGAAGTTTGGAGTCTTAACCACTGGACTGCCAGAGAAGTCCCCACAGTTAATTTTTTAAGTCCTGCTTTTATATTTTAAATAAGTACCATTGTTTACATAATAAATACTTCCTGTAGATGTTCACAATTAATTTTGTAAATCATTTTCTCCACAAATTGATTGTAAGAAATGAACATTGACAAATTATGAAAAAAGAAATATTTGAAGAGAAAGACACTTTCTAGCTTAATAATGTTTTTATGTTCAAAAAGAAACTACCTACTGTATTCTATTGTAAAGAGGGTCTGTATGAATGTCAAATTTCATTACGTAAATTGGAAATAAAATTTCAGATATTACCGTTTTGGAAATGGATCTCCCTCCTCTAGTCTTACCTGATGAACAGAGCATCCAGGTTACTGACAAAGAACATAGTGAAACCTAGAGGTCTTGAGCAGAATCAGGAAAAATTGAAATGCCGTCCACGAAAGCTCTGAAATATTTTGTCCTTGTTAACATTGCCACATAAAATTTACAACTCCCAGTTAAATTTGAATTTCATGTATATTGCATGGGACATCCTTTACCCTAAAAAATTATTCACTGTTTACCTGAAATTCAAAATTCAAGTAACTGAGTGCCCTAAACTTTTATTTGCCAAATCTGAGTAGTGGACCTCAGTGGATCTCTTGATTCCTACAAGGCCTTGCCCTGTATCCTAACCCTATGCCTGGGGTCCCGTCCTGTTCCAGGTGATGACCATCTACCCACTCAGACTCCCAAGTACTCAACACCTGCTTGGGAACCTGATACCTCTCTTTGGAAATCTCAGCAGAAATTATTGGCCGTCCACATGGAGCTTGCCTCCAATGCTCCAAGATGATGTCAGGGCACCATGTCATACTCTGCAGCCACGGTTAGCAAGGGTTAGTTTCCTTGGTCTTTCCAGACTGAGGATGAAGAGGCTTCTGCCATTCTGCCTTTAGATAAGTATCCCAGTTAACCCCTGGGATGAGTGGAGAATTGCAGAAGAATTCTAACACATTCTCACTGCCCTGCTGGGCTGACTCTGTTCTGTTTTAATATTAAACCTTAATAACTTAATGTGACATAATAAATGTGTTTACTGTTCTAAGGATTTCAAATGATGATGAATTAACATCCTCTTACTTGGGGATTATGTTCTAGAGTCAGAAACATTAGCTCCACTTTAGAGAATATATTGGAATAGAGATACAAGAGCAGGGAGAAGTGTAAGAACGTGAGAGTTTTGAAATAGATGCCTTTATAAATGTCTAAAAGAATTGGCTCAAATCACTCTTCCCACAGCACAAGACCCCTGGCAGAGATGTGTAGGACAGCCCGTTCTCCATTGCCATTCTAGCTGTAGAATCAGAGGTATCACAGGAGAAATGGAAAGAGCATTAAACTGAGAGCAAGGAGGCCTGGTTTCCAGCCCCGGCTCACTAGCTTCTCTGGACACCTCACAGGACCTCCCCAGCCCATATCAGAGGACTACTGGGGAAAGAAAATGAAATTATAGATATGAAACTATTTCATTATTTGTGAAGCACTACACAAATATGATTTGCCATTACTTATTCCCACAACCAAGGTCTCACTACGTAGGGTTGTACCACTGTTCAGGTTTGAACCCGTGGACTGGAATGTCGCTATAACTCATTTCTCTTATAGCAATGTATCACGGAGAAAAGGAAGGCATAGGAAAAGACACTCTAAATAGACAGCTACTAATCTGTGGGCCACAGACTGCTGCGGGCCTGTGGATTTGTTGCCAGGAGTCCTCTCTTTGAAATGTGTATCATGCATCCTGTGTAAACTGAATAGATGTGTCAATACATGTTATTAATTTTCTAACGCACTGATACCTTGATGAGATCGATAAAACATTTGATTCATTCCAAAGTACTACTAAATAGGTTTTCAGGTAAAAAAAAGGAGAAATGAAAAGCACTCTAAACATTTTAGACGGAACATAGCATAATGCTTTGCACATAGTAAGTACTCTAAATTTTTTCCTAAATCAATAAATTAATGAAGAAATCATTGTATTTTTTAATTTGTCTGGGCTTTTTACCCATACGAATGAAGACATAGACACCAGCAGATCTATCAAATTCATAAAAGCAGAATCTATCCTATGGTAGTTATTTTACTAACAACAACAATAATAATAATAACAAACTTTCACATCCTGGCCTCATTTATCCTTAATATAACACCACGGGCTAGACAGGCCAGATATTACAATCAATGAATCAAAGAGAAAAAATAAATTTGAAAAACACTTAGATCCATAAAACACAGACCATAGCATTAACTTCAATAGCTTTTCAAAAAACAAATATTTATGAAAATACTAAGTATGAATAATGAATAAATTTTATCTTCAGATTTTTCTCATTCACGGGTGAATCCTAGCATCCAATGTTTTATCATAGCTCTCAGAACTAGAAGACCCTAGACATTGCCTAGTTCAGTGTTTCCCAAAACTGTTTGTTCAAAACAATCACACAGGGCTTCCCTGGTGGCGCAGTGATTGAGAGTCTGCCTGCCGAGGCAGGGGACACGGGTTCGTGCCCCGGTCCGGGAAGATCCCACGCGCCGCGGAACGGCTGGGCCCGTAAACCATGGCCGCTGAGCCTGCGCGTCCGGAGCCTGTGCTCCGCAACGGGAGAGGCCACAACAGTGAGAGGCCCGCGTACCGCAAAAAAAAAAAAAAAACACACAAAAAAAAAACACACAGGGTGCTCTGTGCGCGCGCGCACATGTGTGTGTGCGCGTGCGTGTGTGTATCGTTTGCAGATCCTTTCCCTGGAAATTCCATTTCAGTAAGGCCGGGTTGAGGACTAGGAATCTGTTTTCTGAACAGACAATCCAGGTGATTCTTATATCTTGGTGAATTTGGAAATTGTAGCTCTAGTTCAGACGAGGAAATTCAGCGAGGCTTCCCAGAGTCCCACCTACAGTTGATGGTAGAGCTAGAATTAGAGCCCATGTACTATCCTCCCAATGCAGTACTCTTTCCTGCATTGCTCTGGGTTATGTGTCAAGACATTACAATCTTCAGTTTACTTCTGTAACAGATTTTTATTCCACCTCCCTCAAAACACCATTCCTACATTGTCAGCATCATTTTGTGTAAACCAGGGCCTGGGATGAATATTTGTGAAAATGAATTGTAATATGATTTAAAAGAAAGTCAAAGACTTTGAGAATTAGGCCTGCTGAAATAGTCATTAGACTGTAGGACACTGGAAATGATAAATAAGATAGTGTTTTCTCAAACCTGTCAAAGACTCTATAAACACTGGTGTGTGGTACAATCTGTGGATTTGTCAGCAGGGTGTGCATGTTTGAACAGCTAAACTTTCCCATGTCAAAACCCGCAGCATTTATTTTGGGCGCAGTTCAGTGAGAAGGAAGTGCATAGAAAATCAAACATCATGTCTAAGGAATACAAACCCAAAGACAGCAAACAGGTCACAGCAAATCAATTGGAACCTCTGACTTCTCAACCTGGGGATTAGTAAGGGATCTTCAGGAATTAGAAAGGAGTGCAGAATGTTTGGTTCACATTGAAGATCTGGGACCTCCATAGAACAGAGATCAATTATAAAAAGCAATTTTTGATTGAAAGGGGTGGGGATGTGGGTGGCAGAAACAGAATATTTCACAACCATCACCCCTTCATCTGCTCTGAGTCTGGAGAAGCAGCCCCACCCAGGTAAATGAGAAGAGAAATTGACTGTCATCTTTGGGCCTTGGGGGCAAAAGGGGACCTGGTTTACACATCAAGGATACTGGCAAGCATGTTAGCAAGACACACCTACACTTAGTCTTCTCAGGCCAAAACTGCCACCTGCCCTCACCGCCACAGGTTTCCTGCTCTAAATCTGGAGGCAGACTGAAGGAGGCTCACAGGACAAAAGAGAAAGTGGAGCTCTGGACTTTCAGGATTCAATGACACTTTGAGAACAGAATGTAGATTTAAACTAACGGGCCTGATGTAAGAAAGCCTGACACCTCCTCACCTGCTCCTACCTAAGCCCCTGATAGGAGTCATTTATTCCTACCTCCCAAGGGGCTGACTTGAATAATAACTGGGTTTTATGAAGTGCAGAAAGTTTTATTTCACTCTAAAAGGCTATCCTCATCTTTTTTTCAATTCCTTTTCCTTTTCCTAAAAGGGCACACATTTACTTTTTGAGCAATCATGGCTTTCTTCTCAGCTTACTCATTAGGGTCAAAGTTCAGGACAGGTGAGATAGAAGCCAGGTGACTCAGAAATAATACACTGGTTACAAACAGCTTATACAACTCAATAACAAAAATACAACCCAATCAAAAAATGGGCAGAAGATCTAAATAGACATTTCTCCAAAAAAGACATGTAGATGGCCAAAAAGCACATGAAAAATGCTCAACATCACTAATTATTAGAGAAATGCAAATAAAAACTACAATGAGGTATCACCTCACACCAGTCAGAATGGCCATCATCAAAAAATCTACAAACAATAAATGCTGGAGACGGCGTGGAGAAAAGGGAGCCCTCTTGCACTGTTGGTGGGAAAGTAAATTGATACAGCCACTATGCAGAACAGTATGTAGGGTCCTTAAAAAACTAAAAACAGAACTACCATATGACCCAGCCATGCCACTACTGGGCATATACCCTGAGAAAACCATAATTCAGAAAGAGTCATGTACCACAATGTTTGCTGCAGCTCTATGTACAATAGCCAGGACATGGAAGCAACCTTAGTGTCCATCAACAGATGAATGGATAAAGAAGATGTGGCACATATACACAACGGAATATTACTCAGCCATAAAAAAGAGAAACGAACTTTATTTATTTGTAGTGAGGTGGATAGACCTAGAGTCTGTCATACAGAGTGAAGTAAGTCAGAAAGAGAAAAACAAATACCGTATGCTAACACGTGTATATGGAATCTAAAAAACAAAAACAAAAAAGGTTCTGAAGAATCTAGGGGCAGGACAGAAATAAAGACACAGACGTAGAGAATGGACTTGGGAAGGGTAAGCTGGGACAAAGTGAGAGAGTGGCATAGACTTATATACACTACCAAAAGTAAAATAGATAGCTAGTGGAAGCAGCCACATAGCACAGGGAGATCAGCTCGGTGCTTTGTGACCACCTAGAGGGGTGGGATGGGGGGGGGAGATGCAAGACGGAGGAGATATGGGGATATATGTATATATATAGCTGATTCACTTTGTTATAAAGCAGAAACTAAAAAAAAAAAGTCTGCAAATAACAAATTCTGGAGAGGGTATGGAGAAAAGGCCAACCCTCCTACACTGGTGGTGGGAATGTAAGTTGGTGCAGCCACTATGGAGAACAGTATGGAGGTTCCTCAGAAAACTAAAAATAGAATTACCATATGATCCAGGAATACCACTCGTGGGCATATATCCACACAAGACTATAATTCAAAAAGCTACATGCACCCCTATGTTCATAGCAGCACTATTCACAATAACCAAGACATGGAAACAGCCTAAATGTCTATCAACAGATAAATGGATAAAGAAGATGTGGTACATATATACAATGGAATATTAGCCATAAAAAAAATGAAATCATGCCATTTGCAGCAACATGGATGAGCCCGGAGATTATCATACTAAGCAAAGTAAGTCCGAAAGAGAAAGACAAATACCATATGATATCACTTATATGTGGAATCTAAAATACTACACAAATGAACATATCTATGAAACAGAAACAGACTCAAAGAGATAGAGAACAGGCTTGTGGTTGCCAAGGGGCAGTGGGCCAGGGAGGAGGGAACAATTGGGAGTTTGGGATTAACAGATGCAAACTATTATATATAGGATGGATAAACAACAGGGTCCTATTGTATAGCACAGGGAACTATATTCAATATCCTGTGGTAAACCATAATGGAAAAGAATATGAAAAAATATATATATGTATAAGTGAATCACTTTGCTGTACAGCAGAAATTAACACAACATTGTAAATCGACTCTACGTCAATAAAATTTTTTTAAAATAAGAAATAATACATCTAGAAAGGTGAGCCAGGAGATGTGAACTTAAACTGCTACCAAACCAAAATGGGGTCCTCTTGCCCTGTGTACAGTAAAGCCAATCTACAGACACCAGGTTGTGATTTGAAGGAAAGTGCAGCGTTTACTGTAGGGAGTCATACAAGGAGTCCAGGACAGCTAGTGCTCAGAAACCTTGGACTCCCCCATGGGTTACAGCAAAGCTTTTTTTTTTTTTTTTTTTTGCAGTACACGGGCCTCTCACTGCTGTGGCCTCTCCCATTGCGGAGTACAGGCTCCGGACGCGCAGGCTCAGCGGCCATGGCTCACGGGCCCAGCCGCTTCGCGGCATGTGGAATCTTCCCGGACCGGGAAGGCACGAACCCGTGTCCCCTGCATCAGCAGGCAGACTCCCAACCACTGCGCCACCAGGGAAGCCTGGGAAGCCCACAGCAAAACATTTTTAAAGCAAGGTGAGGGAATGGCATCCCAGGCTGTGTGATCAGCTGGCGCACAATTCTCTGATTGGTTGATGGCGAGGTAACAGGGCAGCGTCACAGGGGTTAACTATATTCAACCTTAGGCTCCAACAGGTGTGTGTTGGGGGCAGTGCTGTGTGCTCACGGTCATCAAGTAGTTAATTTCTTCCATTTGGTGGGGGTATTAGCATCTGTAAAACAACTCAGGAAATGTGCATCCAATACTGTTATCTAGGTCCTACAAAGAGGAGCTGAAGCAGAGGGGAGGGGGGAGGGGTCTGTCGTGGGACGGCCCCATAGGGTCCTGCTCAGTTACAAAATCTTAATTCTGTAAGGAAAGCTCTGAAAAATGTGAAGATTGTCACCCTAGTCCCTGAGTGGTGGTAGAAATGAGTCATCTGGAGCAAAAAATAGCCCCTTCCTGACCCTCAGCCACATTTTCATTATCAAGCTAAAGAGAATCCATTACCAGGTGCTCAGGGTAGTACCTGAGGCTAGCAAGTTCTAGAAAATTAAACTTGTTCTTTTCAACAGAGCCACTCAGAGTCTTTAATGTGCTATTACACACTTTGATTCTCCAAGAAGGTGGGTGGTAAATACCATCAGTATAGTAACAGCCAACATCTTGAGTGTTATCTCTGGGGTAGCACATTAAATGCATTATTTGATTTAATTGGGTAACGTTAGGAAGTAGATGCTCCTGGCATCTTCATTTTACAGAAGAAGAAACTGAAGTTTAGAGCCATTAACTTGCTACAAGTCACATGTCCAATAAATAACCGAATGGGGATTTAAAGCCGTGTCTTTCTGATCACAGATTTAGCTTTTAAACATCATGCTTATCCCAAACTGAATTCATCAGGAACTCATTGTTCAGCATCTTGTAGTTCAGCTCCATCAAGGAACCCACTTCAGGAAGCTGACCAAAAGGCTGGATTCTCTGCATCCATCCATGTTCCAGGAACTAATTAGAAAGTGGGTCTCTTTCAGTGGATTCCTATCATTACATCACCTGGATATTTTTATATCTAATTCTATAATACGTTGCATTCCATATATAATGTATTCCCTGGGTTCCTTGACTCATGGCCCCCTTTTCTCCATCTTCAAAGCCAGCAGTGTATCATCTTCAAATGTCTCTCTGTTTCCATCGTCTTCCTTCTCCTTTGACATTCTGGCCTCCCTCTCTTAAGGATGCTGGTGAGTACATTTAGGATCCACCTAGATAATCCAGGATAATCACCCCATTTCAAGATCACATTTGTGAAGTCTCTTTTGCCACGTAAGGTCACATTCACAAGGTCCAGGAATTAAGACATAGATATATTTGGGGGCCATATTCAGCCTAAAACAGTTAACAATGGTGAACATCTTTTCATGGATTTATTTACTATCTTTATATCCTTTTGTTGAATATATCTGTTTAAATCCTTTACCCATTTTAAACTAGGTTATTTATTTTCTTATTATTGCATTTGAAAGGTTTTTAAAAAATATATGTTGGATACAAGTCCTTTGTCAGATACCTGCTTTGCAAATGTTTTCTTCCAGCACACAGCTTGTGTTTTCATCCTCTTGACATTGTCTATGGCAGAGCAAAAGTTTCAGTTTTGATGAGGTATAAGTTATAATTTTTTTCCTTTGTATATCATGCTATTGGTGTCATTTCTAAGAACTCAACTCCAGGACATAAAGATTTCTATGTTTTCTCCTAAAAGCTTTAAACTTTTACATCTTAAATTTAGATCTATAATCTATTTTGAGCTAATCTTTGTATAAGGTGTGTGGTTTAGGTTGAGATTATTTTGCTCGTGGATGTCTAATTGATCCAACATCATACACTGAAAAGACTATCCTTTCTCTATTGAATTGCTTTTGCACCTTTGTCAAAGATCAAATGACTATATTTATGTAAGTCTATTTCTGGACGTCCTAGTCTGTTCCATTAATTTATGTGTCTATCACTCAGCTTATACCACAGCTCACTATCACTTTTTTTTTTGGCCGTGCTGTACATGGGATCTTAGTTCCCCGACCAGGCATTGAACCTGTGCCCTCTGCAGTGAAAGTACAGAGTCTACTGGACTGCCAGGGAATTCCTCACTACAACTTTTTAAAAACTCATAATAATGCAGTTTTGGGCTTCCCTGGTGGCGCAGTGGTTGAGAGTCTGCCTGCCGATGTAGGGGACACGGGTTCGTGCCCCAGTATGGGAAGATCCCACATGCCGTGGAGTGGCTGGGCCCGTGAGCCATGGCCGCTGAGCCTGTGCGTCCAGAGCCTGTGCTCCGCAACAGGAGAGGCCACAACAGTGAGAGGCCCGCGTATCGCCACAAAAAAAAAAAAAATGCAGTTTTGCAGAACAGTGAATGCTGTCAGAAGTTTCCTGTGCTGTAGGTAATCCTTCATCTTAAGTAAGCATGTTTATCCCTCAGCTTGTCAGCATAAATTATGCTCAATTTTATTTAAAGATTAATGTTACCATACTAAAATGCATTCCCCAACATTAAAATTTTTTTCCAGATGTTTCTCACAAACACACACACACACACACACACACACACACACGGAAATCACTATCTTGACCTGTCCTCTGAGTTTTGCCTCTGTATTTTCTACTTTCTGCTGGACATTTCCAGTTGCAGATGTCACACAGCCCCAAAAGTCCCTCTGCATGTTAAAAATTGAGTTTATGCAGGGGCTTCCCTGGTGGTGCAGTGGTTGAGAGTCCGCCTGCCAATGCAGGGGACATGAGTTCATGCCCTGGTCCGGGAAGATCCCACATGCCACGGAGCGGCTGGGCCCGTGAGCCATGGCCACTGAGCCTGCGCGTCCGGAGCCTGTGCTCCGCAAATGGGAGAGGCCACAACAGTGAGAGGCCCGCATAACGCAAGGAAAAAAAAAAAAAAAGAGTTTATGCAGGGGCTTCCCTGGTGGTGCAGTGGTTGAGAGTCCGCCTGCCAATGCAGGGGACATGAGTTCATGCCCCGGTCCGGGAAGATCCCACATGCTGTGGAGCGGCTGGGCCCGTGAGCCATGGCTGCTGAGCCTGCGCGTCCGGAGCCTGTGCTCCGCAACGGTAGAGACCACAACAGTGAGAGGCCCGCTTACTGAAAAAAAAAAAAAAAAAAAACATTGAGTTTATGCAACATTCATTTGCATCTATTGAAAAGATTGAATTTAATATAGGAGTTCAAAAATTTGGTTTAAAGTTCAATATGTTTTGATATTTAGTCTTTGATAACTGTCATAGACAAAATAGATATTTCACAATTATATCTACATCAAATACAAGAAATGCTTCATTGGCTATATTTACAAAATCACAAAATATGCTTTTTAATTACATCTATCAGTTATTCACAAATTTTATTAAATTAGACTAGCAAATTTCTGCCTTCCTGTATTTTAATCAGTAAATGCAAACTAACCAGGTGTTGCATTTTATATTTTTAGCATGTGGAAGTGAAAGGACAAAAATTCTTCATTTAGAAGTTTTTAAAAACAGTTTGGAAAACTCTGTTTACAGGAATTTTTTTTAAGAGTGCAGACATGAGAGGTTTTTTTGTTTTCTTTTGTTTTTTTTGCTTTCTCAGAGTAAATCAGTAAATTGCTCTGTGTACCAGAGGTCAGATAGGTGTCACAGAAGAAAAGAAGAAAGAAAAAAAGGGGCGGGCAGTAACAGGATGCGTGGAGCAGGTTAGAACTGTGGTCAGAGAAGGCCTCATGGGGGAAGTGACATTGAGAAAAGACAGAAGAGCAGGGTGGGCCAAGTAGATATGTGGGGTAAGAGCCTTCCAACCAGAAAGAAGAGCTAGTGCAAAGGCCCTGAGGTAGATGAGAGAGTTTTTAATAAGTGACATACTGACATTGATTCAACAACCAAATCACATGACAATAGAAACATTTCCAACATCATCAGTTTTCAAACCACTCTCTTCATCATAAATTTCCTACAATCAGCAAGTCACTTTCTCACTCGTTGTTAGAATGTCACCTTTAACTGGAAGGGATAAAGTTCTGTTGTTTTAGTTACTTTTTGAGTAGCATACCACCGACACCAATTTATCATCACAGAAAAGGTAAAAAAATTTGAAATGCTTGTCCCTTTTTAAAAAGAAAAATATGTAACATTTGATCATTGTCATAAGTGCTTTGCTTCCAGATACTCTGCAGGAAGCATGTGGGACAAATATTTTCATGGTTACTCCCCATTCAACACAAAGTATTACAAAGAATCTAGTTTAGTCTTGTTTTTATAGAAATAATGACATCCGTGATGCCCCACTGCACTTTGTGCAATTCCAGTTTTAGTGATTTTGCTGCCCTGATTCCCTGTGAAACTGTGGAGACTATACTGTAGGGTCTGCTGTCATCTCACCCAAGAACGCTTTTTGTTGATGTTGCAGTAAATGCAGTGGCTCCATTGCCACTGAGTACATGCGTACTATTCTTTTTCACAATATATTTGTTAATATATGAAGAGGTCATTGACTACTGAGAAAATTTCTTCTCTGATGCATCTTTCTTTTACTGGCTCATAAAAAAGTATCTCAGTTCTTTGTGCATTTCATTGTTGAAACAAAGAGGCAAATACAAGAGTGGCTAAGATCACTGGCACTGGAGACAGAATACCCATGTTGACTCTTTACTGGCTCCACTATTAATTATAATAGCTGTGTGACTTTCAACTCATTACTTAACCTCTCTGTGCATAGGTTCCTTCATGTTGGAAATGGAAATGATAATAGTACTTCATGGGATTATTATGAAGACTAAATAAATTCATGCCAAGACCTTAGAATTTTCCCTTACATATAGTGAGTTCTCAATAAATGTTCACTCTTTGTCTCTAGAAAATACCATAAGCTGAGATATAGCAGAAACACCTTTACTCTCACTCAAACTGTATAATTTTTCTAATACTTACTTCTTTAAAATTTCAGTAATGCCTTCTGTGAAGTTTTCAGTAGTATTTGCTGACAAAAGAACACATTTAATCTGTCGCCATGTGGTTTTCCATGTATTACTTTAGGCATGTTTTACTACAGCAGGGAAGAGGAAGACAAGTATTTCACTAATAGTGTGAGGCTTTACCTTTTTTTTTGTACCCCCTTTGGCAGTCCAGACTTGTGAGGGGAGTTTATTTTTACACTGATGATTATAACTCCTGTTTCCAGAGACCACATTAGCCCTAATGACTGAAAAACTTAGGCAACAGTCACAAAAGTTTTGTTATTGCCTATTTCAACGTATAGAGGCTTTACCATTTTTGCTGTAATGTCAGAAACCTCAAGGGAGCCTTCTAACTTTTTATCAGCAAGCTTACGGTATGTAGTCTCGCATATCATAACTTTGAACACAACTGTGAAAATCAGAAGGAGTTAATCTTCATATTCTGGATACTTATTCTTTTTTTTGTTTGATTGTTTTTGGTTTTTTTTTTTTTTTTGGCGTTACGCGGGCCTCTCACTGTTGTGGCCTCTCTCGTTGCGGAGCACAGGCTCGGGACGCGCAGGCTCAGCGGCCATGGCTCATGGGCCCAGCCGCTCCGCGGCATGTGGGATCTTCCCCGACCGGGGCACGAACCCATGTCCCCTGCATCGGCAGGTGGACTCCCAACCACTGAGCCACCAGGGAAGCCCTGGATACTTACTCTTAAACATCTTGCTTGTCCTGATGGCTTCATTAGCTAACATTTTGAGGCAAATTTTCGCTTGTTTCGAGATTTATCACTAATCATAGTAGTAAGCATAAATCCATTTTTCAGGCTTCCTTCTTGTTAATTTCTCCTTTTTGTCAAATCTGAATGTTTTTATCCCTTATGCAGCCAACAAAGAGCTCATTCTAAGAATAGGGGGTCAGTGCTGTTCTTTCCTCTTTGTCTTCTTGGGCTTGCATTATTAGCGTTGTCTGCCATCTTTACCTCCTTTGCAGGAGGGTTTTTAAGTCACTTGTTAGATTTTGTAAGAGTTAGCTTTGATAAAACCAACTAATATGGTCCATAAGGCATCAGGTAAACTGCAGCCCACCCACACTTCGCCCTCTAAGCTGAGAACCTCACTGTCCCTCAGGATACCCTGAGCATCTGGACAGTGATGTCATCACTGTCAGTCCAAACACATACCTGATGTTCAATAAATATTTGTTGAATTGATTTGAATTAACTCATTGGTATAATTGGTGTATTTATAGAAGGAAATCTCAGTCCTACTTTCAAAGCGCTTTCAACATAGAGAGCTAGTAAGAGACTTTCCCT
>NW_006790073.1:431629-443040 GCF_000442215.2 Lipotes vexillifer
CCTACACTAACTTAACATTATTAATACTTTTCAATCAAAAGAAGTAATAAAATCATTACATTGGTGGGTTTTCAACATCAATTGTGGGAGGTAACATGTCCCTGGTATATACTGTAAAATGAGTTGAGGGTCCTGAATTCCAGTTCTCTTAGGAACCTGGTGAGTTAGTTCATCCCTCTGGATTTCAACCTCTCATCTGTAACATGAGGCAGTTGGGCTAGATGATTTTGAAGGTCCTTTCTAATCTGACATTTATCAATTCCTAACCTGCCTGTCTTACAGAATTCAATAGTTTCCTTGTTTGCCGCATTTTTGAAAGAATCCTAAGCTGTGGTAAATTCATAAATAGATGTTATTCATCTTAACCCCTATTTTCTGTGAAATGTTTCCATCTCTCTGCTTCTCTAAACTTCAAATACCAAATCAATAATGTGTCATTATGAGCTCTAATAAAGGAAATAAAACAATAACCTAAAGCAAACAACATGCCCCAAGTGACACCAAAAGCTCAACTCTCTGAAAGAAGTCTACAAAATTAATCAATTGATTAAATCTGTAAAACTTTTATTAAATGTACAAAATTTGGTGTTGGTCTCATTTATAAATAACACAATTAGC
The DNA here is from genome assembly GCF_000442215.2 of Lipotes vexillifer. NCBI lineage: Eukaryota > Metazoa > Chordata > Mammalia > Artiodactyla > Lipotidae > Lipotes > Lipotes vexillifer. The sequence continues at coordinate 432,248 of NW_006790073.1, forward strand.
TTCTCCTTTTCCTACCTTTTACGATCATGTTCCCCATATTGCAAGGCTAAACAAATATTTGCCTATAGATACTGAATTCTGAATGTTTCTAGACGAACAGACAGAAAGAAAAGAAAATGAAGAAGTATTGGAACTCAGATGTTTCCTGAGTCCAATCCCATTGTTCTTATTATACCGCCCTGTCCAGTGCTAATTTCTGGGCCCTAGCTGTAGGCATTGCTGTATAAATACAGAGAAAAATTCCTCATGTAAGTTTCTTGGAATGTTGAAGGCAAACGTGACAAACCCTAAGAATAATTACTTAGAAAAATTAATTAATTGGGGATTTTGTGCCATACTTTATCATCAAGGATAGTAACAAATCACAGAGAATACCCTAGATGATTGTTAGGGCTTGCCTCATGCCAAGAAACCGACTTCAGATTTCTCTAAGAACTGCTGAAAATCTGAAGAAACAGGTATTAGAAAAATTACACAAAGCAAAGGTGTTTCTAATATGTCTTAGCTATGGTATTTGGTAGAGCAATAGCTAATATTTACTGAGAACTCACCGTGTGTCAGGCAAGATCCTAAGCACCTTACACGAATTAATTTATTTAGTCTTCATAACAATCCTGTGAGGTAAGTATTAGCAGCTCATATCAGCTACATAATTGAACCTTGTCCATTTCAGCCTATCAGAACCTGCCAGGCGTAGTGCACTGACTAGGCGTGAGAGGACTCCTTCATGCAAAGCAAGGTAACAGCAAGTGCGACACTGGAACTACCACCTGTCCAAAACAGCTCCAGTTTTTCCTGGGACAAGATCAATCCACTCGTGTAAAGCACCAACCACAATTCACTCTGTCTAAAAATATATCCTCTGTTTGAAAAATGGCATTTTGTTCTGTCTGTTGGAAGGAATAAAACCTGGTCATTTTATATGCATCAACACAGTCTGCATTAAAGAGGGATATCCATGCAGAAGGTGCTTCTATTTAGCTTTCCGTTCCAGAAGATAACACATCAATGTTGAAAGACAGTCTCCAATCATCCTCTCATGAGCATTACTGGGTACTTTTCAAACGCATTAAGATTCGCGATGGAAAGTTTTCTTCACATACCTTATTTTTTTTCCTCTTACATGAAATTTTTGCCATGACTCATTAGAATAGCCAAGAAATAGAAAACTTTCAGAAACTTTTTCAAATGTTTCCCCAAACATAATAAGACTTTTGATCCACTTGGAGCTTTTAAAATTCTCAACAACATTGCCTCAATCTAAAAGCTATACATTTCCACACACCGGGTAAATTAACATTAATGATAGTAACCTTTGCAATTTCCTTGCAAACCAAGGAAAGATTAAATTCCTGTAGTAAACAGAACAATTGCATGCTTCAGGGGGAAGGAAAAAAAAACACCAGAAGATCCCTGGTAGCTTCCACCTCTAGGCATGTTTTGAAACCTCATAAGGGAAGGACCCAAAATGCAGAGGATTCGTGTCAACAGCCATATATTATGACAGTGTTGAGTTTGATGGGGTCTCCCATCTTTGACCTGTTTATACAAGGATAGTTTATGGAAGAAGAAAGATCCTTCAAGCTTCTGACATTTTAACCAGAAAAGCATTGAAGTGAACAAAATAAAATACTATTTCTCAACAGACACACCATGTGCTAAAGAACAAGACAGCTGCCATGAAGTTGTTAGGACTGTCTGCGTATCCTAGCAACAAACTACCCACAAAAAGAACCACCCCATGAATGAAATCCACTTACTACACACAAAGCTAGTCCGTAGCACGCTGATAGGTGTCTCGGAATGGAGGAAGAAGGTAGTGCCTTTCTCTGAAAGGCTTCGTCTATCCTACCCTGGAGGGTACTTTGCAAATAAATCAGTGCCCACCATGAATCACTCTCATTCTCACACAAACTCCAGTGTACTAAGTATCCTGGGAAATGCTTGGGAAACCCAAACACATTAGCATGGCCAGGCTTGGGAGAATACGAATATCAAGGTCATAAGTGAAAAGAGATGCACACACCAATTCAAACTTCAGACTTAGAAAGGTCAAGAGGTGATGAGAGCAGAAGTTCCCGCCTTGCATTTGGCTAAAATGACTGCAGTTTCTATACATTAACTAATTTCCAGCATCAAAGGAAAGTTTTGAATGATGACGTTAAGGAAAAGATCTCCTAAAGAAAGACATACGTGTATTTACATGTATTATTCCACAACTGCCCTTAGAAGTTAGTTACATGGGCCATATAAAATACAATGTGTTTTCAGATATGGCTAGATCTTTCAAGAAGTATAAAGGTCTCCTCTGTTTAACGTAATTTTTTCTTCTACACCTGACAAAAACATTACACATCCTTTCAGGCCTGGATCTCAGTCATCTTCTTGTTGTGGGTCCCAGCAAATGGGACAGCTGGGGACATGACTGGAGTGATGGTATGCAAAGCTAATATTTGCATTAACATTACTGTTAATGAAGAATCCCTACAAAATAAATCTGCATTCCTGGTTCACCTAATATCCAGGTAATACTCCCTTCATGGTGAGTAGTATTAGCGTTCTAGATGAAAGCGTTCACCTGTAGGCAAGAAGTAAATAGACAGTGGGGACAATTATGTTTCAATGCTCAAGGTTTTCTTTGTTGCTGCTGTTGTTTTTGTTCCTGGTTCTTTCTTAAAGTTAATTCTAATTCTAACATTTGAAACTATAACACAGTGAAACTAACATTTTGTTCCCTAGCTCTAGGATTGCTCAAATTTGGAGTTATTACTAAAACTTAACTAAACACTAAACTGCTTTGTGGAATTTGAGAATTTCTTGAAAAATACTGAGAAATTCCTTGAAAGAAAGTACATTGTTTCAAACTGACCTGGACATTCTGAAAAAGTTCTCCAGCTGTTGTGGCTAGCTACTGAGTCTTTAATTTTTTTCCTCAGAACAGGTTTGCAAAACTATTTCATCAAAGTAATTGCTGAAATATCTTAGATCAGGCAATTTACACATATTGGAAAGTCACTAGTTTCTTTTCCGATTTTTCTCCACTATAATCAAAGTGACTAAAAGGTTAAGAATGTTGAACAGATTTTAGAAGATGAGTTTCCCAGGTAAGGAATTTTTGTTTCCTTTCATCTGAGGTCTAATGTTTGATTTTTTAACCGTCTAGATTAAGAGACAATATATGGGGCTTCCCTGGTGGAGCAGTGGCTGAGAATCTGCCTGCCAATGCAGGGGACATGGGTTCGAGCCCTGGTCTGGGAGGATCCCCCATGCCGCGGGGCAACTAGGCCCGTGAGCCACAACTACTGAGCCTGCGCGTCTGGAGCCTGTGCTCCGCAACAAGAGAGGCCGCGATAGTGAGAGGCCCGCACGCCGCGATCAACAGTGGCCCCCGCTTGCCACAACTAGAGAAAGCCCTCGCACAGAAACGAAGACCCAACACAGCAAAAATAAATAAATTAACTAATAAACTCCTACCCCCAACATCTGCTTTTTAAAAAAAAGAAGACAATATATAAATTAATCTAAATAAATTAGTACAATAGAATCTACGGGTCAATGATAAAAATAAGAGAGGAGACATCGTAATTGCTTCGTAATCCAAACAATTTGATTCTCCTAATAGCAGACCACTGACTGGGGAATATTCTGCCTCTCTCATCTTCACCCACTGGTGGCTCTCATCCGTCCTCCTCCCATTCCGGCCACATCACTGTGGAGTCACAGTGCTTGTGGAAGACAGTCCCTCCTACCCGCCATTCTACCATTCACCTGAAACATGGGACTGGCCTTTTGCTCATTTTCCTCAGCGCAATTGAGATCAATCTTTAACTTTTAATCAGATCTTCTTTAATGACTAGTGATTAATAGAAAAGAACAACCCACCTTACAATGGCTGGCCAAGACCAGACATATGAAGGCCTCTTTTCAAGGCAGTACCCCACCTCACTTCTGACCTGTGTCCACCAGGCCAGAGAAACGGCTCCCCTAACCCTGGAACTCCGCAGCCGCTTCCTAGCCTGAGAGTTCAGGAAAAGTCTCCGCTTCACGTGGCATTCCCACCACCTGGTCTTCTCTTCTGTCTCAAACTTAACACTGCCCCATTGTGGAAAGACAAGCGAAAAGACTGGTTTCACCTGTGGCCAGAATTTCTCTTCTGAGAAACAACTGTTTTGTTTTTACTAAAACACTCCAGTGTACTATTTAGAAATTTTTTAAGGTTTTTAAATTATTATTTATAAAGAGAGGCCTAGGATATGATCAAGCAAACAGAACTGGAGGAGGAATAAATCTACAGTGGTTGCCTGAAACAGATGAAGGAGGCCGAGAAAAAGAGGACTAGGTGTAGATCAAGGTCACTGAGAAACAGGGGTGGCTAAATGTGGCAAGAAGCTGGCGCTCAAGAGAGGATGGTGGGTAAGGCTTTTCCACACAAAACAATTATTTAACTTTTAAGTACAAGAATGAAAAACATTTTGTTCTAGTTGTTTGTTGTGCTGGATCAGGATGTGACCATGACTTTTTTTTTTTTGCGGTACGCGGGCCTCTCACTGTCGCGGCCTCTCCCGTTGCGGCGCACAGGCTCCGGACGCTCAGGCTCAGCGGCCACGGCTCACGCGCCCAGCCGCTCCGCGGCATGTGGGATCTTCCTGGACAGGGGCACGAACCCATATCGCCTGCATCGGCAGGCGGACTCTCAACCACTGCGCCACCAGGGAAGCCCTGACCATAACTTTTTTTTGGCTGCAAGCCTTCAGTTAAAGTTTGTACCCTCACAGCCCAAGGCACTGGCTCTTTTGAGAAGTGAAACAGGGTGGTGTGGGTGTGAGTTAATGGAGTGTGGGAAAGGGACAGCGCGTGAGGGAAGCAAGGCACACAGTAGTCAATAATTCAGTGGAAGGACCAAGTGGACACAGAGCCTTTCCTTCCACATCACCGTCCCCGCCCAGCAATCCTCCAGGATAGAGGAGGGAGACAATGAGTTTCTCCAGAACATGAGATGGAGACACAGACCATTTTAATTTAAAAATCCTAAGATACTCTGACCCCAGCAGGCCATAGAGCTTTAGAATTTATGAAACTCCAACCCATTCTTAGGGATGTGGTCTGTCCTTCTGGCCCTCATGGCAGAATTTCAGCACGACCCTACTTCAGGAGGGATCCTGGGGCGCTAAGTTCACCAACTGGGGAGATCAATTTTTATTTCTACAATTACGTATTCTGAAAAAAGTCATTCACTATAAATAATTCCCCTTTACTTTAAAAAAAACTTAGCCACCTTTTTGCTTTTCTCTTCATGCTTAAGTGAAAGGAGCTGAGCTAATAAGGAGGAAGGAGGAAGCATTTATTCCAGCATTTTACTAGTTCTCTGAAACAGTCTCTCCCAAGTAGGATGTGTAACCGCTTAGAGATTGTAAGATGGTTCATCATTGTGTGGAAAGAAAATGTTAGAAATGTTATGTGTTGTATAATGTTCACAATATCAATATATATATTATGTAAGTAACTGATAAATAAACATGTGTTTTGGGAACGTATGTCCACATTTTAACTTTTTTTTACAGATGGAATGGAGTTTGGAGACTACTGAAGTTTTAAAAAAAAAAGCCCAACCATTTATTCTATACAAGGAATTATTTCAAATGGATTTTTTATGAAGGCAAATTTATAGATGATAAAGATTCTGAATTTACTTAAGCCAAATTACTAGTCCATTTACTTTCGATGGGAAACAATTATTTGCTCTACTCTGAAATAAGAAGTCTCACCTTCCAACTTCTAAATTGAATGTCAAATAAAATGGACAGCCCCCAACTAGCCCAAAAATGTAAATTCATTTGAAGAACTAATTTATCATTCCTTTATATGCCCTCAACAACTTTACAAATCTTAGGGAAATTGATTCCAAACATAAGGAAAAATACATAAGAAATTTAAATACTTTCAAGTGGCTTGTTTTTGCTGTTGTTAAAATCACTACTGGTAAGAAATCTAACAAGCAGACTTACTTTGCGCTCAGTGGAATTTTTTACCAGTTGATGTCACAGAAAGGCAAATATTGGAGCTGCAGTTCCACAAGGGCACTCACTCAAACCAGTATGATACAGTATGATACAGTTTTTAATAAACATTTCTTTTGAGCACAGAAATACAAGTTATGTATGTTGAAATTATTTTGACTACAAATTGTAATGTTATAAAACTGTCATTGGGTTTTTCAACGTGGCATTTTTCCATGTGTAAAAGAAATTCAATTATTATAGAAGAAACTAAGCCATATTTAGAAGATACTACCACTATTCCCACCAATAAAATAATGTTAACAACAATAAAAAAATTAATAGAAGCTAAGACTTATTGAGTGCTTATTACATGCCAGGCTCTGTTTTGTGCACTTTACATGTATTAACTGAGTGGCCATAAACCCAGGCTGCCCATTATGCCTGTAGAAATCACCAAGGGAGAGTAACAGAAAAGGATGCCCAGGTTCCACCTCCAGAAGGGACTCTGACTCACTCACACCGACCAGATGCTAACCCCATTGGTGGTTCTAATGTACAGCCAGCATTGAAAAGAAATACTTTAACACAATCCTGACAACAATCCTTGGAGGAGGGGTTAGTTATCTTTACTTGATACTGAGGAAAATGACACACAGTTCACAAGCAGCAGAACTGGGACTTGAACCCAGGCAGGCAGTTTCCAAAATTTAAGCTCTTTACCACTGAGCTCTACTACCCCTCAAAGACCACAAACTGCTGAGTATTTAGGTGATGCTTTTATTCACGTGGTATGCATAAAAGATCATTCCTGTAATTTCTTTGCAGTTAGACTATTTTGAAAAAGCTTTTGCATAACTCTGGCTGAAAAAACAAACAAGATTTTGATCATGGAGTTCCTCTGGTTTGCACTTGACTGGGAAGCTGACCAAGCCTTAACCGGTGCTGAAATCAGTGATTTCACTGTTTGCTGCTAAAAGTGACCTCCCCAGTCGGCTAACTAGTGCCCCAGGATCCAGCCTGCAGCCAGCAGCTCTCTGAGGCTTGACCTGTACTACTTCTTCACTCTATTTACCAGGAAAGTTCATTTAAATAATGCGGGTACAGATATAAAACAGGAACAGTTCCTTTTCAACTGCTATTTCTCCTCCAGGGCAAATAGGCTTGAAAGCTCAGAAGCCACTGGCCAGCAGTTTTCCTTACTGCTCTCTCCTTATGTACTGTAGTTCAAACAGAAGCTAACAGAATACACAGTCGATTTAAAAAAAAAAAAAAAAAAGCAGGCGGTGTAGGGGAGGGAAGAAATGAAGAAAACCCAGTTCTGTGTTGTTATCACTTATTTTCTCTGGCTCACAGTCACATGCAAGACGACATTGCATAAGGTTACCTGAATCAGACCACAAAGCATTCTTCCTGCTGGGTCAGGCTGGCTACAGGTGGTCTGTCTCAATGCCAGGGGCAAGGAATAAGGCAAGTAGAACTTAATTAGAGGAAAAATAGATGATGGCACCATATCTATTTAGAGAGGAGAAATACTATCCTCTGAAATGCATGGGGCATAGGGTGTGACCCAGGCAGTTATCAGCTAACAGGAGACCTGGAGTAGAAAGTAGGGGCTTTAAACCTGTGACTTGTGAGGAGCAAGGGAGCAAAGAGACAGAATCACAAAGTGGCATCCAGACATTCCACCCTCCGTGGGGTCTGTGCCATGTCACTGCAGTGTTCAAGTAAGGCATTTTGTGATAGGATTTGATCAAAGAGATTTAGCCAAGATATGGAGCCCAGAGGACGTTTATTGAGCACAATCTGCTAGCCTCCGTGGCAGGTGCATTTCCCGTGTTATCTCATGGAATCCACACAACAATTCTGAAAGGGGGCATTATTATTTTTCAGCAATATTCCACTGTAGCTCAACTATTAAGTAGGTAGCATGGATTTGAAATGAGGTATGTTTGCTTCTAAAATCTCTGTTCCTTCCACTCTGTGACACAGTCCCCCTGACTCATTGTCTCTATCCTGGGCTTCAAGTTTATTTCTTCAACCAGCCTCAGTGAAGGCACTTCTGAGCCACTGGAGGGGGGGGGGGGCAAGAAGCCTGAGGTGCAGACTCACTTGCTAGCAGGGATCTGGTCGTTCCCTGAGACTCTAAAGCCATGAGTAAAAGTTCATTTTCGTACTATTTTTGCTGTCTCAGGTTCTGCTTCTTGAGTGGCTCCCACTATCTTCCCTCATCCCATGCAGATGGCAGTGCCTGACTCTGGTCACTTGCCAACTATTTCCACCCCAAAACGGTCCAGTCCACTCGACATGACTATGTGTAGAGCTATGTCTCCAACAGCTGTGTAACAGGCTCACGAGGTCATTTTTGTCTTTTGTCATTCCCTTTTCATTGCTATTCTTCAGGGCCTTGATTAGCAGACCAGGGAAACACAGCTCTATTTATTCAGCAAGAATTTATTGAGCATACACTATGAGGGCAGAAATGTTCTAGGTGTTGGGAACATGGAGATAACTAGAACGCAGTCCTTCCTTCCAGCACCCTAGGGCTCTGCTCACCTGTTCCAGTAAATGCTGCCTGGTGACAGGGCCCTGACTTCCTCTCTGGTAACTTCCTTTACGGGACGGCCAGGACAGGAGCCCAACAACAGCTGTTTGCCTCAGAAGTGTTCCCTTTATTCCCACTATTTCGTGCTGTATTCCAGAGGCTTCTCTTCTGGAAAATTTACTGTATTTCCTTCAATCTACCTCTTTTTGGGAGCTAGCCCTCTTCTCAGAAGGGCAAAATGCCAAGAAAGGAATATCAGGGCAGTTCATGGCCTGTAATGGACGGAAATGTCTAACTTGTTTGAGCAGCAGGTTGGAGACCCACCCAAGGATTAAATTAAATGAATCGAGGAGGGGGCAGGGGGAAGAGACATTTTTTTCAGGCAAAGTCCTTACTCAGGATTGCTATTTTACATTCAGTAGAATTCCCACTCACTCTTGATTAAAAACCCATTTAATATGGGAGGGGTTGTGGCATATTAGCATTTCTTAGCAGTTCCCAAAATTACAATGCACCTGTTACTAAAAACTGGAGCTGCGTCAGAGCTTCAGAAACAGCAGTGAGGGAGGATGGGAAGAGGTTTAACTTGAAACTTAGCTTAACTTTCACAATGATAGAATCACTTTTGTGCCCAATTCCCTTCCCATTTTTCACTGGGTGTTAGCAGCCTCTGAGTTCTTAAAGAAATTTATCCGAAGGAGGATATTTTTTTCTTCACGGCTTAAGAGACAGTCTCAAAAAAAAAAAAAAAAAAAAAACCATCTGTTTCCCCGTTTCCCATATAAAGCTAATCAACTAAGTAATCACTCCTCATGTCAGAATCAAGACGGAGGTTTATGTGAAATGTTCAGCTAGTTAAAAATGAGACCTAATCACTCACACACAGAAGAACAATTTGAGAGCCATGAATTTTTATAGTCAGTAGCAGATTAGCTCTAACAGCCAGCATTAGAAAACAAAAAGGAAGCAAATATACACACCCAAAGACAAACCAAAAAAAAAAAAAAAATGCCCAAGTATACAAGACAGAATGAACAGGTATCTGAGGGCAGTTCCCGGGAAGACGCGAACTCCTTTTGATGGGGTTACTTACCCACACAAGTAGAATTCCCATTTCCCGAGGGAGAGCCTTCAGGACAGCTCCAGCGCTGCAGTGCTGAGAGGCTAACAAAACTAAATTTAAAAACTACCGGCAACAGAATGATAAGGAACAGCAGCATAATCTCGACGGGCTTGAACTCTCAATAGAAAATAAGTTGACTCTGCTTGAGCAGAGCCCGAGCAAGGTGGGTATGTCTGACCCCCAGCGTGGCCACCCGGGTTGGCCTGCGGCCCTGGGGCATCTTTTCCTCTGCTGCCCTGTTGCCCTCGAGCTCCTTCTCCTTCAACTCAAGACAGCGTCAAAATGCAGCCTGAAGGGGACACTCCAGGGAAAGATTTCTTTATCGAAGTTTTTGGGAAGCCGGTAAGAAATACCTGACACCCTTATGACAAATTTCGCGGAGTTTAACAGCCATGCACTGGAGGCCTGCCGCGGACTTCACTGTGACAGGCAAAGCGACAGGGCCAAGGCTAGAGAGAGGGGAAAAAAAAAGGAAAGAATTGGTGGAAAGTTCCAACCACGACCCTTCAATGAGGCTGAAAGAAGAAATATGGACATACGATTCCTCCCCAAACACGGTTTCTCTTTTTGAAAAGTAGAGTGACTCCCCTTTCCTTTTTAAAGCTTTTCAGCTCCACCCCTCTCCTTTAGCAACACTTGAGTGAGCCTCTGTTTGCAAATGCGAATGTGGGCAATTCCAGCTACAGCAAAGAATGGACGGTTGCCAAGGAGGAGATAGCTGGCTATTCACCATAAACATTGCGGGCAGAACCAGGGGGAGAGCAAGGAGGGGGCTGGGGAGTTGCTCCTGCTGTCTTGGAGGTACCTGCTGAATATTGGCTACGTTTGAATATCTGGAAGGATGGAGACAAAATTAAACCACGTTGTATAAATCAGTGGTGAACAGCACTGCTGATAATGCAGACTTTAGAGCAATTGATCACTCACCTGAGCAGTATTAAAGAAAAATGACCTTCAGCTCATTATTTGAACGAATGTCAACACCAGTGCACATTCCTGGAGCTTAATCTTTCTCCCTCCTGTATATTTTATAGCGGAATTTGAAAGATTATTCTTTCCAAATCAAAGGGAAATCCCTGACGCCAGATGAAGAGCTACAGTATGCACAGACACCTTTTCTTTCAGCAGG
>NW_006790073.1:443094-465965 GCF_000442215.2 Lipotes vexillifer
TCAGCAGGACCATAATAAAACATCGTGAGGGGCCAGGAGTGCAGGGAAAGGAGGGGATTGTTATCATAGAGCAGTGTTGGAAAAAATAAGCTAATAGCACAAAATCTGGGAAGCATTGGAAATCCAGCATAGCTGAATGCTGTTCCTTCTCAGATAGTTTAGGCTATCTTTTCACATCTCAGTGATAGAAAATAAAAGCTGCAAGTGTGGAGTAGCTGTCTCCTCGACCACTTTCTACTTGGAACAGCATTGAAACAGTTATTTCTTCAGGAGTGCACCCAGGACCCAGAAACATCCAGCTCAGGCAAACCATTTACATCAGATTTGATGAACAATGGAAATTTCTGCCAATTTATTTCATCCTGGAAAACAAGCTTTCATTTAAGTTGCCCAGAGGTAGTGTTCCCAGTGCTAGTCAAAATGTAGATAAAGCGATAGTCACAAAAATAACAGTCACGCTGGTGAACACCCCTTATGGAGAACGGGAACGACTCCAAGCCTTTTACTCATGTTTATGTTCTCGTCATTTTCAAATCCTGGGTCACTTTTCTGAAACAGCTAAAGTCAGGATTCCTCTGATTTCAGCCGGCCTCTGCCAGGCAGCTCTGACCCCTTACAGGAGAAACAGACCCTAGGGGGCAGCAGAAATCACGGGGGGTGGGGGTGGGGGGGATACATGGAATATTCCATTGCTTTCTGGACTCAGACTCAAGACTCAGAATGAATGTCCTACAAATACCCTGCACGGAGTTACTAACCTTGTTAATGAGCTTCCCCTCCAGCAAATGCATTGCCGGTGTCACAGGTGACAGCAGTAGAAGGAGCTTGCTTAGAGGACAGTCTATGTTAGTGGAGAAGAGACAGGAGAATAACATGAACACAAATATGAAGTAACCCACAAATATATTCTATTTGGATTTTGAACCTCTCATATTATTTTTGTTGCAAAAAATCTTGCTTTCCGAATTACCGGTCACTTGGGCTAATGTGGTCATTAATGTTGAGCATAAGCCCCTTAGGAAATGGTGGAGTCAACATGGGTATGGTAGATGCTGAGACTAGTGACTCATGTTAAAGGTCAATCCCAGCTCATCCAGAGACAACCTAGGGTTGCCCAGATGGCAAATACATAGGACAGGGGCTACCACCTAGAAAGGACATCCAGAGATATTTAACAAGTCCATATTCTTATTTCTAAATAAAACTGGACCTCTCCTGGACAAATGAACATCCTCCTTATTTTGAAGTTGCCTAGAAATCTATTGTAGCTTTATGGGCTTCAGCTGCCTAATACCTTTTAGTTTCTGGGATTGAGTCAAATTAACTAATTCATTTATTAATTAAAGAGCTCTATGTGATAGGACACTGTAGGGAATACAAGAAATAGAGGTCATGGTCCCTAAATTCAAGACCTTGCTGAGGTTGATTAACCACCACAACAAAGAAGCGTCTATGAGTATGAACTAATGAATGACCAGTCACCAAGTATTCTGAGGGTGTCAGGAAGAAGGGGAACTGCACAAACTATGTGGACCAGAGCATGCAGCAAAACTTTCTGGATTAATTAGGAAGCCTCAGACAGGCATGGAGAAGGAGGAATGCCATGCTGACAACAGGATTTGTGACAGGACAAAGAAAAAATTGCTTATTTATTAGATCTGTAGATCCTGAGGTGATGCAGTTGGATGGGAGGACCTGCTGGTAGGTCCATGAGAGAGTTAGATGTTAATGGCAAGGGGACAGCTCTGAATGCTTTTAAACATGAGTGGACATTAATAGGAGAAGGGAGGTTATTGGGAGATATGTTTATGTGTGCTGGTCATCATTCTACCTCTTCAGATAAAATTTCCCTATTGAAGCACAAAGCACTTAATTCGCCTGGCTGTACACACAGCTGTTATTAATCATCACCACCACCACCCCATCAACAGATTGCTTCCAATATGTCAGGCATATAGGAAATGCAGATGCTTTATTCACATTGCTTCCATTCCTCAACACCATCTTTCAATGTGGGTTTTATTGCCCCATTTCACCAGTGAGGACATTGAAGATCAGAAAGGCTGAGAATTTTTTTCAATATTACACACATTTATGGAGAATATGAATTCTGAAGTCATGATTCTCTCCTCATTAGATGGTGTTTTAGATCAGAATAAACAGGCTGGGATATCATCAAAAGAAAGATGTATATGATCACAGGAACCAGAGGTGACAAGGCAGTGCGTTTTGGTAGGAGTGACTATTAAATATCCATCCACAGAAATAGTACACAGATTATTTCACAGTCCACTTCTATCAATAAGTGTCAATTGTATCGGGACAGCTCCCAGAAGATTTGAAAACATTTTCTTGTTCTTCAAAAAGAAAGTTGTTGACATCTGTCTGGCATTCTTAGCGATTCATCCATGGCAGAAATTGAAATAGTATTAAGGAAAAGAAATTAGGATCCCAGGCACAGGAGTTAGCTATCAAGGGCAAATTACAATTTATCAAGATATGAATACCAGAAATAAAAATTGTATTGAAGAAGAAGGGCAACTGTGCTCCTTGGTTTTTACCAAAATGAGTTGAAAACTTATATCCACAAAAAAACCCTACACACAAATATTTACTGCAGCCTTATTCATAATTTCCAAATTTTGGAAGATGTCCTTCAATAGGTGAATGGATAAACAAAATGTGGTACATCCATACAATGGAATATCATTCAGGAATAAAACAAAATGAACCATCAAGCCACTAAAGACATGAGGGAATCATAAACGTATATCACTAAGTGAAAGAAGTCAATTTGAAAGGGTACATACTGTAGGAATTCAACTATATGACATTCCGGAAAAGGCAAAACTATGGAGATGATCAAAATATCAGTGATTGCCAGGGTTTGGGATGGAGGAGAGATGAATAGGGGGAGCACAAAGGATTTTTAGGGCAGTGAAACTATTCTGTATGATCTGATAATGATGGATACAGGCCATTATACATTTATCACAACCCACAGAATGTACAACAACAGGAGTGAACCCTAATGTAAACTATGGACTTTAGTTGATAATAATGCATCAATATTGGCTCATCTATGATAGCAAATGGACCACATTAATGCAAGGTATTAATAGTAAGGGAAACTGGAGGGAGGGGGAGGGAAGGCAATATATGGGAATTCTCTGTACTCTGCACAATTTTTTTTTGTAAACCTAAACCTGCTTTTAAGAAAAAGTTATTTTTTTTTAAAAAAAAAGAATACTATGCTTAATGCACAGATTAAGTAATACCATGCTTCTAATGAAAGAAATCAGATTTTTAAAAGTACTTGGTATAAAAGAAGGAAAAGAGAAGTCCTACCCATGCTCCATCTTTCAGCTAAGTCCACCCCAATCACCTAGAAAGGTTCCTCTGACCAAGAGGAAGAAACAAGCCTTCAGAAACTGGGTATTTATTTTTAAAAGAGCATAATAATCCATAATATATAATTCCTAATTCTGTGAAGCAGCAACAAAATTTAAATTTAAAAAAAAAAAAAAAAAAGCTCGTTTTAGACTGCAATCCCAGCATGCCTATTGGTTTGCAACCTCAGGAGTTCCCTGGGTGAAAATCGAAACTGGCCTCTGAACACAGAGGGCAGAAGAGAACAAAGAAAGAGGCAGACCACTCCTGATTGGTAGGTGGCAGGTTTAATAAGTAAGGGAACTTATTTACAAGGCTTGACTTGGGCACCCACAAAATGAGTAAATCTTCATGCTAACCCCCTAAAATCTTAAAATTTTCTGTAGAGGCCTTAACTGAGTTCAGTCATGTATTCCATGTGATCTCAACAACACATTGTTCTCTCAAGGCCGAGCCCTTGAAACGGCTGCGGCTCTGAGAACGGTGGGCAGAACATACATTCCAAGGGCAGGGGAGGGGAGGGGGTGAAGAGCCTCAGGTCAACTGGTGGTCACGTCCTCTTGATGACCTCCTCCAACAATCCCTCCTTCATTGTTCTGTCAGGTATTTTAACTTCTAAAAATATCAAAAGTTAATGGAAAGAACTCTGACTTTTCTATCATCCACAATATCTGCAAGGGAATGGTTCCAGGACCCCCTCAGATACCAAAATCCAAGGATGCTCCAGCCCCTTATATAAAATGGCTTCGTATTTGCATATGACCTACACACATCCTCTCCTATACTTTAAATCATATCTAGATTACTTATAATACCTAATACAATGTAAATGCTATGTAAATAGCTGCCATCACGTGGCAAGTTCAAGTTTGGCTTTTTGGAACTTTCTGGAATTTTTTTCCAAAAATTTTCCATGAACGGTTGGTTGAATATGCAGATGTGGAAGCCAGAGATATGGAGGGTCGACTGTACAATCTTTCCCCTGACCTTCAATTCTGCTGAATCTATAGAAAGCATAGTTCCATTAAGTATAGAACATTTGAAGGCTTGACACGAGTACTACAGATGTTATAAATTATATAAAATTTCACATAATTAAAACTATTTGCTGGAAACTAATGAAAATGCAAACCATATTTTCAGCTCTTCCTTTGCTTTTATTATATTTATTAAACTGTGAAATAGTATCTTCTCTCCATTCCTCTACCTTCAGACAGAAATTGTGTGAAAATAATCATAGTTTACAACTTAAAACTGGAAAGATGCATAAAATAGGTGGTGGACAGAAAATAGTTGAGGAAATGACATATTTTTAAAGTTTCAAATACCAGACAAACAAAATAAATTAAGTTGCTTTCATTTGCTTCCCCAGCCTGACTTCCAGTTGAGATGCATTCACGTTTTATTTTGTTAAAGTAAAATTTATACAAAGTGAACAGATTTTAAGTATAAAATCTGACGAATTCTGGTAAATGTATATATACATTAAACCAACACCTCAACCAAGACAAAATGTTTCCATTGCTGCTGAAATTTCCCTGTGCTGCCTCCAGTCAACCCCACCCACATCCGCAGGCAACCATTTTTCTGATTTCTATCGTCATAGGTTAGTTTTGTCTGTTCTTGAACTTGATAGAAATGCAGTCACACAGTAGGTTTGCTTTTGTGTCTGACTTCTTTTGTTCACCATAATGCTTTTGCTATTTATCCATGTTGTTGCGTGTATCTGTACTGCATTCTTTTTTATCTCTGGGAGGTATTCTTTTGTATGAATAGATCAAAATTTGTTTATCCGTTCTCCTGTTGATGGACACTTGGATTGTTTCCAGGTTTGGCTCAATGAATGTTTTCATTTCTTTTCAGTTAATACCTAATTACTGGTTCATAGGGTAGGTATATGTTTAACTTCATAAGAAGCGGCCAAATATTTTTCCAAAGTGGCTGCTCCAGTTTATATTCTCACAAGCAATGCGTGTGAGTTCTGGTTGTTCCACATCCTCACCTACATTTGGTATTGGCAGTCTTTTTAATTTTAAACATTTTAGTAGGTGTAACATAATATCACATTGCAATTTTAATTTGCCTTTCCCTGATGAATATTGGTGTTGACCATCTTTTCAGATGTTAACTGATCATTCATGTGTCTTCTTTTGTGAGATGTCTATTCACATCTTTTGCCCATTTCTTTATTGTGTTTTAAATATTTTTATTGATTTGTAGAAGTTCTTTGCATATATTCTGGATACAAATCTGATCTATGTATTACAAATATGTAAATATGTACATCAGATCTATGTATTACAAATATTTTCTCCCAGTCCATGCCTTATCTACTCATTTTCTTAACAATATCTTTTGATGAGCAAAAAAGTTTAGTTTTGATGAAGTCCAATTTATCATTTTTTTCCTTTACAGTTATATTTTTGTTATCTCTAATAAATTCTTGCCTACTCCAAGTTCTCAATATATTCTCCTATTTTATTCTTGGCACTTTTAGAGTTTAAGATTTTATGTTGGGGTCTGTGATTCATCTTTATTAATATTTGTATATTATATGAGGGTGGAGTTGAAGTTTATTTTTCTCCACATATGTATTCACTGAATATATAGTTAAATTGGGGAAGAACTGACATTTTTACAATATTAAGCCTCCCAATCTCAAATATTCTATATTTCTCCATTTATTTAGGTCTTCTTTAACTTCTCTCACCAATGTTTTTGACTTCTCAGTGTAGAGCTTTACACATCTTTTGTTAAATTTATTTGTATTTTACGTTTTTTGAATGCTCTTACAAATGAATAGTCCTCTGATTTTATTTTCTAGTTGTTCGTCGCTCTTTTATAGAGATAAAATTGAGTTTTATATATGAACTTCGTATCCTGCAACCTTGCTAAACATTTCCTGTATGAGTGTTTTTTTCATTGAGCCTAAAGCCTAATGTTTTGCTTAAATACCAGACGTAAAATTTAAAATATGATACAAAATCATGGGTTTTTTTCTCAAACATCAGCTGTCTTTACTTGCCATCAGTCAGGAGCCATCATCAGGAATAAGATGAAGAAGAAAAGCTTCCATTTAGTCCTTATGAAAAGTAGACATTGACTCCATTTTATGGAAGGTAACTATGAGGTTAGAGAAGTTAAGGATGTTGTCCAATGTGTCAGAGCTATTAAGTGATGGTGATGGACACAAACACCATGTCTGTCTGACTCTAGAGTATGTGCCTAAACCACTACTCTCGAGGGCCTCTTTTATTTCACTAATAATGTGAAGATGTGTGCCCACCCCCCATGCCAGCTCCTAAGACCAGGACATCAACAGGAAAATATGGGTTACCACAGCCACCTTCTGTTCTCTTTTTGTCAACTTCCTTGGTGTCTCCTTATGTTTAAAATTCTACCCAGTAAGGTCTCTCTGGCTGCTGGTGGATGCCATAATTTGTGTTGTTTGGAAAATGAAATAGGCTTTTTCAGTGATCCATAAAGTTGTGCCTGGAGATAATAAGAAAAAGAGGCAGCCATTAAATTAAATAAATAAATGTCCAGATTTTCACGGAAGTTCGAAGCAGTGCTCAAGACAGGGAAGTGAAATGTGATTATAAGAAAACAACCCCAAGAATGAAAGCAAGTGAGTATCTTATTTTTGGAATAACCAATAAGGTGGTGTTATTCCAAATTCTACACAAAGACTTTAAGTACATTGGAGAAAGAAAAGAGGAAGGAATTTAGCCACTTTGGCTGAGACCAAGACATGCTGGGGCAATTAAAACACTGAATCTTGGATCCTGGGACACCTCACCTGAATTAAATCTATGTCAAGGAAAGGATCCATTCTCTCATAGGTCACCTGTTGTTCCAGTTTCCCTGGGTGCATTCATGGGTTCATTTTAACCCTTTCATGAAAGGTATCTGCTAAACCAAGAATAACAAAGTTATGCAATTCTGGCATTGTGCAGATGAAACCTCTTATGTGCAGTATTTTAAAACTACACATCAGAATCTGGCTGCCTTTCTTATTCAAAGGAAATTTACATTGTTTCCACAGAGTTTGAGAACCAGCTATAATCTTCATTCTTCATTCCCTCAAATGAAGGCGATTACCAAGCGTATATACAAGTAAATGTTACAGCCTTAGTCCTCCCATGTGTGCTGAGGCAAAAAGAAGAATTGAGATTATCATACCTGGGTCTTAGGCCACAGCTTGTCCAAAATGTAACTTCCAGCAGGGTATCTACTCTACAATTATGACCAAAATGAACAGAACTGAAGTTTTTGATAACCTAGCCCATTCACAATATGACAGACTTTGGCATGAAACCTAGATTATACTCTTGTTCTATATGTTGAGAAATGACATGCTTAGTTTCCCCCCAGTTGGTAAATGGTCAGTTTAATATTACACATATGTTGATCTGGTATTAAAATAAGTCTGACCTTTAGGAGCCGCCTCACATTTGGTGCAACCCTGTTAGCAAGCCATTTGGCAACACGTTTCAGAGCCGTAAAAATATTCATAGGCGTTGACCATGTAATCTCACTCCTGGCAATTTCTCCCTAAAGGAATAATCTCTCCACTAAAAAAAGAGAAGTTATAATCATACAAATAGGTATTGTTAGTCATGAGAGCAAAACTTAGAAACAGTTTTCATTTACAACAGAAATAGTTAAGAAATTATTACGAGAATGTGATATAGTCATTAAAAGGGAAGTGTTTACCACAAAATTAATTGAAAAAATACAAACTCTTATCTATCCTACAATTACAGTATTTATTATTTTGTATAACAGATAAGAAACAGAAAAATTGAAAATAGTTTATTTGAATAGGCAGTGACATTATGCAGGTGGAACCCCCCCATAATCTTAAAGTTAAGATTGTGTTGTTTAAAGCTGTAATTTTAAAGGTGACTTAAGTAAAATATCCACTGACTTCAGATGAAGAGCATTATGTTCAGTTCTTTTATAACCTAAAATTCCTGCCCTCAGGTCTGCAGCCTCCGACAGTACTCTCCTTCTGACCGCCTTGTTTATTAAAAGGAAAACCACACTTAGAATGCAATTCCCTTAGAATGTTTCCCTACCTCCAGCAGGGCCACACTTAAATTACTCCAAATTCCATCTGGAATTCAACACTTCATAGGTAAGGATCATATATCTAGTCTTCATGTTCATGTCAAGAATGTTTGGGAGTCCAAAACATACCCTCTGTTTAAAAATTGAGATTAAATTAAGATACAATAATTCTCCAAAGGATGCTTAGTGTAAAATTTCAAATCTCCATATTGCCCATTGTTAGAAAATCAATTTCAATCCATCATATTATATATTTCCAGCTTTGGAAGAGAAACACAAAGCCTCAATGCTACAGTTTTTCTCTGACAATTTTTAATAAACGATGTTTACTTGACAAAATTATTGAAACAGGCATATGTGGGTAGAAACATGATGAGCCTAATCAGTACTGTTTTATATGATGTTTATATTTCTACCTTACTAAGCTAGTTTTCCTTCAGTCTTTTTTTTTTTTTTTTTGTGGTACACGGGCCTCTCACTGTTGTGGCCTCTCCCATTGCGGAGCACAGGCTCCGGAAGCGCAGGCTCAGCAGCCATGGCTCACGGGCCCAGCCGCTCTGCAGCATGTGAGATCTTCCCGGACCGGGGCACGAACCTGTGTCCCCTGCATCGGCAGGCGGACTCCCAACCACTGCGCCACCAGGGAAGCCCCTTCAGTCTATTTTTTGATGTAGATATACAGATTTACTAAAGCATTTCCTTCAAGATTCCTTCTAAGGATATTTGGAGTTGGCCCTCCACTGTGTTTCTTCAAGATGAGACATTTCATTACTTCCTATCAAGCTTGTCTGTTTAATAGTGTTAAATGTTTCTCTTTCCTTCAAATAAATGTTAAAGTAATAATGTAATGCGGTTATGAATTTTTAAAACAAGTTTCCATGTGGAATGTTTCATGTGTAGCAAGTATTACATATACAGTAATCTTTACCCACATCTGAGTCTTCAATGAGAACAGTTGGTCTCATGATTCACCCTTATTTGAGAAAAACATAAATACTTAGAATAAGAAGCATAGCCCACAGGAGGGTAGTCAAATATGGATTATTTTGGCCTAGGGATTAAAGGACGAAGGCAGGGCTTTGGGTTATAAATTGAAGATTTTTTTCATTTGTGGGGAAGAACATAGTTTTTTATTTCCCCCATTTACTGAGAGGAGTACCAAAAGCATAGAATCAAATCAAAAGTTAGGAATCATTCTTAATGGATCAATGATAATTCACGTATGAAAGTTTATAGGGTCTTCTGGATTTGCAACATATTTATAATGGGCTTGGCATTTATCTGAAGGGATTGGTGTAGTTTGAGTTGCTCTTGCAGTAATACAGGAATCAGGTTCTACTTCCTAAGCCAACGGACTCCTTTACTCTGAAGAAAACATCAATGACATTAATTAAGTCATGATCACATAACTAAGAAAGCTTGAACTAGGAATAGTATCTGGATATTATAAATTTCCCATTTCCTTTTATGATTCTAAAATTATTACTGCTTGGTGACTGGCTTATTTTTATTTAAAGTTATCTCAGAGGGAGCTACTCCAATTCTCCTACCAGATTCCTAAGTCATATGACCAGCCATACATCTTGTCAATACAGAGATAGTGCCTGGCACAGAGCAGGCACTCAGTATATCTTTGTCAAGTGAAGAAATAGATGACTAGCAGGTTAAAAGTAAAAAGAATAGGAAAACATCTTGCTCTGTGTGTCTTTTTCTGAGACCCTCAAAAATCTACACATAGGCAAATAGGTTCCAAAACCCCAATAATAGCAAAATCTTCCATGGGCCTGATAGTTTTGGCTTTCCCTCATGGAAGTCATTCCCAAAATATAGCATCAATCTAAGGTAAAAACCTGCCTGATCACTTGGAAAATTCTGAGGAACTCTTAAGGGGAGCAGAGATGTATCTCTACCCTAGAAGGAAATGAGGCCAATGGGAAGGGGGAGCAATGCACCCATGTGAGAAGCCCTGTGACCCCACGCAACCTCCCAGCTGCCTAGGGAGAAAAGCCAGCGTGTGGATCTCAACCTTAAATGCCACGATGAGAGAATCTAGCATGTGGTATCTGAGTCCCATAGCCAGAGACACACCCTGTTTTCTATCACAGCTGTCCATGCTGTTCTTGGATGGCGACAAGGAGGAGGCTGACGGAGAGCAAAGTCAGAGGGCATAGGGGTGACTTTAGTGCCTGGATTCACTTTCTTTGGTAGAACTAATCCATTTAAAAGCGGAACGTCATTTGATGGCTCTGTTCCTATTTTTCCAGCATGCTGCACGGCTTGGAGCAATTCACACTTATTGACTCTGTACTTAACATTCACCTGGAAGTTACCGATAAAAACAATAAACAAATCAAGAGTCTGAGAGCACCGAGCTCACCAAAAGTCAAAAATAGGCCTTTTACTTAGTTTCCTGTAAACATGCTATTTATTCTAAAATGAATAAAGGAAAACGTTCAGCACCTAGCAATCTATTTCATGCTTTTTTAATGTTACTGAACACCCAGTTAATCGCATTCCAGAGAAGGGTGACATTTCTGGGGCACAGAAATAATGGTATTCACAGCTATTTCCCCAATCACATTTACTACCTTGAGTCAAGAACATCCAGTTGATTGCTTAAGGGAATGTATCTCACCTGAAATCCCCTTGAGTTGCATGCATTTGTTTTATGCCGATTATGTTGAGCCAAATTCCATCGGACATTTAGTCCAGCAGCTCTTAACCAAATTCTGTTCTCCTAGTTTAATATCTGGCTTCAGGTAATTCATCTGCATGAAAGTGAGAGAACCTGGGTGACAACAGTGGCTCTGACCTTGGATAAAATGCTTATCCTTCTACTAGCTTCCTTCTCTGTAAATTAAGAGGGTTGTACCAGATGACTTCTAAGGTGTCTTTTGGCTCAAAGATAGTATGTGCTGTGATTGGCAGTGTAAGGGACTACCAGTTACTACCATCGTTCATCCACTGAAAGGAAGAAATCACAGCATTTTATAAGGAATCATGGAGAGCCAACTCCAACATCCCCTGTTACCAAAATAAGGAAAATGAGGCCAATATTAAAAAAAAAAGGTGTCCCAGCTAGATGGTGGTAGAACAGGCTGAGACCCAAATCTCTTGAGATGTTGTTGGGTACTTCTATAAGACACTGCCAAGCACAGTTCTTAAATCTCATACTGAAAGTGGAAGTCTGACATCAGCTAAGGAATGGAATCAAATTCCTCTTCTCTCTGTTCTCATTGCTCTTTGCTAATATCTCTTCCAGCATTTACCACATTGCACTGTAATTAGTTGGGCGTAGGTGTGAACAACAGACACATACATACGCTCACCCCCAAAGGCGCTTATGCACACTTTAGACTGTGAGTTCTTTGAGGACTTTGTCAACTCTAAAGAGTTTTACATATAGTGGGCACCCCATAAATGTTTGCTGGATATCACTGCATGAAATGCTTCTAGAAGAATGTATGAGAGGCTGGGAGTACCAATATTTACCCCTCCTCTGTTCCATCTTCTATTCCCCGTCCAGATTTTGCTCCAGTAGCTCATAAACACAAACCCCTGACACCTACATGGAGATCACAGTGACAGCCTTATTATTGGAGGCTCAGTAAATCTCAGCATACATGATGTCCTGGTGAAGGTAGATTAGCAAACACCAGTTGCACTCAAGCCAAAAAGAGGCTTTATGCTTCCTCCCTTCTAGCCTTGGGAGCCACCCAGACAAAGAACTGGATCCACAAAGAAACTGAGCTTGCAGAAGACCACAAGCTGCCTCAGCAGCCACCCAGGCACCCACAGAGCAGACAAGGAGACCTGTCTTCTGTCCCAGCCTGGGTATGAGCATCACATGAGACCAGACAACATGTAAGACATCTGGTCCCGCCCAATCCATGAGGTGTGCTGGGCTGGGGGTTGGAGATGCTCAGGTTTATAAGGCTGCTGTCTGGGCCCAGGACCAATTGATGCCTGACTTTCACCAGTCATGTTAGCAGCTCCTCTTCCTTTGAAGAAAAGGCTTGAAGAAGGGGGGAGAGAAAAAATACAAAGAAAACAACAACAAAAGAGCTCACCAAAATACCTCCTTGCACAAAAATATCAAGATGAAAAAGTAGATTCTCGCCCCTTGAGAAACCATTATTAAGAAGAAAAAGAATTTAAATCAAATAAAATGTTTAAAATAAAATCCTTTTTAAAAGAATGCTACTTAAATGGCTGTATTGGTTTTACAAAATGAAAGTTATTAAGAATATTTGGCTGATTTATATGAGCCTATTATGAATTTTTAATTAGTTTAAATATACATTATTTTTCCTTTATAGAAGTAATACATGATTATTGTAGAAAACTTGAAAAATAGAAAAAAAACAGCAAGAGGGAAAAAATTAATTGCCCAAAGTCCCAACCATCATATAACCATACAACCATCTTATATAAGACAACAACTTATATAACAAATGCATTCTTTCTGAATATTTTTTTAGAGTTGTAATCATATGATATAAATGTAAATTTTATTTAAAAAATAACATGTATGTTTTCTGATGATAAAAGTAGTATGTATTCATTGCAAAAAAATTATTTACAAATACAGAAAATAAAAATCACTCTAAAATCCACAATTAGCATATTACTTTATAAAAAGGAAAATGAAAAATGACCACATCTGCGACTTCCCTGGTGGCACAGTGGATAAGACTCCAAGCTCCCAATGCAGGGGGCCAGGGTTCGATCCCTGGTCAGGGAACTAGATCCTACATGCATGCTGCAACTAAAGGCCCACCTGCCACAACTAAGGAGCCCACCTGCCATAACTAATGCCCAACCAACACCCAGCACAACCAAATAAATAAATAAATATTTTTTTAAATGACCACATTTGTGCCAAAGTTTTGCTTTACAAAGCTCTCACAAATATCCCTGATTTTGAATCGGCAATGAAATCGTAGTAGAAAGTTATACTTCTAAGGCAAGCTTCTATAGTTACACTTCTAAGGTAAATTGATAATTTCTAAAGTAAATTCCCTCTCTTGTGGGAAATTATTCTGAAAACTTTTTAGCACATCACTTTTTCAGATTTCTAAAATCCACTGTCTACGTGATGCACCTAGAAGGAAATGAAGATTGTATCCAACCCAATGCCAAGTCCTAGTGATTCCTCTGGGCTGTAATCTAAACTGATTATATAATCTGAACTGATTATAGCCCAGAGACGTGAAGCCTTTAGAACTAAACTTTAGAGACATAACTTTACTTGAATCATGGCTAACCTTTTAGCAAATAATATCAGTTAGGCATCATTAAGAAGCTCTAACTGGGCTTCTGTGGTGGCGCAGTGGTTGAGAGTCCGCCTGCCGATTTAGGGGACGCGGGTTCGTGCCCCGTCCGGGAAGATCCCGTATCCCGCGGAGTGGCTGGGCCCGTGAGCCATGGCCGCTGAGCCTGCGCGTCCGGATCCTGTGCTCCGCAACGCGAGAGGCCACAACAGCGAGAGGCCCGCGTACCGCAAAAAAAAAAAAAAAGCAGCAGCAGCTCTAACCTCAGCTGTGCATTGCGTAATCACCTGGGGAGCTTTTAAAATCCCAAATATGTAGGGCCAGACCAGGGAAATCAAAATCTCTGGGGTCTGGTATCAGTGCATTTAGAAGCAGGTGATTCCAATGTGCATTCAAGGTTGGGAACTCTGCTCTAAGGAAAAAGCATCACACGACACTCCCCAACCCCAATAGTGCTTAGAATGTATAGAATGTCTTTCATCTCAATGGCAAAACATCTCTGGTACACTTGTCCCCCAGTGTAGATTAGAGATAGCCAGAAACAAAGTGTATTTTTTGTTTTCCAATTATATTCTTTTTTCCTAATTTTTATTATAAATATATTTCAAATACATATAATCTGATTCTCTTATTGTAAAGTTTCAAGAAACATTCTTAAAATTTTCAAAACTAAGTTAATTTTAACTCATTGATAGTTTGTATCATATCTGCTCTCCACTTCACATCATACATACATTAAAATTGCATATAAATTAAAAACTTCAGAGTAAAATACAACTATAATAAGTGCAGGAGAACATTTGGAGAATATATATGCAATTTGGGGATGGGAGGGCCTTTTTAAGCAATATGTAAGTGTGAACATGACTGATTTAACTATACAACAAACCTCTCTATGAAAAACACCATAAATAAAGCTAAAATACATATAAAAAGCAAGGGAAGAATATTTGTGATATATGTAGCAGAGGTACAATTAATATCCTTAATATTTAAATACTCTTACGAATTAAAAAGGCAAAGACCACCAGTCCACATTAGAAAAATGTGAAAAGTCCAAAAATAATCTATTCACAAAAGAAACATAAACAACCAAAATATAAAAGCAGATGTTCAGGGCTTCCCTGGTGGCGCAGTGGTTGAGAGTCCGCCTGCCAATGCAGGGGACACGGGTTTGCGCCCCGGTCTGGGAAGATCCCACGTGCCGCGGAGCGGCTGGGCCCGTGAGCCATGGCCGCTGAGCCTGCGCGTCCGGAGCCTGTGCTCTGCAACGGGAGAGGCCACAACAGTGAGAGGCCCGCGTACAGCAAAAAAAAAAAAAAAAAAAAAGCAGATGTTCAATCTCAGCAAGGAAAAAATTAATTCAAATTGAAATAATAAAGAAATATTTGACCACTTATAGGACTGTAAGGAGACCTTGATTCTCTTGGTGGGAAAATAACTCCAAAATATCCTTTATCCAGATTCACCAGTTGTTAACATTTTGCTGCACGTGCATCATTAATCTCTTGCTCTCTCGAAATACATATTGAAGAATAGGTTACATACATCATAATACATCACGCCTCTCCTCTCCTCAGTATTATTACATGTGCATATTTTATTATCCTTTCTAAGGATTTTGTTACTGCCACTGAGTAAAGAGATAATAATCTAGCTCACACTTATTAAATATATTAGTGGATATCAAAATCATAAAATTATTCTCCAGAAGAATTTCCTTGATCATCATAACACATATTAAACGCCTGGAAAATGGACTGACATAGTTGTTTCCTTCTCAGAGTTTGGCTCCTAAAACATGACCACAGTGAAGAAACTTGTAGCCATACATCAAGAACTTTATTTGAATTCCAAGACAGTACCAGAAGGCCAGTTTATCCAGGAGTAGATTGTCACGTGCGCACATAAGCACAAACACACAGATGCACCCGCATGTTTAAAGAAGCCAAGAAGCTGGGATACACCCCTTGAGCAATGCTTTGAAAACTAAAGCCCTAGGTGTCCAATTTTACAAATGTGCAAATTGCTAAAGTGAAATAAGATTCTGCTAAGGGTAAAATGATATAAGGATTGGCAGGGGTGTGTGGGGAGGGAGGTGAAGGACTACTAAGGAAAGAGAATTCGATGAATGTTGAGTTTGTATTTCCCTGGGATAAGGAAACTACTCCATTTGTCCAGACCCTGTTTGGACCTTGGCTATAGATATGGTGTGTTTGGACATATGGCAAAGATCATGTTTAAACAAATACCAAAAATGCCTGCCCAAAGCAGTCATATTCTAATAATACACATGCACCGTTCGATTCTGTCTAGAGATGCATCTTAATTGCATTAATATCAGAGACAATTTTCTTTTTAAAAATTATTTATTTATTTATTTATTTATTTTGGCTGCGCTGGGTCTTAGTTGTGGCACACAGGATCTTCATTGCGGTATGCAGGATCTTTTAGTTGCGGCATGCGGGCTTCTTAGTTGCGGCATACTTGAGGGCTCTAGTTCCCCATCCAGGGATCGAACCCGGGCCCCATGAATTAGGAGAACGGAGGAGTCTCACCCACTGGACCACCATGGAGGTCCCATCAGAGTCAATTTTCAATTTTCACTACTTCTCCTTAAATGTTTAGTCTTTCCTTAACAAGCTGAGGAACCTGATCTAATCACTTATGTTCATTGAAGTTCTGGTGTTTTTTCCAATGCAGGTTGGACATATGAAAAAGAATGATAATCATAAACTCTGTCAAGCTGCAAAAAATAGTTTCATAACATATTTCTATCTGTAATTCAGAGGTGGGTCTTTAGTTGGGTTTCTATTTCCTACCTTCATTCTAAACTTTGATCTACTGTTCTGTATTTTTTTTTCTTTTTTTTACTTTGAAACAATGTCAAACTCACAAAAAGGTTGCAAATTAACTCCAAAATGTGCTTTATCCACATTCACCAGTTGCTGACATTTTGCCACATTTGCATTACCAATCTCTTGTTCTCTCCAAGTACATATTGAAGTTTGGGCTGCATGTACCATAATACATCACACCTCTTTACTCTTCAGTAGTATATATGCATCTTCTAAGAACACAAATATTGACTTTATTCTCTTATATAATCTCAGTACAGCTATTAAACTCAAAGAATTTAATATTATACTTTTACCTTATCAATCATCCTTATCCCAATTTCATCAATTATCTCAATAATGTCCTTTATACTTTTTTTCTCTTCAGAGTCCAGGATCCAGTCCAGGATAACATATTGCATTTAGTTGTTATTTAGTCTTTGTTCTCATTTAATCTGGTACAATTCTTACTCTATCTTTAATGACATACTTTTAAAGAATACAGGCCAGTTATTTTGAGAATGTTCCTCAATTTGGGTTTATCTGCTGTTTTCTCATGATTAGATTCATTCTATTGTATCCCCAGCCAGAACACTAAGTAAGGGATATTGTGTCCTTCTCAGGAAATGACATATTGAGGCAGGTTATGTCTGTTGTCTCCCATCAGTGATGTTCATTTTGCTATCCAGTCAAAGGATTGTTCTGCTCATCCACGGTACAGTAACCATTGTTTCCCATTGCAGCAGTGAGCAATCTGTGGGGAGACATTTAGAGACCATGCAAATATCCTGATCCTTCTCAAATTTTTTACCTGGATTTAACATTTATTGATAATTCTCACCCAAACCAATCTTTAATGATTACAAAATGGTGACTCTTGATTTATCAATCAGCTTTCTGCTATAAGGAAGGGCTTTCACTCCATATCTGTCTGTCTATCTACCTATCTATCTATATATCTATCTACCTACTTACCTACCTACCTACCATCTACTATATATTATCAGTAATGATTCATGAATTTCTATTTTATTCAGTGAGTTATAAACTATTACTATTATTTTTATGTTTAAATTTTCCCAGATTGAGCCAGAAGGAGAACCTTCAAGCTGGCTTCATTTTTTTTTTTGAGAACTTCCTTATATTCTGGCACAAGAAAATGTTACCTTCCCTATCACAGTCTTGAAATCAGCTATTTCTCCAAGGAAACTTGGGTTCCTCTTAGTGTGGCATGGTATTTAGAAGGTAAGATTTGGGTGCTAGGTGTGCTCATTACTATTGGAGTGTAATTGCTTCTAGCTGTTCAAAAGGTAGAGCTAAGAGAGGAAAAACATATGTACATAAATAGATGATAAAGACAGATAGATAGATGGACAGAGAGACAGACAGACAGATGGACAGATAGACAGATATGAAATAGTTCATACCTTCAATTCCAAATTCCAATCCACCCCACAAGGTTTTTTCCTTGCCTTTCCCTATCCCATATTTGTATTTTCCTGCACAGTAAAAATCCTGGTTTCCAAGAATATCAATCCATTCACTCATTTATTTATTCCTACAACGCATAAGAAATAATTTTAGAATTGCTACACCTATAATACTACAAAAAACAAATCTAGAAAAAAAAAAAAAAAGAGTTCAAGCTTCATGTGTGGGTTAATTTCTCCCCCTAGACTGAGAGTATATAGTAAAAGACTGTATTCAAAAGATATTTGAGGAAAACTTCCACTTCTAGTAAGATAGGATAAACATACTTTTCTTTATTTCTTCTGTTCAGTACAACTAAAAACCCTGGACTTTATATATAAAACAAACATAAGAAGACTGAAAGGTGAAGAGAAGGCAGACCAGCCAGGGACCTCAACACCTGAGGAACGACATGATGGTGAATTCCCTGGGTTTTCTTTTTGCTTCCTGTATCCCATACTTGGAACTGAAGGAGCTGGCAATCCAGAAATTTCAATAGGCATAGATAAACACAAAACAACAAAAGCCTGTTCTCTCTAGCCAAATCGTAGCCTAGCAAGACGGAAATCTTTTGGACGATAACTAACTGCTCTACTCTAACCAAATATCACAGAAAAACCTGGGTCCCAAACCCACCCCATGCCAGCAAAAGCCAACTGGGGATCCTAGACTTTCACCCTTGCTGGGCTGTAATGAGGTATCCCCACCCTTCCCCAATTACAACTGCATGTAAATCTACAATGATCTCAAAATAAAAATTTTAATTAAAAACAAGAACAAATTATTTGGATTACTTCTTCCTTCTCCCCTTCAATGTGGATAGGTTATAAATTAGAAATGGTTGGGATTTGTTTTTGCTTACATTTAGTTTTATTTTCCCATACTTGAGGTTTTCATCTTAATTTTTGAATATGTAGAACATTAATATGCTTCCAAAAGGAAAAAAAAAAAAACTATACAAAAAGGCATAGTCGGGCATCCCTGGTGGCTCAGTGGTTGAGAATCTGCCGAGCAATGCAGGGGACATCGGTTCGAGCCCTTGTCCGGGAAGATCTCACGTGCCGCAGAGCAACTAAGCCCGTGAGGCACAACTACTGAGCCTGCGCTCTAGAGTCCACGAGCCACCACTACTGAGCCCGCGAGCCACAACTACTGAAGCCCATGCATCTACAGCCCATGCTCTGCAACAGAAGAAGCCACCGCAGTAAGAAGGCCATGCACTGCAACAGAGTAGCCCCCGCTCACAGCAACTAAAAACAAAGCCCGCGCGCAGCAACAAAGATCCAATGCAGCCATAAATAAATAAATAAATAAATAAATTTTTTTAAAAAAGGCTTACTCAGAGAAGTGTCCTCTTTCCCCTATTTTCTCCACATTAATCTCCTCTTCCCTCTTGCCTTCCACCTCCACACCCCTTTAGGCAATATATTTCACTGCGTTCTGGTTAAACCTTCCTATGTTTCCTTTTGCAAGAGTAAGTAGATATATGTATGTATGTTTTATTATTTCCCTTTCTTTCTAACTAGGTGTCTAGCTCCAGAAAAAAAAAAAGAGTTTATTGGCATTTTTATTGGGATATTTTTTTTTAATTGAAGTATAGTTGATTTACAACATCTTGTTAGTTTCAGGTGTACAGCAAAGTGATTCAATTATACTTATTTATATTCTTTTCCATTATGGTTTACTATAGGATATTGAATATAATTCCCAGTGCTATACAGTAGGACCTTGTAGTTTATCTATTTTTTATATAGTAGTTTGTATCTGCTAATCTTTATTGGGATAATATTAAATTTATAAATAAACTTTGACAGAAATTATATTTTGATGATGCTGGAACAATCTAATCAAGATTAAAGACTGTCTTTCTGCTCGAATTTAGTTTTATATTTTTCAGGAGTGATTTTTTTCTTCATATAGATTTTAAATATTTCACATTTCATTTATTTCTAAGTATTTTCAATTTCTTGCTATTGTAAACAGGGTTTTCTTTTCCAAAATATCTTCTAGTAGTTATTATTTGCTTATATGAAAGTTATTAAGTTTGGTGTGTTCATTTTATTAACCTTGCCACCTTGCTGATTTCTTTTATTGAGTTGTTTTTATCACTGATTCTCCAGGTTTTCTAGCATTACTATTATGTCATCCTTAAACAGAGTTAGTTTTAACTATTTTTGTGTTCCAGTTTTTATACCTTTGTTTTCTCTTGTCTAAGTGAGTTGGTTAATACCTCCAGTAATATGTTAAATAATAGTGGAGATAGTAGGCATTCTTGCTTTGTTCTGGCCTTGATGGGTATGCCTCTGTTTTCACATTAGGTAAAATGTTGGCTTTATATATAAATGTGTGTGAATACATACATACATATGTATATACACATACACATATATGTGTGTGTATATACATCAATATGTGTATATGTCTACCTTAATCATATCAATGGTATTTGACATTTCCTAATCAATGATCTGTGATATATGAATATTACCCATAAAGGAAGTATTCACCAATTTGTATTTTCTTCAAAGTTTTTATTAGGCATGAGCGTTAAATTTTTTCAAAGACTTTTTCAGAGCTATTAATACATTAATATATTAGTTTATATTAATAGATTTTCTACCATTGAATCATCCTTGCATTTCTTTATAAACCCTTCTTGGTCGTGATGTTTTCTTTTCTTTTTCTTTCTTTCTTTTTTTATTTTTGCGGTACGCGGGCCTCTCACTGTTGTGGCCTCTCCCATTGCGGAGCACAGGCTCCGGACGCGCAGGCTCAGCGGCCATGGCTCACGGGCCCAGCCGCTCCGCGGCATGTGGGATCTTCCCGGACCGGGGCATGAACCTGTGTCCCCTGCATCGGCAGGCGGACTCTCAACCGCTGTGGCACCAGGGAAGCCCGGTCATGATGTTTTCTTAATGTGGTATTGAAGTCTGTTAACTAAAATTTTATTTTGGATTTTTTGCATCAATATTCATAAATGATATTTATCTGGAATTTTCCCCTTTTTAAACTATATCATATTTAGATATTAGTGTTATACTCCCTTTGTAAGAAGAATTTGGAAGTTTTCCTTCATTTTCTCTGAAGCAATTTAAGTAGCACTAAGACTATCTGGTCTCTTTTGCAGGATTCCCCTATATTATCTGAGCCTAATGACTTTTGCAGGATAGTTTCTTAATAACTTCCTTTAATTCTGTTATAACTGCTCTGCTTATGTTTCTATCAACACTTGGGCCCATTTTGGTAAATTGTATTTTCCTATGCATTTCATCTAGGTTTTCTAATTTCTTCACATACATACAGTTATGCAAACTAGTCCTTCATGGCTTTTTAAAATTTTCTGTGTAGCAATAGTTATTTCTCTCGTCATTTCATGCTGTATATTTGTGCTTTTTCCCTTTTCAAAATTAAATTTGTCAGTGGCTCATCTCTTTTGTTGATTAAAAGAACAGGATTTTGGGCTTCCCTGGTGGTGCAGTGGTTGAGAGTCCACCTGCCGATGCAGGGGACACGGGTTCGTGCCCCGGTCCGGGAAGATCCCACATGCTGCCGAGCGGCTGGGCCCGTGAGCCATGGCCGCTGAGCCTGCGCGTCCAGAGCCTGTGCTCCGCAACGGCAGAGGCCACAACAGTGAGGGGCCCGAGTACCGCAAAAAAACAAAACAAAACAAAAAACAGGATTTTGATTTAATCTCCTGTTTTTCTATTTTCTGCCTCATTAATGTCTAATTCTACCTTCATTATTTACTTCCTTGAGGTTTCTTTTTATTTACTTTCTTGTTCTTTTTCTAGGTTTATTTTTTTATTTAGATATTTCACTTATTTTTCTTTCTATTCACTTTCATTTTTATGTACTTGCCACTATGAATTTTCTGCTGATTGCTACTTTAAAGGTAACTCATTAATTTTTATATATAGATTTTAAAATTATCACTATTTTTCAGAAATTCTGAAATTTATGCTTCGATTTTAGCTTTCACAGAAGCATTAACTAATGAAAGATCTTTTAAAAATTTCTTAGTGGGAGGTTCTACTTGGTGGATTGATGATGGCCATACATTTTTTACATATTTCCACTGAGAGGTGGGGTCTGTTTACCTTCTTCCTTGATTCTGGACTGGACCATTACTACTTAGATCAACAGAATATGTTGCTCTGGATGTATCTTATGAGGACTGTCAGTTACTGCTTTGGTTTCTCGAATCCCTGTACCACCACATAGGAGTGTGACGATTCAACTAGAGAGACCACGTGCAGAGCCCTGAAACTACAGAGAAGGGAAGGGGATGCAGTTAAACCCAGCCTTCCATGTCCCAGTTCCTGCCAAGGCACTGGATATGTGGGTAGAGAAGTCATCTTGGAAGTGTATCCTCCAACCCAGTCATACCAGCTGACACCGTAGAATCAGAAATAAACTACCCAGTAGAGCTCTTTCCAAATTCCTCACCCACAAAATCATGTGCAAAATATAATGTTTTAAACCACTACATTTCAAGCCACTAAGTTTACACCTCTTAGGAAAAAGAGAAAATAGCTTTTTATCTCTTATAGCCTCAGAAGGCAGCATAAGTGTACAGAAAATTTTTGGCTTGCATTTTCTTTCCCTGAATTTTCTGAAAATGCACCTCTGCTGTACCTTGTTTTTTATGTGGCTTTTTAGAAGTCTGATGGCAGCCTGATTTCCTTAACCTTATAACTAATTTGATCTTTTTGCCTGGAGGCCCTGAGGATGTTTTTCTTTGTCTTTAAAGAGTAATAGTTTTAATCTTTCTGTATTTGGTGGCTTGCTTGCTTTTTTTTTTTTTTTTTTTTTTTTTTTTTTTTTTTTT
>NW_006790073.1:465979-505127 GCF_000442215.2 Lipotes vexillifer
TTTTTTTTTTTTTTTTTTTTTTTTTTAATTTGCCTTGGTTTTTAAGGAAGGCATGCATTTTGTTTTTGTTTTAAAGGGTCTTTCAAAATGCCTTTAAATCTTTTTTTTCCTACTTAACATTTTACTATCTGGTCTATAATTCTTAAATGGTATCCTTTGACTCACACATATTACTTATACAGGAGGCAATTATCTTTTCTACTCTTATTTTTCTCTTCCTTCTCCTCTCATTTTTTAGTTGCATTCTTTCTACTCTGTCAGTACGTACAATGCTCACATACTATCCTTCCACCCATGTACCCACTCTTGTCTCAGTCTTTGTTCTACAATTAAATGTATTAAATGATGAACATCAGTGCGTTTGCCTTAATTTCCCCCTTCTTGCTTCTTTCCTTTCTCTTACTGCCATATCTTTGAAGGGTACCACACTTTTCTGACTCCTTCTCCCCTAGAAGCAATGCTTTTCCAAAGCTTCCAATTCTGGTCCCACTCACTTTCAAGGCCCTTCCCTGTAGCTCATGCTATGAACTACCAAGTCCCAAACCTCAGGTCAGTATATTTGCACTAGTTTGTCTTTTATTTTCTGGGTGTGATTTTTGTCTCGGCTTCACATGTATTCTCAGCTCTCCTCTTTCTTTCTTAAGCCTTCCTTCTCTTACTCTCCATACCCCCAGGCTTGCAGCAATGGCAAGACATCTGTCCGAATTTGATGTTTATTTCTCTTACAAGCAATGTGAGGTTCATGGTATTCTCTATCTCCTACTAATGCTAAAAATGTGGTCATGTGTGGTTTTTTAAATTTTTTTGTTAAACTATTAGGTTCTTTGGGGAGGGACGAATGCATGAAGATAATAGGATACAGGTGGCCACCATTATCCTCCAGACTTGCTATCTTGCTTTTTTGAGATGTTTTCTCTCAAAATTCTTCTGTACTCTTACCCTTATTTCTTTGCTCCTAGGAACCACAGAGAATATGATAAGGAATTCAGCATCAGTGGAAACCTATGTAACTACAATACTTCAAGAATTTAACTCCTTACTACTGTCACAATGTTAAACACTTGGGAAATTCCTTAAGATAAAAACAACTAGCACACTTAATAAATGGTGTATTAAAATAATGGCAAAGATAGGAAAATTGCTTCTTTTCTGTAAGGACTTAACTGTGTATATAAATTATATCAAAATAATACATAAAAAACATTGGGTTTTTTTTCCCTGAATAGTTAAGGAATGAGTCATCAGTGTTATACCCTATAGCAAGGAGAAGAAAAATTACAATGACTCCCTCATTCAACCACTTAGTTGAAATTAATTGTATAAAAAGAGGACAACACAAGCTTATCCAATAGTTTATAGCCTAATTTTTCCACTATTTAAACAAATCAAGACTCATATGTTTACATACAAAATTTTATTATAATTAAACAAAAAGAGGCTACTTAATACAAATGTTAGCATTCTCTTTCCACTGAAACCAAAAGATACAATTTTATTCATTTTCATTTCTTTCTGCTATAGTCCAAATGAGTGAACTTTTAGTCTACAATGTCCTTCAGTGTGTCTTTGCATCATTCCTGACTTCGGGAATATCCATGAACATCCTGAGTAATATTATAATAACATGTCTTACTCCACTGTTTTCTAACTCTGGTTGTTGGCAAAAAAAGAAGTTGTTTGTTTTTAATGTGGAGCCATTCTGCTCCTTTGTAATTGCAGTATTGCTTCTGTATCCATTGCATAGAACCGTGTTTCTCAAAGTCATTACATCACCTGCATCATTCCCCTGGGTTGAGTGTCAAATTGCGGTTTCCAAGGCCCCAGGCTGCTGAATTTGAATTTCTACCTGTAGAACCCAGTAGCCTCCATTTTAACAACCTAAGCAGCCGCTACTAAGCATAGTCCTCCAGGGCAAGAGTTAGTGCCTTGGGCTGCACTAAGCTAGTCTGGTCTCCCCACAGCCTGCTCCAGTCCTTAACCCTTTCTTGCATGATAAAATTTCCAGATGCTTGGTGATCTTAGGTACCTTCCTATGGATAGTCCATAGTTGTTATCGAGGTCCATAATTATTTAAATTTGGCACCCCAAATTAAACCTGATCCTGTAGAAATGGTCTGTTCATGTAGAATACAACAGAACTCTTACATTCCTTGATCTATTACTTATATTGAAGTAACGTAACACTAGCATTTTTAGCAATTACTGTACATAACTCTATTGGTTCATAGAATGATTGTAATCAACTAAAGTCACAGATTGTTTTTTACTTGAACGCCCATATTTATTCTAATCCAAACACAAAATTTTCATTTATCCCTGTTAGTTTTAATATGCCGTCTTATTAAGATAATGTTCAAGATTTGGTTCCTTCACCTATCATATAAATATGTTCACTGATGGCTTCATACTGCATGAAATAGTCTCTAATAGAAAGCCACCGGTCTCTGTCCTTTACCCTATTTTTTTTTAATATAATTCAGTTCTTATATGCAAATTCAAATATCCTCAAATATGTCCTTTACCCTATTCTATCTGGTATTTATAATTGACTTGGGTGAAGATAAGGAGAGTATCTATGGGGTACTCTGTACCAAGATGTTTAAAGGCACAGAAATGTCAATTTTCCCTAAAGAAATGAGAGAGGGAGAGTTATTTTATATTTTAAAAAATTATGCCATAGAATGCAAATTCACATGGTTTTTAATTGAGACAGAATAATTCACAGAAATATCTCTCTTCTGCCAGACACTTAGGACAATTGCCCTGGTCTCTCCAGACATACAGTTTTACTTTCCCCTTCAATTAGGAATATTCCAAGGAAAAGTTTGAGAAGCACCAAAATAAGATACCCTGTTTATTTTCATGTCCTCTGCAGAGTCAAGAAGTCTATGTTCATCCAGTCACTTATAAAAATGCTGAATTGAATAGGGTAAGGGCATTCTACTAGAGAATTTTTCATAATATATAAAGCCATTTCTAGACATTATTGAGAGGAGGCAACCTATATTACTCCAACAAGTCAAAACAAACACCAGTAACTAGCTGCTATTCGATTTTCAAGCAGTCCTTTATCTATCAGCTTAATAACCTAAAAATAAACCATTTTAGTTTATCAAACCTTTTCCTAGGTTGACATTTTTTGGCTCCTAATGACCATAACATTCATTTCTGCATGCTCAAAAACAAGCCTTTTAACAACCTATTGTCAAATCTGTAAACATGAATCAAGTCGTCTATAATTTCCAGAATCCACCCTAGTCCCCTCTTTAAAAATAAAGATGAAACTTACCCATCTGTGGTCTCGCAGTATTTCTCCTATTTGTCATGACTTTTCAAATACTTTTCAAAAACAGTAGCTCTGAGATTATGGCTGAAAATTCTGTTACCACCCTGGTACCTAATATATCTGGCCTCATTTTAAATACCTTGGAGTTAGTTTACTAATCCCTTATCTATCTTGGGCTGAAAGTCCCACTTCTCATAATTTGTTCTCCATATTCAGCTTAAAAACCCATCTAGAAAAGGGAAGGAAAGAGGGAAAGAAAGGGATGGGAAAGAGAGAAGGAAAAATAGGAGTTAAATGAGTCTGCTACTTCTCTGATATACCTTCTGTTATCATCTCTAAGCAGTAGACTTATTTTTTCCTTGTTATTTTTGACTAAAAAAAACAAGCCTTATAGTTCCTTCTGGTCAAATTTACCATTTTGGGGGGGCTTGATTTATTTGGGGACTTAATTTATGACACTTTTATAATAAATTTGCTAATTTCTATGCTCATCCTTGGCCACTCTTCCTTGTTTATACCTTTTATATATATCATTTGAAATTTGAGATTACTAAATAGCCATTCAACTTTCCTAAGCTTTCTTCCATTTTATTAGAATTATTTCATAATTATTCAGCAGTTTGTGTGTGTGTGTGTGTGTGTGTGTGTGTGTGTGTGTGTGTGTGTGTTTAAATCTCTCTTTGTTAGCCATAATCCCTTTTTGAGACTCAAGTCCCTGGGTCAAAATTTTTTTTCTTTGAACTTTTTGCCAAAGTTTCCCAAGGCACCTGTCTGACTCTATTTAGGGTTTGCTTTTCTGGCCATTATAAACTATTTGCTTGGAGTTCTCAACATCTTTTATGTCATAGCACATCACTGATGATAGCCTCACATGTGACACACCCTCACCATGTATCCTGAGTTTTACAACCTCAAATGTATATTGTCTGAAAGTAAAATATTGTAATCATATTTAATTACCACATATATTGCTATCTATCATTTATGAGTGCTCTTCACAATGCATATGGTGACACTGATAAACAGGCTGTTGCTTATGTGGAATTCCATGCCACTTGCTATAACGTCAACCTTTCTCTCCCACTCAAGGAAGCATACTGTAAGAACACAAGAGCAATGATATCATCAGGATAACCTTGACTACATTCAAACGTATGTATTTTTAGAAAGTAGATGATTTATAATTTATCTTACTATGAGTAACAAATTACTTGCAACTCACCTCGTGTGCCAAGTCCCAAGTTGAGGATGACGAAGATGCTTTCTCCTGCTATTCCTATCCCCTTCACACCACCAATTACCTTTTCCTCACTAGGCAAAATTAAGTCCAGGCTTCACTTGACTTTAATTATGAGAGCAGTCAGTAATTTGTCTCATTAGGATGGTCCAAGTCTCCTTTCTTGACAAATAACCTGCCTTTGTACAATTTGGATGTCTTTTGGCTCAGTAGTCTGTAACATTCTCCCACACTATTTCTAATGTGGTAGTATTTTGGCAGTCTGTTTATATGAGCCTTTTAAATATGGCAATGAAATTCCACGATGACTGTAGTGTAAAGAAATGCACATTTTTGTAATCATTAAATTTAAAATAAATTATCTAACACAAGTTGAAGTTAAACACAAAACTGTCTTTAAAAGGTATTTTTCGGGCTTCCCTGGTGGCACAGTGATTGAGAGTCCACCTGCCGATGCAGGGGACACGGGTTCATGCCCCGGTCCCGGAAGATCCCCCGTGCCGCGGAGCGGCTGGGCCCGTGAGCCATGGCCGCTGAGCCTGCGCGTCCGGAGCCTGTGCTCCGCAACGGGAGAGGCCACAGCAGTGAGAGGCCCGCGTACCGCAAAAAAATAAAATAAAAAATTTTTTTAAAAGGTATTTTTCAAACAAAAAATCCTAACAATGAATACTGAATTAAAAACGGTTAGCTCATTAGACAATGCACATAGTGATAAAAGCACCAAGGACAAAGAGGCTGGAAAGGAAAGGAAAGGAGACAAGAAGGAGAAGTATGGGAGTTCTGAGCAGGCCATCCCTCCATGCTTGTCTTCTTCTAATACGCAGATTATGGCTAAACTAGAATTCTCTTTTTCTTTTTAATTAAAAGCCATTTGGAATGAGCAGTTTTTCATTCTCCAGCTGCTTGTGTTATAATTTCCAAAATGTGGTACAAACAAATTAAAGCCAATTTGTTTCTTATATAAAATATAGAACTTGCTTCTCAGCATATTTCAGGACTCCTGACACACCTGTATAAATCTGTTCTACACTCCAAAATCTTCAATGTAAAGGGAATATAATCTTTAGTAAATATGGTGGAAAAAAAACTTCTTTTAAAAAACTAAATTTTATTTATGAAGCCCCTTTCCTATCTAATCATGTGACCCACTCCAATTCAATTTCCCTGATGTTTTTAACGTAGAGTTTGACTAAATAAATTCACTGAATTTGCTCTTTCAAAATCCTAAAACATCCTTTTGGGATCTAAAAGACTTTCAAAGTTCTTCCCTCTATCCAGGTAATCAAAATATAACATGGCAAAAGACAAACACTTTAGCTGTGGTCCTTTGGCTACCTGAATATCTTCTGACAAAGCAGAAGGGAAAAAAAGAAGTGAAGGAAGTAAGGGGAGGGAGGGACAGAAGAAAAGAGGGAAGGGGAAAAGAAGAGTACATAACAAAATATTAAAGAGATTGTTTTAAAACGAGCACATTTTTTAAAAAGACCCCATACAGTCTGTTAGCAGATGTATTAGAACGCAACAGTTACTATTTTCAAAATGGCCTTACTATTCCATGATCCTCTTTTTAAACTTATCTTTGCCAGTACCTATATTTCTAAGGAAAAATGTTTTCTTCCTTGCAATATAAATACCACTATACTGTATTGCAATGCATAATGGTACCAAGAGCTAGAGCTCTCCCTGTCCATGGGGTTGCATTTAGCCTTAGTGAATGCAAAATTCTGTACTATTCCATTCTCACCTACGAGGCAATGGCAGCAAATGTGCACAGCAAATGCCATAAAGCACTATGAACAAGAATGAACATCAAGGCTTAGCTCATTATACTAAACTTTCTTTACTGCCCCAAAAACTATCTTTTTAAAATTCAGAGTTTACTTTTTATGAGTATTTTCACATGAATTTATTTTTAAGAACTAAAACATTATCCTAAAATATATTATTAACTTACTTAGCACTACCTTGAAAATTATTTCTGTAGACATTTTCTCCACAACAAAAAAATCAAAATTATTCGTCTTTTCAGTTCAGAAGTCTCATGATGTTTTTAAAGCACACTTAAAAGCACTCCATTTGTGATTTTCATGAAGGATGTGAAAGTGTCCAAAAGTCATCCAAACAGAGGGTCAACTATATACCCTTAGATCCTTAATTTTGTGAAAGAAATTTTGTGGAGCTCACATTTGCCTGAGCTGTAAAACCTTAGCAATAATACTCTGCTCTAGAACCCTCACTTTTAAAAGTCATGAGATTCCACACTTGACCTAGAGCAAAGCAGCAATTTTTCTGAATCGTCTCTGGGCCTTCGCGTCCAAAGTTCCCCTACACTTTGAGACCTGGGGGACAGCGTTTCAAATTGGATATAAGTCTCTTTCGCCAAATCATCTTCCCAGAGGGAGTCTGACTTACACTGAAGTTTGCAAACTTTGTACAACAGGAAAAAAATCAATGGCAAGACAACAACACAGGCAGCACCACTCACCACCATAAGGAAAGACCCTTGAGAATCACCTTCTTCAACTCTGTCAGTAGAAAAGGTGATACATTGGTCTTTCTGGGGAGGCATTCCTTTTGGACCGACACATGCTATATATTGCCAACCAGGCAACAAGCCACTTATGGTGACTTGGTTCTTGCTGGAGTCTGCATTAAGCAGTAGCAGGTCCTTCTCACCATACTTGGAATACGACACAGTCACTTCCAAATTCTGCGTGGTGTTAATGGTGTTCCACATCAAGATCACGCTTTCCTCGGTTTCGCTGACTACCTGGAGATTTTCTATTGTGGCATTCGTCTCCATCGGCAGGGCTTGATCCAACAATGTCAACTCTTCCCTTTTACTTGCACTAGCTGGGGGAAGCTTACCGCTACCCATCTCCACCTTGACATTTCTTTTCCCATCTGGGTGGAGTGACTGACGGCTGGCCATGGTAGTGCTTGTAGATATTCTAGTGCTTGGAGTTGTGGCTGAAGAAACAATGGAAGAGAAGAAAGGAGATAAGGAGAAGGAAGCAGTGGAGGGAGGAGATGACGTAGAAGTAGGAAGAAAAGTGGAAGAAGCTGGGAAGGAAGAAGAGGAGGAATAAGGCCTGGGAGACGATGAGGAACCAGGTAGAGTTGCAGATGTTCTAGATCCCAGCTGGACCTCTTGCTCAGGGTGATCCCCAGCTCTTCGTTCAGAAGTTTCTGATGATACGGTGGTCATGACAACACCAACCACTGTCACAGTAACCACAGCTTCTGACATCCCAGCCAAATTTTTGGCCTTACATTTGTAATCCCCAGCATCCATGTAAGAAATGCCTGTCAAGCTTATTATAGACCATCTGACTCCCTCCCCTGGAGATTCCTGAATTACTGGAAGAAAGAAAAATGCATAATCTGTGAGATAAAAGAAAGAAAAGATTCACGCAACATGCCAACTCAAAAGGCAACAATTTCTGGTTCTACACGCATACCTCTCACATAAACCAAGAGAGAAATGGCATGCTGCAAGTCTCTGATTGCAGGTGATGGTTCTGTAAATGGTTTATATGGAAGTGTAGGACATTCTGGGTGTCATGAAGTTTCTATGGGAAATAGTATTTTAAAAAGACATGGGGCTGAGAATTAAGAAACTTTGGCCTTAGTAAACTTTTGTTTACTAAGTAGTATGTGATTCTAGACAAGCCAAATAGTGTCTTTAGGCCTCTGTTTCCACATTTTTAAAATAAGGGGATAAGACAAAGTGATTTCAAATATCCCTTCCAATTTTAACCCACTGTGATTCTGTAAAATGTTTATCACAAGACCTTACTTAAATATTTCTCAAAATACTTTTTCATTGTAATAAAGTGTTAACTATCCACATAGTCAGAAGGCATAGTGGACCATTTTCTGGCATGGAGGAGTCATAATTTCTATTCTTATCTTTCACAGTATATTTAATTTAGATAAACAAGTAAACAATGAGGTTTTTATTTATGGACTAATACATAGTGCTTGCAAAATTGGAATTTTAATTTCCTAAACACTAAAATCTGAACATATTTCCTTTCTGTCTTGATTTCTGAAGCTTTCTGAAGAATAATAATATGCACAGAGTGGTATTTCAGTAGCCCCAAATTTAACTCACTACCTTAAACTGTGGGCTTAGGCCTTGACTTTTGTTTTTTATTCTATCAGGTTTCATTATTTCAGCCTCAATTTAAATTTAATTTGGAAGAATTTTAAAAATATATCCCTTTACTCATCAGAATATCACTATTGAAACTAAGGCCAAAGCACTGATTTGGTCATAGTAGGATCTAAAAACCTGTGTAATCAATATTTTTAAAAATTATACTTTTTGCCTCATAATAAAGTTCCTATGTAATTTATTATTTGAATAATCATTCGAAAATAAAAAGCTTGTTTGAAATTCCCTTGAAGGAAATTGTAATTGTTATACATTTTAAAGTGAGCAGTATCCAAGATGATGGAGGAAAGATAAAGACAAAGGCCTTATCTGCAACCATCCATCCACTGCGTCATGTTGTTTTCCATCTAAGAAAGAAATCAGATTGTCTAATTTCATCTACATAGTTAATCAGACAAACTGAGGAAAATATTAATCAATAAAGTGTACTTTTCAAATTTCTTCCATTCAACAATCTTAGCATATTTTATTAGAAATAACCAGCCAATCTCAAATCATACAAAAACATAAGATTAAGTTCAGTCATTTGTAAACTCCTTGTTTCAAAGGCCTGAATTAAGAAGATACCTGTATAATTAACTGGCGAGCTGTCTGGTCTGGTCCAGGTGAGCTGCGGGGTAGGGTAGCCAGTGGTATCACACCGCAGCAGAACATTACTGCCCAGAGCAGACGTGATCTGGGTGGCCGAGGTCATCACTGATGGCTTCAGGCACTGCTCCAGCTCAGCCCGCTGAAATGAAATCCCTGTGAGGCGTTCCGGTTCACTACAAACCATCAGTGGATCGAGTAG
Organism: Lipotes vexillifer; assembly: GCF_000442215.2. Classification (NCBI taxonomy): domain Eukaryota; kingdom Metazoa; phylum Chordata; class Mammalia; order Artiodactyla; family Lipotidae; genus Lipotes; species Lipotes vexillifer. Next base: position 475,473 of record NW_006790073.1, read on the forward strand.
TACTACCACAGGGTCAGCGACTTTTGACAATGCCATTATTTTGGAAATGTGACAGTCACAGAACCATGGGTTGTCCTGCAGGCCTAGACCAGAAGGGAGGAAAAGGTTGATAAAGGTTTTCCTGATGACTTCTGTTTACATCACAGCCTCGTGGGATGGCATTTCTGCACTGTGGCCCTAAAAACATAAGTGCTTTGAAGGATCAGAGTCACCTCTCTGTCAGTTTTGCTCTGCACTCCAGCCACCTAAATCAATATATCTTGTCAGTTCAGATCATTAATGATTATAGCTAACAGTTATGGAACATTTACTCTGTACTAGGCTCTGTTCTAAGCACTTAACCTGTATTAACTAATTTAATCCCAACAATTCTATGAAAAGAATATTATTTCCCTATTGTAAAGATGAAGAAGCCGAGACACAGAGAAACCAAATAACTTGACCAAAGTCATTTAGCAAAGCAGTGTCAGAGCCAAGATTTGAATCCAAGTACCAAAGAATGACATAAATACAGTGATAGATTTCTAGGGTGCCATGAAAGTATTTATATATATATATATATATATATATATATATATTTTTTTTTTTTTTTTTTTTTTTTTTTTTTTTTTTTTAAACGCAGGCCTCTCACTGTTGTGGCCTCTCCCGTTGCGGAGCACAGGCTCCGGACGCACAGGCTCAGCGGCCATGGCTCACGGGCCCAGCCGCTCCGCGGCATGTGGGATCTTCCCCGACCGGGGTACGAACCCGTGTCCCCTGCATTGGCAGGCGGACTCTCAACCACTGCGCCACCAGGGAAGCCCGAAAGTATTTATATTATTATAAGTATTATTATAGGGTGCTGCGAGGCACCCAACTCAGCCTGCAATATGTCATGATTTTGTGTGATTTTAAGGCATACTGAGGTAGTACAAGTTGTTGTAGCAAAAGTATAGAGTGAGATGCAGGCAATGTTAGGAGACAAGATTGGAAAAACTGGTAGAACATGGCTTGGCATGAGTGTTACATGTGGTGGCCACGGAGGTGCACTGCTCAAATCCCCTTTCAAGAGAGGATCAGCAGCAGGGAATACAGTTAGCTGACAGCCTCCAGTTGCCAATGCCTTCAGGATCTGCCTCGGCTTTCAGAACTGTTAGCCAAAGTGTTGTGTCCTTCAAAGAGGCTATCAGTGAAAGCTTAAAGAAAAGTGAGAAAAATGTTATTGGAAACTAGAGGAAAAGGCACCATTGTTATGGAGTAGCAGAAGGTTTAGCAACACTATCACCTGTGGTTAACATGGGAAGTAGAAAACATACTCAATGAAATGAATGTTCTAACTAAGGATGTTTCTACACAGGGTTGAAACTGCTGCTTGGTGTCTTCTTGCTGCTCATAGTAAAATGTAAAGGAGAGACAACGGCTAAAGGAAGAACTGTTAAATGTAAAGGAACTAAAACTTGCTAAGTTCAATTATAAAACTGTTTCTTACACCCAGCCTCTCCAAAATTCTCAGATTAAGAAAGGGCTTCAGAATAAAAGTCAAATCCATGTGGGTGGTTCTATACAATTAGTTGCTAAGATCTCAGAAGAATCTAAGATGGTGCTTCAGAGCATTCAGTCAGACAAGAATCTCCCTAAGGATCTTAAGGGTGATGTCCCATACCAGCCTTACATAAAAAGCCCAAGGTTGGAAAAGATTCATCTCAAAAAGATTTGTCGTTGTGCAGTGAATTATACATTGATTTGTAAGGAGAAAAGACAGAACAGCAAGTTTAAAAAATTTTAACCCTGGTGGAAGATTTAACTGTCCATTCATAAATTCTAGATTTCTGTTTATGCCTATTTTTATTATAACAGCACTTTGTGAGTGGTTCATATTTCTCTGCCAGTATTGGTAAAGTTTGCTGTTTTTATTATCTTCCATATTAGAAACTTCTTTTCTTTCATGGGTGAATTACCTTGACCTTCCTCCTCTTACATTTAGTTCTGTGAATCTATGAGCAGTTCTCTAATACTGATTTAAATTCTACTCAACCTGCCAACAAACATCAAATTCACTCTGTCATATAATAATTAATATGTGTAGGGACTTTCCTGGTGGTGCAGTGGTTAAGACTCTGCCTGCCAATGCAGGGGATACGGGTTTGAGCCCTGATCTGGGAAGATCCCACATGCCGCAGAGCAACTAAGCCCGTGTGCCACAACTACTGAGCCCACGTGCCGAAGCTACTGGAGCCCGCGTACTCTAGGGCCCATGCTCTGCAACAAGAGAAGCCACCGCAATAAGAAGCCCACGAACCACAACAAAGAGTAGCCCCCGCTGGCCGCAACTAGAGAAAGCCTGCACGCAGCAATGAAGACCCAACACAGCCAAAAAATAAATTAATTAAAAAAATTTCTTTTTTCATTGCTTAAAAAATAAATAAATAATTAACATGTGTAGAACGCTTCATACTTTCAAAACACTTTGAGTTGGAATGTCAGATTTTTTCTTTATAAAATAATAACAAAAACAGACTTACAGATATAGAGAACAGACCTGTGGTTGCCAAGGGGTAGGGGAGGTGTGGGGGCATGACTGGGAGTTTGGGATTAGCAGATGTAAACAATTACATATAGGATGGATAAATAAGAAGGTCCTATCGGGGCGTCCCTGGTGGCACAGTGGTTGAGAGTCTGCCTGCCAATGCAGGGGACACGGGTTCATGACCCGGTCCGGGAGGATCCCACATGCTGTGGAGCGGCTAGGCCCGTGAGCCATGGCCACTGAGCCTGTGCGTCCAGAGCCTGTGCTCCACAACGGGAGAGGCCACAACAGTGAGAGGCCCGCGTACCGAAAGAAAAACAAAAAACTAGAAAACAAAAACAAAAAAAAGAAGGTCCTATTGTATAGCACAGGGAACTATATTTAATATCCTGCGATAAATCATATGAAAAAGAATATATATATGTATAATTGAATCACTTTGCTGTACAGCAGAAATTAGACACAACGATGTCTTCAACGTATACTTCAATAAAATTTAAAAAAATAAAATAATAACAACACAAGATGACAGTTATTGGTTGCTTCCTATGTGGCAAATACTGCACTTATCAAGAATTGTAAAGGGTCCACACTTTACCCTACTTTAGGGTGACCAACTCATCCCAGTTTGCCACCGTTTTATGGATATTGGTAGAAGATACAAGACTCCTAGTCAAAGATGAAGAATAATTTATTAATCACAGATCTGGAAGGAGACATTATCTTTATTATATTGGGTAGTAAGTATATCTACCCTTTGCTCTGGAGGGAGACATATCTCTGCTTTCCAAAGTGGTATCTCTTGAAAAGACAGTTCAGAACAAATGGCAGTCGCAGTGTCTACCTCTGTTCACAAGAGAAATGTGAGAGACCATGGAAAAGAGAGAGACCATGCTAAAGCGTTTGTCTATCTCAATCCTCACAATAGCATGAGGTAGATAATATCAGTATCATCCTCATTTTAAAGATGAGAAAATGCTCAGGGAAGTAAAGGAATCTGCCCAAGGTCACACAACTGGGTGCAGTCAGGTTATGAACCTTGATATCCTGATCTTAAAGCTCTCATTCTCAACAACTGTGTATATGTTTTATACTGACCTTGGGAAGCTAGTATGATTCTTCCAATTTCATACCAGACATTAAGGCACAAAGAAAGTACTGCCTTGACTTTGTAAGTAGCTGAGAGTCCTATGTCCCATGTGTTTGAGCCTCCTAGTCTAATACTTTTCCACCATAACTCATCTCTTTGTCACCTAAAAACATCTAGAGCATGGGTGGCAGCTGTAAGTGCTGTCAACTACAAATAACAAGTGTTAAAGTAGTGATGTCTGGAGCATAAATGTCTATAAAGGGAAAGATCAAGAGCTATAAAGTTAACATTTTCATTTAGGCTTTGAAACTATTATAAAAATGTGTTAATGGTGAAACAAAATTCTTTAAAAAGCAAATCCAATTGGTTATATCTAAAAGTTACGTAAACCAGGAGTAAATACTTTTAAATCCCTCAAAAATAAAATATTTATTCAAGCTATGAAATACCTAAGGTCAAGGGTACAACTTTTAAAGCCTGAATAATAATAGTAATATGAGGGCTGAACACATTCAAGTGTTTTTTCTTCTGGGGACAAAGTACAAGAACTCTTTGAAGTTAAACTATTACTTGTACTGCATTCCTTCAAGGCAAAGCACCAACCACAATCAGTAATTTGCATTAAGTAATTTATTTTATATAAGTATTCTTGGATGGGGCAAAAGAACTTTGCCTTGTCCCTTTTCTAAAGGGTAATGTTTTTCATGCATCACAGTAGTTGGATGTGCTATTCTTTATGAAAAGTCAGTGATAAATTCTAGTATAAAATTTATTCTGCAGACTATAAGCTCTTGAAGGCAAAATCCATGCCTCAGTCAGTTTTGTGGAGGCAGTTATACTTAACAATTCAAAAGGGAAAGTAAAGTCTTTTCAACAAATGGTGCTAGAACTACTGGACATCTGCTTGGGAACAAATAAACCTCAACTTCTACTTCACACTATACTCGAAAACTATTTTGAGCTGTGTCACAGTCATGAGTATAAAAGCTAAGAATATAAAGCTAAAAACTGAATATAAAGTTTAAAACTATAAAGAAAGAATATCTCTGTGACCTGTAGGTAAGTAAATATTTCTTAGATGGGACACAGAAATCACTAACTATAAAAGGAAAAACTGATAAATCGGATGTCATCAAAATTTTAAGCTTTCTGAAGGGCAGAGTCAAGATGGTGGTGTGGGAAGACACTGAGTTAGTATCTCCCCACAACTAGGGAAACTGCCAGCTGCTGGTGGGGGACCCTGATGTCCAAGGAGACGGGAGGAACCCCCAAGTGCACCGCTGGGGGTTGGGCCAAATATCCTGTGATGGGAGGAGTCTGAACCACTGGACCAACAGAGAACCTCAGATCTGAGGGAATATTCACTGAAGTGAGGTCTCATAGAGGTCTTCATCTCAGCACCAAGACCCAGCTCTGTCCAACAGCCTACAAACTCCAGTGTTGGAAGCCTCAGGCCAAACAACTAGTAAGACAGGAACACAAACACACTCATAAAACAAAACAAAAAAACGAGATGGTAAAAAAATATGACACAGGTGAAGGAGCAAGGTAAGAACCTACAAGACCAAATAAATGAAGAGGAAATAGACAATCTACCTGAAAAAGAATTCAGAGTAATGATAGTAAAGATGATCCAGAATCCCAGAAATAGAATGGAGGCACGGATGGAGAAAATACAAGAAATGTTTAACAAAGATCTAGAAGAACTAAAGAACAAACAAACAGAGATGAACAACACAATAACTGAAATGAAAAATACACTAGAAGGAATCAATAACAGAATAGCTGAGGCAGAAGAATGAATAAGTGAGCTGGAAGACAAAATGGTGGAAATAACTGCCCAAGAGCAGAATAAAGAAAAAAGAATGAAAAGAATTAAAGACAATCTCAGAGACCTCTGGGACAACATTAAATGTACCAACATTCGAATTATAGGGGTCCCAGAAGAAGAAGAGAAAAAGAAAGGGACTGAGAAAATATTTGAAGAGATTATAGTTGAAAACTTCCCTAACATGGGAAAGGAAATAGTCACCCAAGTCCAGGAAGCACAGAGAGTCCCATACAGAATAAACCCTAGGAAAAACACACCAAGACACATATTAATCAAACTAACAAAAATTAAATTCAAAGAAAAAATATTAAAAGCAGCGAGAGAAAAACAAAAAATAACACACAAAGGAATCTGCATAAGGTTATCAGCTGATTTTTCAGCAGAAACTCTGCAGGACAGAAGGGAGTGGCAGGATATACTTAAAGTGATGAAAAAGAAAAACCTACAACCAAGATTACTCTATCCAACAAGGATCTCATTCAGATTCGATGGAGAAATCAAAAGCTTTTCAGACAAGCAAAAGCTAAGAGAATTCAGCACCACCAAACCAGCTTTACAACAAATGCTAAAGAAACTTCTCTAGGTGGGAAACACAACAGAAGAGAAAGACCCACAAACACAAACCCAAAACAATTAAGAAAATGGTAATAGGAACATATATATCAATAAAAACCTTGAATGTAAATGGATTAAATGCCCCACCCAAAAGACACAGACAGGCTGAATGGATACAAAAACAAGCATATATGCTGTGTACAAGACACCCACTTCAGACCTAGGGACACATACAGACTGAAAGTGAAGGGCTGGAAAAAGATATTCCATGCAAATGGAAATCAAAAGAAAGCTGGAGCAGCAATACTCGTATCAGATAAAACAGACTTTAAAATAAAGACTGTTACAAGAGATAAGGAGGGACACTACATAATGATCAAGGGATCAATCCAAGAAGAAGATATAACAATTATAAATGTTTATGCACCCAACATAGGAGCACCTCAATACATAAGGCAAATGTTTACAACCATGAAAGGAGAATCAACAGTAACACAATAATAGTAGGGGACTTTAACACCCCACTTACACCAATGGACAGATAATCCAAACGGAAAATAAATAAGGAAACACAAGCTTTAAATGACACAATAGACCAGATAGATTTACTTGATATTTATAGAACATTCCACCCAAAAGTGGCACAATACACTTTCTTCTCAAGTGCACACGGAACATTCTCCAGAATAGATCACATCTCGGGTCACAAATCAAGCCTTGGAAAATTTAAGCACCTTTTCTGACCACATGGCTACGAGATTGGAAATCAATTACAGGAAAAAAAAACTGTAAAAAACACAAATGCATGGAGGATAACAGTGTACTACTAAATAGCCAAGAGATCACTGAAGAAATCAAAGAAGAAATTTAAAAATCCACAGAAACAAATGACAACGAAAACACAACAACCCAAAACGCAGCAAAAGCATTTGTAAAAGGGAAGTTTATAGCAATTCAATCTCACCTCAAGAAACAAGAAAAGGGCTTCCCTGGTGGTGCAGTGGTTAAAAATCTGCCTGCCAATGCAGGGGACACAGGTTCGACCCCTGGTCCGGGAAGACCCCACATGCCGCAAAGCAACTAAGCCTGTGTGCCACAACTACTGTGTGCCACAACTACTAAGCCTGTGTGCCATGAACCACAACTACTGAACCCCATGTGCCACAACTACTGAAGCACGTGCACCTAGAGCCCATGCTCCACAACAAGAGAAGCTACCGCAATGAGAAGCCCACGCACCACAAGAAAGAGTAGCCGCCCCTCGCCACAACTAGAGAAAGCCCGTGCACAGCAATGAAGACCCAATGCAGCCACATATAAATAAATTAGTTGAAAAAAAAAAGAAACAAGAAAAATCTCAAATAAACAATCTAAGCCTACACTTAAAACAACTAGAGAAAGAAGAACAAAGAAAACCCAAAGTTAGAAGGAAAGAAATCATAAAGATCAGAGCAGAAATAAATGAAATAGAAACAAAGAAAACAATAGCAAAGATCAATAAAACTAAAAGCTGGTTCTTTGAGAAGATAGACAAAATTGATAAACCCTAAGCCAAACTCAACAAGAAAAAAAGAGAGAGGACACAAATCAATACAATTAGAAATGAAAAAGGAGAAATCACAACTGACACTGCAGAAATACAAAGGATTACAAGAGACTACTACAAACAACTCTATGCCAATAAAATGGACAACCACAAAGAAATGGACAAATTCTTGGAAAGGTACAATTATCCAAGACTGAGCCAGGAAAAATTAGAAAATATAAACAGACCTATCACAAGTAATGAAATTGAAACCGTAATTAAAAATCTTCCAACAAACAGAAGTCCAGGACCAGATGGCTTCACAGGTGAATTCTATCAAACATTTAGAGAAGAGCTAACACTGATCCTTCTCAAACTCTTCCAAAAAATTGCAGAGGGAGAAACACTCCCAAATTCATTCTACGAAGCCACCATCACCCTGATACCAAAACCAGAAAAAGATATCACAAAAAAAGAAAATTATAGACCAATATCACCGATGAACATAGATGCAAAAATCCTGAACAAAATACTAGCAAACGGAATCCAACAGCACATTACAAGGATCATACAGCATGATCAAGAGGGATTTATCCCAGGGTTGCAAGAATTCTTCAATATATGCAAATCAATCAGTGTGATACAGCACATTAACAAATTAAGGAATAAAAACCATATGATCATCTCAATATATGCAGAAAAGGCTTTTGCCAAATTTAACACCAATTTATGATAAAAACTCTCCGGAAAATGGGCATAGAGGGAAGCTACCACAACAGAATAAAGACCATATATGACAAACCCACAGCAAACATCATTCTCAATGGTGAAAAACTGAAAGCATTTCCACTAAGATCAGGAATAAGACAAGGATGTCCACTCTTGCCACTCTTATTCAACCTAGTTTTTGAAGTCCTAGTCAAGGCAATCAGAGAAGAAAAAGAAATAAAAGGAATACAAATTGGAAAAGAAGTAAAACTATCACGGTTTGCAGATGACATGATGCTATACATAGAAAATCCTAAAGATGCCACCAGAAAACTACTAGAACTAATCAGTGAATTTGGTAAGGTTGCAGGATACAAAATTAATGCACAGAAATCTCTGGCATTCCTATACATCAACAATGAAAAGTCAGAAAGAGAAATTAAGGAAACACTCACATTTACCACTGCAACGAAAAGAATAAGATACCTAGGAATAAACCTTCCTAAGGAGGTGAAAGACTTGTACCCAGAAAACTATAAAAAACTGATGAAAGAAATCAAAGATGACATAAACAGATGGAGAGATATACCATGTTCTTGGATTGGAAGAATCAATAATGTGAAAATGACTATACTACCAAAGCAATCTACAGATTCCATGCAATTCCTATCAAACTACCAATGGCATTCTTCACAGAATTAGAGCAAAAAATTTTTACAATTCATATGGAAACACAAAAGACCCCGAATAGCCAAAGCAATCTTGAGAAAGAAAAATGGAGTTGGAGGAATAAGGCTCCCTGACTTCAAACGATACCACAAAGCTACAGTAATCAAGACAGTATGATACTGGCACAAAAACAGAAATATAGATCAATGGTACAGGATAGAAAGCCCAGAGATAAACCCACACACATATGGGCACCTAATTTATGACAAAGGAGACAAGAACATACAATGGAGTAAAGACAGTCTCTTCAATAAGTGATGCTGAGAAAACTGGACAGCCACATGTAAAAGAATGAAATTAGAACACTCCCTAACACCATACACAAAAATAAACTCCACATAGATTAAAGACTTAAATGTAAGACAAGACACTATCAAACTCTTAGAGAAAAACATAGGAAAAACACTCTTTGACGTAAACCACAGCAAGATCTTTTTTGACCCACCTCCTAGAGTAACGGAAATAAAAACAAAAATAAACAAATGGGACTTAACAGCAAAGGAAACCATACACAAGACAAAAAAGACAACCCTCAGAATGGGAGAAAATATTTGCAAATGAAACAAGAGACAAAGGATTAATCTCCAAAATATACAAACAGCTCATGGAGCTCAATATCAAAAAAACAAACAATCCAGTTAAAAAATGGGCAGAAAATCTACAAGCAATAAATGCTGGAGAGGGTATGGAGAAAAGGGAACCCTCTTGAACTGTTGGTGGGAATGTAAATTGATACAGCCACTATGGAGAACAGTATGGAGGTTCCTTAAAAAACTAAAAATAGAACTACCATTCGACCCAGCAATCCCACTACTGGGCATATACCCTGAGAAAACCATAATTCAAAAAAAAGTCACGTACCACAATGTTCATTGCTGCTCTATTTACAATAGCCAGGACATGGAAGCAACCTAAGTGTCCATCAACAGATGAATGGATAACAAAGATGTGGCACATATATACAATGGAATATTACTCAGCCATATAAAGAAACGAAATTGAGTTATTTGTAGTGAGGTGGATGGACCTAGATAGAGTCTGTCATACAGAGTGAAGTAAGTCAGAAAGAGGGGAAAAAATACTGTATACTAACACATATATATGGAATCTAAAAAAAAAAATGGCACTGATGAACCTACTTGCAGGGCAGGAATAAAGATGTAGACATAGAGAATGGACTTGAGGACAGGGTGGGGGGGGAAGCTGGGGCGAAGTGAGTGGCATCGACATATATACACTACCAAATGTAAAACAGATAGCTAGTGGGAAGCAGCAGCATAGCACAGGGAGATCAGCTCGGTGCTTTGCGATGATCTAGAGGGGTGGGATAGGGAGGATGGGAGGCAGGCTCAGGAGGGAGGGGATATGAGGACGTATGTATGCATATGGCTGATTCACTTTGGTGTACAACAGAAACGAATACGAATATTGTGAAGCAATTATACTCCAAAAAAGATCTATTTAAAAAAAAAGAAATTTAAACTTTCTTACCAAAGACACCATGAAGAAAATGAATAGACAAGTCCCAGACTTGAGAAAATATTCATAATGCATACAACTGATAAAAGACTCATATTCAATAATAAAAAGACAAACAACATTAAAAATTATAAAGAAATATACCAATGGACAATAAGCAAATATAAACTGTCAATACCATTACTTATCAGGGAAATGCAAATTAAAATGACAATGTGATTCCATTCCCTGACGTATCTACTCCCAAGAATGACTGAATGAGAAAGACTGACATCAAGCGTTGGTAAGGATATGGGGCAAGCAGACTGTGTTAGTGGGAGTGTAAAACAGTATAACCTCTTTGGAATACTGGTAGTTTCTTCTTTTTTTTTTTTAATAAATGTCTGTTGTTTATTTTATTTATTTATTTATTTTTGGCTTCGTTGGGTCTTCGTTGCTGAGCGTGGGCTTTCTCTAGCTGCGGCGAGCTGGGGCTACTCTTTGGTGTGCGGGCTTCTCATTGCAGTGGCTTCTCTTGTTGCAGAGCATGGGCTCTAGGTGCACAGGCTTCAGTAGCTGTGGCACACAGGCTCAGTAGCTGTGGCACACAGGCATAGCTGCTCCGCAGCATGTGAGATCTTCCCGGACCAGGAATGAAACCCATGTCCCCTGCACTGGCAGGCGGATTCTTAACGACTGCACCACCAGGGAAGTCCCTGGCAGTTTCTTAAAACGTTACATATATAGCCATCCTATGACCTAACAACTTCAATCCTAGGAATTTATCCAAGAGAAATGAGAACATATGTTATAAAAAGCTATGCACAAAAATGTTAATAGCAGCTTAATTCGTAATAGCTAAAAACTGGAAACAACTCATGTGTTCAACAACAGGAGAAAAGATGAACAATTGGTACAATCATACAATTGAATATGACTCAGCAATAAGTAACTACCGATACATGCAACAACATGGATGAATCTCAAAAACATAATGCTGAGTGAAAGAAGCCAGGCACAAGATTGCCTCTTAAATGATTCCATTTACATGAAATTCTAGGGCAGGCAAAATTAACCTATGGTAATAGAAGTAAAAATAGTAGTTTCCTGGGGTGGGGGGAAATTGACTGAGAAGGGGCACAGACGAACTTTCCGAGGTGATGAAAATATTCTGTATATCAAGAGTCCCCGGGCTTCCCTGGTGGCGCAGTGGTTGAGAATCTGCCTGCTAATGCAGGAGACACGGGTTCGAGCCCTGGTCTGGGAGGATCCCACATTCCGCAGAGCAACTAGGCCCGTGAGCCACAACTACTGAGCCTGCGCATCTGGAGCCTGTGCTCCTCAGCAAGAGAGGCTGCGAGGCCCGGGCACCGTGATGAAGAGTGGCCCCCGCTTGCCACAACTAGAGAAAGCCCTCGCACAGAAACGAAGACCCAACACAGCAAAAATATATAAATTAATTAATAAACTCCTACCCCCAACATCTTCTTAAAAAAAAAAAAAAGAGTCCCCAACCTCCAGGCCACAGACTGATACCAGTCTGCGGCCTGCACAGCAGGAGGTGAGCAGTGGGCAAGCGAGCAAAGCTTCATCTGCCGCTCCCCATCGCTCTCCATCGCTCTCATTACCTCCTGAACCATCCCCCACCCCCACCCAACATCCATGGGAAAATTGTCTTCCATGAAACTGGTCCCTGCTGCCAAAAAGACTGGGGACCGCTGCTGTATCTTGATGAGGGTGTGCATTTTGTGCAGGTATATGTTTATCATCATTTACCAAATTGTACACTTAAAATCCACTGTATGCAAATCATACTTCAGTTCCTCAATTTAAAAGAAATGTAAGGAATTCCCTGGTGGCCCACTGGTTAGGATTCCAGGCTTTCACTGCTGTGGCCCAGGTTCAACCCCGGGTCAGGGAACTGAGATCCCATAAGCTGCAAAAAATGGCATGGCAAAAAAATAAAATAAAATTAAATGTTTAAAAAATTTTTTTAAATAAAAGAGTGATGTCTCTGGAGATGGACTGTGAAGTTGAAGCTGACTCTGCCTCTTTACCAGCTGGAAAAAGAAGGTTATGACAATTACAGACCCACTTCATGGGGTTGTCCTCAAGGCTGAGATAATGCCAGGCAGTCCTCAGAAGAGTGCCTGGCAAGAAGTAAGCCTTAACTGTGTGAATTTGTTTCTCCCATGCCTAGGAAAGAGCAGGCACACCAACAGAGACTGAGGAGTATTCGTCGAACTAAAACAATGCCATTTTACAGAATTCTGTGGGAATACTCAGGGCCACCACTGCCCTTCTGGCAAACCCCTTTCTGAACAGAAGAGCTCTTTTACAATGGAGGAAATTTGGGTACCAGTAAAAAGGACCAAAAAAGCATTTTATACTCTCTGCTACTGCAGGTTTTTTCCTCCAAGATAAACAGTGATAGGCCTTGCAGTTTGCCTGTGTAAGTATGTCCTTATTCTTGAAAAAGAGGCCATGGAAATTTACCTGTATTGCAAATCAATAATCTAGTTTCATAGTTAATTTAAATGTTCATTTACAGGACACTAGTTTACATTTTTACAGATACATTAAAGGACAATTTTATTAGGTTGATATTTTTATTCACACAGAAGAGAGAGGAAGTAATTGAAAAGCCTCTCCCTAAATTATTTTTTATTAAATAAATATATGATTTAAAGAGATCAGTAAAATAGGATATATGAGGAACATAACTCTAGTATTATTACATACCTTGCATTACAAAGGAGTGGGGAAGAGCATGGGTTCTAGAACCAAATGGCTTGTATTCAAACCCCAACTCCATCACTATGTGATAAGTGACTCTGGGCAAGTGTTTTAACTTGTGCCTCATTTCTTCATCTATAAAATGGGGATGAAATGGTATTTACCATGGAGTAAGACTAGAAGAAGTTATATCCATAAACTTTTTGGCCATGAGTAAGCATTCCATCAATATTAGCTATTACTATTTATTATTACAAATAGACTCTGTTAACAGCAATAAACATAGGGCAATAAAAATGAAATGGAAACAGAATGTATCCCATTATAATAGTACAAAGGTAAATTCTACAGGGTACCTGGAAAGATATAATTGCTACAGTTAAACACTGAGTTCTAGAAAATCTAGAGCTGGTTCTTATTACCATATTTTAATGATGAAATTGGAAGACTCAAATATAGTTAAAAATAACAAAAAAGCCAAACTAGAAAAATCTTTCTTTATAAGACACTCACATCTCAGTCACAGCTGCTATGGATTGTTGTTGATCTAAAATCATAGCCTCAGAGACTGTCCACTTTATATTCTAAAGAACTATCACATAAACTCAACATTTTATTACATTCCTATTAGCAAGATGGAATAAATCCTGTCATCTCAATTTTCCAGATGTGAAAACTGAGTTTTCTGTGTGTGATTCACACACATGAACTAGTCTTCTTTTGAGAGGGTAGCACTTCTTTTCCCCTTTTGTTACACAGTAGTCATGACTTTGCTAAGGTCAGCTGCCACACATGGCTGGACATGTTTCAAAGTATCTTTTGTTATTTATTATCATGATTAAAAAAGTAATGCATGATCATTGCACAACACTTTGAAAATACAGAAAAGCAAAAAGATATCAAAGAGAATAGTTAACCAATTACTGTTAACTTTTCAGACTTTTTCTTTGCAAATTTTAAAATAGTGATCATGCTTTATATACAATTACATAAATTTAATGTTACACTAAAAGTATTTTCCCATTAGTTTTTAAAGAATCTGAACCCTTCCTCAACAAAATATTAGCAAACCAAATCCAACAATACATTAAAAGGATCGTACACCATAATCAAGTGGGATTTATTCCAGGGATACAAGGATGGTTCAACATCCACAAATTAATTAATGATTACATAACATTGTATCCAACAAAATGAAGGATAAAAGTCACATGATCATCTCAAAAGATGCAGAAAAAACTTTTGACAAAATTCAACAACATTTATGATAAAAGCTCTCTCAACAAAATGGGTATAGAGGGAAGGTACCTCAACATAATAAAATCCATATATGACAAACCGGCAGTCAACATCATACTCAAGGATGGAAAGCTGAAATCTTTTCCTCTAAGATTAGGAACAATTCAAGGACGCTCACTCTCACTACTTTTGTTCACCATATTGGAAGTCCTAGCCACAGCAATTAGGAAAAAAAAGGAAATAAATAAATAAATAAATAAAAGGCATTCAAATCTAAAAAGAAGCAAAACTATCACTATTTGCAGATGACATGATACTATATATAGAAAACTCTAAAGAACCACCAAAAAAAGAACAAATAATTCAATAAAGTCCCATGACACTAAGTCAATATACAGAAATCTGTGCATTTCTATACACTAATAACAAACTATCAGAAAGAAAAATTAAGAAAACAATCCCATTTACAATTGCATCAAAAAGAATAAAATACCTAGAAATAAACTTAACTGAGAAGGTGAAAGACCTGTACACTGAAAACTGTAAGACACTAAAGAAATAAATTGAGGATGATACAAATAAATAGAAAGATATCCTGTGCTCATGCATTGGAAGAATTAGTATTATTAAAATGTCTATACTACCCAAAGCAATCTATAGATTCAATGCAATCTAATCAAAATTCCAATGGCATAGCTCACAGAACTACAACAAATAATTCTAAAATTTGTATGGAAACACAGAAGATCCCAAATAGCCAGAACAATCTTGAGAAAGAACAAAGATGGAGGTATTATGATCCCTGATTTCAAACAATACTACAAAGCTATAGTAATCAAAAGAGTATAGTACTAGCACAAAAACAGCATGAAGATCAATGGAACAGAATTGAGAGCCCAGAAATAAACCCACATACATGTGGACAATTAACTTACGACAAAGGAGTAAAGAACATACAAAGGAGAAAGGACAGTCTTCAATAAATGGAGTTGGGAAGACTGGACAGCCGCATGCAAAAGAATGAAACTAGACTACTATCTTACACTATACACAAAAATTAACTCAAAATGGATTAAAGACTTGAATGTAAGACTTGAAACCATAAAATTCCTAGAAGAAAACATAGGTGGCAACCTCACTGACATTGGTCTAAGTGATGTTTTTGTAGATCTGACTCCAAAGGCAAGGGAAACAAAAAGAAAAATAAACCAATGGAACTAAACTAAAAAGCTTCTGCACAGCAAAAGAAACCATCATCAAAACAAAAAGGCAACCTACTGAATGGGAGAAGATATTTGTAAATCATATATCTGATACGGGGTTAATCTCCAAAATACATAAAGAAGTCATACAACTCAACAACAAAAACAAATAAACAACCTGATTAAAAAATGAGCAGAGGATCTGAATAGACATTTTTTCCAAAGAAGACACAGAGATAGCTAACAGGCACATGAAAAGATGTTCAGTATCACTAATTATTAGGGAAATGCAAACCAAAACCACAATGAGATACCACCTCACACCTATAAGAATGGCTATTATTGAAAAGACAAGAAGTAACAAATGTTGGAGAGGATGTGGAGAAAAGGGAACCCTCATACCCTGTTGGTGGGACAATTTACAAATTGGCACAGCAACATGGAAAACAGTATGAAGATTCCTCAAAAAATTAAGAACAGAACTAGCATATGACCCAGCTATTCCACTTCTGGGTATTTATCCAAAGAATGCAAAAACACTAATTCAAAAAGATATATGCACTCTATGTTCATTGCAGCATTATTTACAATGGCCAAGATATGGAAACAACCCAATGTCCAACAATGGATGAATGGATAAAGAAGATGTGGTATATATACATACAATGGAACACTATTTAGCCATAACAAAGAATGAAATCCTGCCATTTTTGACAACATGGATGCACTTTGATGGTATTATGCTAAGTGAAATAAGCCAGACAGAGAGAAAGACTGTATCATTTCATATGTGGAATTAAAAAACAAACAAACAAACAAAAGAAAAGAAAAATAAACTCATAGATACTGAGATCATATTAGTGGTTACCAACGGGTAAGGGGAACGGGGGGTGTGTTGGCAAAATGGATGAAGGGGGTCGATTGTACAGTAATGGATGGTAACTAGACTTGTGGTGGTAATCACTTCATAGAGTATACAGATGTCAAATTATAATGCTGTACACCTGAAACATATAATTTTTTAAAAAGAATCTAAACCCTAAAACATAAAGCTGTTTATCTCCATGGACAATGAAATTTCACAACCCTTTCCCATTTGATCCCTAAGTTCTCATTCAGATTTAACTCACAAGTGAAAAATATTAATGTTCTATAAATTATTTATTTATATTAATATTAGGAACTAATCATTAGAGAGCTATTAATAGCAATTTAGTAATTTGATTTTATTTTCTACATGTCTCCATTGGGTAATTTTATTAGAACCAAGAATTGCATCCAAAGAAACTTTTAAAAATATGTACAGAAATAAAATCTCAATGTTTAAGTTAAGAAAATTTCTAGCCATTAGTCTTACTCATAAGGATTAAATTAGTGACTAGAATAAAGTAAATATATACCTTAGTATGGTTTTGCATAGTTCCTATTAGAGTATATATTTTAAGGACTCCACAACTATTATTAAATTAAACTAATTTTTTTCTCTAACCCATCCTACAATACCTCTTTTATTTTCTAATCAAAAATGTTTGAAGGACTAGATAGATAGTGGGAAAAACATGAAATAGCTGTGTAAGAAAAATTTCTTTGACTTTTTCTCTATCTGGTTCTTATTATTCATATTTTTAGTTTCATAAGTACTAAAATGCATATACATTTCAACAAAAGTAATGCTAAAGCAATTTAAGTGTTGTCACAGTACTTTCTCTTTTTTTCAGTTAGAAAATTTTTTATGGAAGTATAGTTAAGGTACAGTATTATATAAGTTACAGGTGTACAATATAGTGATTCAAAATTTTTAAAGATTATACTCCACTTACGGTTATTATAAAATACATAGTACTTTTCTTTTTATCAAAAAAATCTCAAATTTATCTTGTATTTTATTTATTCTTTATTTCAGCAAATATTTGGCAAGTGATATTGGTAGGAATTTCTGGGACAATTTCTTAACATCTAGTTGCTTCTCATTCCAAAGTCTTACAAGTCATGTCGCTGGCCAAACACTCAGAACTTCTTTCATCCTTCTGAGAACTATAACCTCTTCTGCAGCCATGATGGACACAACTTGTGAAATAACAACACAGCCTTATTGGGTGAACAAAACTTTAACAAATCAAACTGCTTGGTCAAAGCCTCAGGCTTGTGTCTCATACAAAAGTGGAAAAGGCCTCACTGCCCACAGATACCGCTGAGAAGGGTCTCAGTTCACTGATTTCAATCGGGCAACCACATTTACTGGGCATTCACCATGTGCAGAGCACCATGCAAAGCACTGTGGGAAGACACACAAAAAAGAGAGAGAGGTTTGCTAGAAGGACCTTACATGTTAAAATTCAAGGCAAATACCCATAGAACCTAGAAGAAGTTAGGATCAAAATACACAAAACTAATCACAGCTAAACTAAGAGACCAGACCCATTAGGATACCCATTTAGGGCCAGTAAAATAACTGGTGTCTAGACTAGTCCTTTTTAAATTAAGAATAGTTGGAAGATACACTACCTAACTAATTAAACCAATTAAACCACTGCTACCTCATAAAGATGCAGATGCCCTTCTCCCACTCCTGAAGAGCCTGATGAAGGGCTGAAAAGAGACCAGAGCAAAAGGTTGGTTGTGGCAGAGTATGGAGCACTGGAGTGCTCATGAGAATCAGTGCAGCTTGGAAGATTTTGTCACTCTTCTCCAGGTTCTCTAAGGGCAGCATTAGTCTCTCATTTTTGAGGCCAATTCCCTTCCCTCCCCTAACACACACAAACATACACTGCTGCCCTCACTCCACACACATGGATGCATACATGCACACACAAATACATGCGTGCTCGTGCACAGACACAAACAGAGCCATTACACCTTACACAGGGCAGATGGGTAAACTGACCTAGATCAAATGATAAAGTACTATTCCATCAAAAGTGCAAGTATAGAGTAAAACAACAAATTCAATAGACATGAAAATACTGCACAACTGAAGGTACATAGAGCAAATCATCTGGATCTGAGAAGCCCAGAGGCTGTGAGCTTACCAAGAATAATTCTTCTTGCTGAAAGGTCCAGGCTTCTGGATGATGTTGTAACTAAGTGGGACCAGCTCTCCAGGAAATCTGGCGGCAGTGTGGTTAATCTGTTGCTTGATAAATCCAAGTAGGCAAGGTTCTTCAGATACATGACCGCCTCGTTTGGCACACTGGTTATTCTGTTATTGTGCAAATCCAGGGTCCTCAGACGAGGCATGTCCCTCAGAGATGTCCAAGGGAAAGCAGCCAGAGAATTTCCATCCAAGCGCAACTCATGCAGCTGCTTTAGGTTGTAAAAGCTGCTGGTGTCAAGGCTGGCCACAGAATTATAGGTCAACCAGAGGTACTGGAGCTCTACCAGGTAGTAGAAGGCCTCGGCGGGGATCCTATGGACAACGGTCTTCTCTATGCGAAGCTTCACAGTGTCCACGGGGAAGTTTGTAGGTACCTCGTTCATATCCAGGTCACTACATAGCACAGACCTAGTGTCACAGAGCAGTGGAAGAAAACGTGTGTTCTGAGACTCATTTGAAAAAAATAATACTTACTTGAAACAAGCATTGAATTTTTCATTCCCTACTGGTTTGCACAAAATATCTATTCAGCCTGGCTAAACTGTCCATTAATAATTTGTCAATATCATCACCTTCTTCTAGGTTGAACTATATGAAATGGTCACTTTTGTAGGTTAAAAACAATCAAATATCAGCAATTTCATGTGATTCAACCTGAGCTCTTTATGTGTCAGGCCTGTACAATACACATCACATCTATCCCTGTATTTAGTCATCACAACAGCCCAATGAGTTGAATATTGGGTAATAGGTAAAGGCACCAGCTCTAGAGTCAGGTTGATCTTGGTTTGAATCTAAGCTCTATCACCTCCTTTGTGGCCATGTAAATCCACTTCACCAATCTCTCATTCTCATTCTCTCACTTCACCAATCTCTCATTTTCCCACATGGCGCTGTTATGATGATTAATTGAAATGGATGGAAAATTTTACACTTTCCTGGCACATAATAAGCACTTAATGGGTATTTGCTATTATTATCTTCAATCTCATTTTTACAGATACAATAACTGAGGCCCATCAACATTAGGTAACTTCCCAGGATCACAGAGCTAGTGATTACACAACAAACTTTCAGGCCCACAACTGTCCAGCTCCAAAGTGCACACTCTTAACCTCTTCAGGAAATGGCTCATTTTAAAAGAATCCCCTGCTGAAGTTATAAATTGATCCTTTTAAAGAGGAGCACAAGAGAAAGGAAGAAAAAAAGGAAG
Organism: Lipotes vexillifer; assembly: GCF_000442215.2. NCBI lineage: Eukaryota > Metazoa > Chordata > Mammalia > Artiodactyla > Lipotidae > Lipotes > Lipotes vexillifer. Next base: position 495,359 of record NW_006790073.1, read on the forward strand.
GAAGGTAGGAAGGGAAAGGAAACAGCAAATGTTCATACTAGATGATTAAAATTAAGCCCTATTTTAACAATGTGACTCGTGCATTGCTTTCAGCCTAAGGAATAAACCAGGAACTGCAAGTTTGTTTTTTTTTTTAACCACTCACTAATTTAAGTGACCTTGAGCAAGTCACATTGTGGTCTTGTTTAGTGGCACGTGTAAAACAGGCATAGAAAAACAAGCCTGTCCCATGTGTGGGTGTAAAGTATGAAAAATCAGAAAATTTAGATTCATTTAAACCTGAAAAAAAAGACCTATTTATCTCCCATTATATATTCAGTCCCACTGGATTGCTGAAAATGAACAATAAAAAGTTTTGCAAAGCATCATCTAAATTATAATACATTACATATATAGTAAATAATAATAATAAAATGGCCATTCAGTAAAACACATCACATTAAATCAGTGAATTTTTAAAGCCAGGCTATAATGTAGAGAGGGAAGAGGCATAAGCAACATACTGGTCACATCATCTCTCTTTAACTTTAGGAGAAGAGCCTATAGCATCATTGGAATTCTCTAGGTATACTTCTCACTCTTCATCTCTGTTCTGAATCACAAATTTCAGTGCTACTTTATACCAGAATGATCCAGCTTCTCCTCATTAAGTCAGCGTTCCAGTGTGTTGTAATGGAGGAAAGCCTGGATTGGAAGCTAATAGACCTAGCATCTTTGTCAGGCAGTCACTGCAGCAACTCAATGCTGTGACCTCAGACAAGCCATTTAGTCTCTATATGATTTAGTTTATTCATTTAAAAATGACAGTGGTCAAACTAGATTATTTCTGGAGTTCTTGTCAGGCATAACATGCTATGATTTTTATAAAATCCATAATAATGGGGCCACCATGAAGAATGAAACATTTCTGTGACTGTTTTCTCAAAGGTAGCCTGATCTGAGTCATTAACTGCAGCATACTTTTGCCAAGTAGGTCTTTAAATTGTTACATTCTTCTCACTGTCTTTAACCACCTAGTGGCTATCTCAAAGAGATACCACGAGTTAGTAAATTTTATACAATAACAAGACAAACTACACAAAAATACGCATTAATTATTATTTGTATAAAGTAAGATATAAATTAAGCGATTCTTTTAACAAATTAAGAGGCTCACTGTTCACTTCAACCGAGTCACACAAAAAAATCTGATTTTGTTATTAATATCCTCTCCAAAAAAAATCAAGGTTTACTATGTTTAGCCAACAAGAATTCTGTTTTGCATTTAACTTCTATCTAAAAGGATTCATGCATATTATAAATAAATACTTATTCTCACTCCACAAGTAGATATTAAAGCAACACAGAGGTTAAGTAACTTCTCTAAGGTCCCACAGTGTGCAACACAGTGTTGACCCATTTCTTTCAAACTACAATACCTTAAAATGAGAAATTCTGATTATGAACCTCTCTAATTTCACTCATGTGATCGTCCTTCCTACTTCCGAAGGTCTATCCAGTTGCCATGAATAATCCTCAAAATGAAATGGAAAACACTGGAAGCAAATGATCTGGGCATGTCACACACCTTCTGATCCGCCCTGCCCTCTTGTGCTTTCTATAATCAGGCTGAACTGGCCACACGCATTTCAGTGGTTTGACCTCCTGCAAGGTTCATTTTGTGAATACAAGTGCAATGAATATTTTATTAACATGGAATGTGTCTGAGAGTCTCAAATAATTTGAGGGGCTTTGAAGGAGTTAAACTGCTCGAAATGAAAACATGAAGGAGCAGGCAACCAGGATTAACACAATTACGTTAAAGCTTATCTAGATTAAATCTTCTCTCCTCTGATTTCTGATCAACAATTTGCTTTCAAAACAAGGCCATCTGGTTTGAGTCCTTTTCCTCGGAATCATTAGAACACTAAGTAGCAAGGAGAGAAGCATACCTTGATCTCATGCCGTCATTTCTGCCATGATAATCACAGGTGCACTGTGAAGGACACGAACAGCTCACTCTTTCCAAAAAGCCAAGCGCAATGCACAGACTTGCAAAGAGATGCATGGTTCCTTTTAGACGTTATTTGGACAAAAGGTAAAAACCAAATCCTAAGCATTCAGAAACTGGTGTGCCAAGAATACAAACGGCCATTTAGTAACAGCAGATTACACGGGATTAGATGAGATCTGTAGTTACTTAACCTTCAAGTGTATCTTGCCGGGGATCAATCAACCTAGCCTTTGAATCTGGTTTCAGTAAAGTAACACATTCTAAGGGAAATGAATATCAAAAAATTTTCAATAGTTGTCCATATCTAGATTTACAAGAAAATGCCTGTTAAATCCCTTTCCTATAGAAGTAATTGTTACTACACCTTGAAGACACACATAATGCTCAAAATAATTCAATGTCTTAGCAGATGTTAGAAAACACTGTAGATTACTTGAATGTTATAACATTACAAATTTTACTTTCTGCTTTTTAACAGCATGAATAATATTTAGTTTTATAAAATTTAGCTTTAGAGATAGAAGCACATGACATAAAACTGATTTAGAGTAATCAATATTGCCACATACTGGTTAGCCCCCAAAACAAACTAAACAAATTCCACTACCTAGAGATTTTTAGGCAAAATGCTTCAATCCATCACTGTTGTGGCAGCACTAAGACTGTGGTGACAGTGCATCGTGCAGTTCTCCCAGGTTATTTCTGTGTAGTGCAGGCTCATCCCAACACATTTAGTTTTTTAGTGAAGCCATTATCTTTTTTCAAGAATACATTTTATTCCAAGTTAGTTTCCCAAGTTATGGGCAATCAAACCTTATCTGAAGCTTAACCGTCCTGTTTTTAGCATATATTAGGCTCTATCAGAAGATAAAAATTAAATTAAATATTTTAAAAACTACTTCCATACACATAACATAGAGAATCCACAGGGTCAATCAAGGATTTAGGCAATAAATATATAGGGCATTTAACCTTCTTTTGGGGTGGTTCTTTTCATCCCCTTTAAACCAAAATACTTTTTCAAAAGGAAATTAATTCTATAAATATAAGAATATTATGGAAAATACTATTTAAAACTAATAGGATACATATAGAAACAATAGTGTCAAAATAATTTTCTCAAAATAAAATACTGTGGATTTTCAGGATATGCACAATTCATTTATTCATTTGGTATTTACTGACCATTTACTCTGTACCAAGCACGGAACAAAATCCTAGGGGTCCAAAGATAAATAAGACATGATCACTATGTAAAAGGAACTCACATGATAAAGAGAGGCACAGAGTACGCTTGTGAGGAAGCACAAGAGAACATCAGACCAACAGTATTGGTGGGGAAAGGCTTCCTAGGGAGGGTGTACCTGAGCTGCCCCTATAGGATGCATACTAATGTATTAAGTGGAAAATCAGGAAAGAGGCATTGCAAGCAGAATAACAAAAGGAACAAAGGGATGGAAGCAATAAACAGCATGTGGTCCTTAGAGAAATACAAGCATTTCACGTTGTTCCAGCATATGATTTGAGGCAGGAGGTTTAAAAAGAGGGGAGGAGATAAAGCTGGAGAGGTGGGCAAAGATGAAGTCATGAAAGAAGGTCTCAGATGCCCTGTCAAGGAGCTTGCACTCAGCCGGTAGGCAACAGGCAGCAGTAAAAGTTAAGCCAGGGAGTGGCACAGCACACTATCATTTTAGGTAGATTTCTCTGGTGTCTGTGTGGAGGAAAGGCTTAAATAGAGCAAAGCAAGGAGGGAGGGAGGCTGTGGTTATAGTCTAGGTGAGCAGCCACAAGCCTGCAACCTGGACTGCCCTGTTGGTCATAGCTAAGATAATGCAACCTCCGGAAATGCCTAGGAGGGGAAAATGCCTGACTAGATGAAGGGATGAAGGGGAAGGGATTTAAAAGCAACCCCAAGGTTTCCCAGCATGGAGACACAGTTGATTGGTAGTGTCCCTAAGTGCATTTGCAAGCACGGGAGGAGAAAGGAATGGCAGAGAGGTGGCTAGAGCTCTGATCACCAAATGACCAAAATGGTTTCTGAATTATTAATTTCATGAATGTTATGATCTACATAGAAGCAAAGTATGTTAAACAGAGTATAGAAAAACTGCTTAAAGATAAAACATCAGAAATTAATTAACTAAGAAGTTAGAGGGAGATACGTAACCAAAGCTGGGTCTTCCCAGTCTTTTCATATAAGCAAATTAACTGACTAATGTGGTATTAAAATATAATTACAATGTTGAAGTCCTTTATGCTTGAAGCAAAGTTGTCCCTTGATTATTGCTGGAAATGAGTCCAAGCCTTCGCAAATTGGAACTCTGAAACCATTTCTAAACAATATTACATATATTGCCCCTGTCATATACTGGCTCTGTGGCTTTGGGCTCAGACCCTCATTGTGCTTCCTCTGTAAATGGCTCAGCTACAGAGGACAGGACGAGCAAAGAGCTAGTGGCACAAAGACACTCAGAGCTCTCTGGGAACACTAAACATTGAATTTGGCCAAGGGGAAAGACAAAAGCCTGAGAAGTCCCTGTGGGACCATGTTGAAGAGGGTCAGGAAGGTCCAACTGACAGATTTATACTTACTTGGCAGGTGATTGAAGATTTTTTGAGCTGAAGATTTGGGAGATTGGAACTTTATTTTTTTAAAGTTATTCTAGTTATAAACTTGATGCACTGATTACAGTGGAGAAAGGCAGAGGATGGGGAAATAAATTAAGAGATTATTAGGGCAATTTACGATTCCAAATATACAGAGACAGTTGTATATATATAGGACTAATGTCCTTATTTTCCTTTATATGCAGCCAAAGGTGCTAAAGAGACAAATTTAAAAAATAAAATAAAGATAAGAAAATACAATATGCAAAGATAAACAGCCTCACTAGCAGTTAAGGAAATATGAAATAAAATGAATTTGTTATAATATATAGCTTATAGTTTAAAAAAATGGATACAGCACTATTAGCAGGAATATGATGGGGAAAGTGAACTCATTCACTGACAGTGGCAGTGCAAATTAGTTCAGTCCTTCCAGAGAGCAAGCTAGCAACAATAATACTGTTTCTATATTTTTATCTAGTAATTCTAGCCTGAGGAAACACTCAAACAGAATAATCCCACCCTCCAAAAAAAAGTATTTGTAGTAAAATATTCCCAGTCGTTCATCCATAAACCTAAGAATTGGAAGCAATTTAAATGTCCACTATTGGTCCACGATTCGTACAGAACAGACTGGGTCAGGTGACCTGGGGATACACTGGGTGGCACCTAGTAGAAGTTCTTAGCTTAAATACTTACTTATGACCTTATTAATGTTATTAGCTATATTACTTATATCCAGCCTATTTTTTTAACATCTTTATTGGAGTATAATTGCTTTACATTGTTGCGTTAGTTTCTGCTGTATAACAAAGTGAATCAGCTATACGTATACTTATATCCCCATATCCCCTCCCTCTTGCATCTCCCTCCCACCCTCCCTATCCCACCCCTCTAGGTGGTCACAAAGCACCGAGCTGATCTCCCTGTGCTATGTGGCTGCTTCCCACTAGCTTTTACATTTGGTAGTATATATAAGTCCATGCCACTCTCTCACTTCGTGCCAGCTTACACTTCCCCCTCCCCATATCCTCAAGTCCATTCTCTACGTCTGCATCTTTATTCCTGTCTCACCCCTGGGTTCTTCAGAACCTTATTTTTTTTTTTATATTCCATATATATGTGTTAGCATACGGTATTTCTTTTTCTGACTTACTTTACTCTGTATGACAGACTCTAGGTCCATCCACCTCACTACAAATAACTCAATTTCATTTCTTTTTATGGCTGAGTAATATTCCATCATATATATGCACCACATCTTCTTTATCCATTCATCTGTCGATGGACACTTAGGTTGCTTCCACGTCCTAGCTATTGTAAATAGTGCTGTAATGAACATTGTGGTACATGACTCTTTTTGAATTATGGTTTTCTCAGTGTATATGCCCAGTAGTGGGATGGCTAGGTCATATGGTAGTTCTATTTTTAGTTTTTGTTTTTGTTTTGAATTTTTGAATTTTATTTATTTTTTTATACAGCAGGTTCTTATTAGTTATCCATTTTATACATATTAGTGTATATATGTCAATCCCAATCTCCCAATTCATCACACTATTTTTAGTTTTTTAAGGAACCTCCATACTGTTCTCCATAGTGGCTGTATCAATTAACATTCCCACCAACAGTGCATGAGGGTTCCCTTTTCTCCACACCCTCTCCAGCATTTATTGTTTGTAGATATTTTGATGATGGCCATTCTGACTGGTGCGAGGTGATACCTCATTGTAGTTTTGATTTGCATTTCTCCAATGATTAGTGATGTTAAGCATCCTTTCATTATTCAGCCTATTTTATAAGATTATTGTTTCTTGCATTACTAAATGTGTGACTGAACCTCTGATAAAAATAATTATGAGTAGACAACTTAAAACAATTGACCAAATATATAGTTCTACAATAAGATCAATGACTGTAACAGTGTAACTCTAGATATGGTAAGAGGCAACAAGAAGGAATCAGTTCCTGGACCATAGCAGACTAGTAAGACAGGCAGTCCAGAGGCTTTGGCTACTGCTAACAGGGCCTAGTCCAGTAATAGCACACTGAGTGGCCTATCAACAAAATCCTTGCTTGAACTGGGAATGAGCATTCCTAGCACTGTGGGACAAATTGGTCACGAAATGCCTCTCAAACCTTGGTCAAAATCATGACCAAAAAGGAGGGGATTATAAAATAAAGATATTGCCCACTATCCAGTTCTACAAGAATCAAGTCATTAGGCACTGCAGTCACGGACCTACAATACACCCTGAAAGGAATTCAGGGTGAAGATCAGGATGAGGCACTTTGTTCTCTGGGAAAACTAGCTGAACCAGCCCTCACAGTCAGATATTTTCAGGAGAAAATTTTATGAACCCAGTTTTTTTCATCTTCCCAAACTTAGAAAAGCACTAAAAACATTAACTAAGATATCTATTCCTTGCTATAGCAGTAACCTTCTACCGAGATGTGTACTTGATTGCACTATATACTGGCCTCCCACCTTACCTCTTTGGAACAGTCCTCAGAGCTTTCTTAAAGACTGTCTCTTGGGATATAATCTTGAGGTTGGGTCAAGTAAAATTTTCCATTTCTTTCTTACACTGACTATTGATTAATTTTTTCATCAATAAAACAAAAGATAGGAAAAAACCCACAAACATACAAAAACCCTCACTCTGATTAAACTTAGTTCTAGTGCCAAATATATGGAAACACACACACATGAAAACAGTAATTAAAAATGCAGAACACACAACAGTATGCACAGATTATAAACTGCTATATAAAATATATATGTGCATTGACTGATGTGATTTAAAAGCAATAGTGCTTAATATTCATTTGATCATTTTTATTAAGTAGACTGTTAATAAATAATTGCATTAAATTTTTTAAATTGTGAATGTTTTCCTTTCTAGCTGGGAACATCCAACAACTCATTTCAGTAATTATTTATTAAAGACTATACTTATTATTATTATTAATTTATTCTAACATTAAAATAGCAGTTGCTGCTGATCTAATGGAGGGACCAGGCAAGATACCAGGTACAGCGTAATACATGCCATGATAGGGAGAAAGAGAAGAGGCCTTAATCTCAGGTGCCTCTATTCACCAAAGGAGATAAGCAATAAATTTACATATAAGGAAACAATGAAACATTCCCTACAGTGGCCAGTGCACCAAAAGAAGAACTTATAAACTACATGTGAGAAATCTACAGTCTATTAGGACAATCTTCTATGTCTGCATTTGATTGAAATGGGCTCAGATTTTAAGTGAAATTAAATCATTGAAAAAAAAAGTAAAGCAAATGTTTTGATAATGTGTGCTTTCCTCTTATTTCAGACTTTTCCAGAAGTCAGTGGGTTTTGGGGTACATCCATTGGTAAGATACTCTCCACGGGCATTGCTTGGTGAGTCTGACATTTGAACATGGCAAGCATTGCCCTCCGGAACCTACAATAAAAAAGGGAAAATCTGGCATTACCCATGAGGACCTGGCACTTTCAGAGTACCCTCAAACATGGCTATGATGCCACTACTACCAACTGGCATCTCCAGATAAATTTCTGCTTCCAGCTTTAACATCTGCTGTTGAGACCCTTGGTCAGTGTATCAAGCGTATGACAGTTAAAGACCACTTGTGCACCACTGACTACTAACATTGAAGACACTTAATAAAAACCACTAATTATGTCTAAGAGGGTGCATCTAACGTCATTTGCAAGGAATTATTTACTTGAACTAAGGATGTGTATTTCATGCATTTGTTCTTCTGAGCAAAGGCCAGTTTAAATTAAGAGGAGCTTGAGAATGCCTGACCTTTCCTAAAGAACTACCAAGAGACTCTGAATTTAAAATGTGCTCTTTATGCTTCTTATGCGGTCTGCTTCTTAAAAGTTTTTATGTTTCTTCATATATCTGTGGCTAAAGTTGCTTTCCTAACATGTGCATAAATACATAAGTGTAACAGAAGCAGCACTGGCATTCCAGGATCAAATTACTTCACCTCTACTGAGATTTTTCTGGTCAAATATTGAAGCACAGTAGATTGGTTCATCTACTGTTACATCCTTAAGCAGTAACAGGAAATGAAGAAGTCTAAGCTGCACTGAGGAGGCAGGAAAGAAATCCTTGCGCAGAGGCTCAACAAAGGGGGAAGGGGAAGAGTCTCAACTATTCTGAGTGACTACACACTCCTGAAGCCCTTTGTGTTAGCACTGAATTTTTCCTTGCGTTTGAATGATATGTCTTCCTCCTAGTAAATATACAACTATGCTACCCACTTAGGGAGTCCAGCTGGCCTTGCTTTGTCCATTTTCCAGTAATAGAACTACTCTCTTCTTTGCAAAACCAATTCCACGTATTTTAAACGGGGTAACCTTGTGACCCAAGCTGAGCTCACCATTGACCATCCAGGGCCACTTCTGCCAGAAAGCCATGTGAGACAAAATTCACATTTGGGGATGCTTAGCTTGTGGAACTTGGGTCTTGAGTTACCCGTGATTATCTCGCCTCTGTGTGGGAAGAGCCTGTCACAGAACTGGAGCCCTAGACATTTAAGGTCCTAAATGCTTCTCAAGTTGCATGAACCAAGTAACTTTTACATTCATCTGAATTGAGTTTCTGTCACTTACCTCCCCAAAAGTTTTAGAACATTATCCATTGCCTTTTTAACATTATTTCTGTATACACTTTTTTTAGTTGAGAAGCATTTTAGACATAACTTACTTTTTATTAGCAATCACATAAATACAGGGATTGTAGAATGTAGAAGATTTTGCAAACAGTGGAGCTAGGATGGCCATTGAGGGAGGAATCTTCTTTGGGTCACCAAAAGAAGCCCATAAGCACACGATGGAATAAGGGGACCACGCCACCAGAAACATGAGTATCATTATCACAGACATCTGTAAAAGAAATCAATATTTACCAAACCCAATATCTAAAATATCAAAATAACTAATATATCTTAAACTGCATGCAAAATTATCTGGATTGGAACTTGAATAAATTTATGTTGTTGAAGACACAGAGGAAAAACTGAATTTTTCCCCTCATACTTTGCTAATGTGCCTGAGGTCATCTGTGATAACAAGAGCTTGTGAAATGGATAGACTGGTGCACGAACGTCAGGAATGCCCGGTTTTTTTTGGTGAGGTTGGGGGGAATAAAAAACTG
>NW_006790073.1:505137-546355 GCF_000442215.2 Lipotes vexillifer
GAGAATACAAAAGCTGGCTTGGATGACAGGCAGAAGGACCCACTCCTGGCCCACTTGGAGTAACTGTGCAAGGGACTGCTGGTGTTGCGCTTTCTTTTCCTCACTCTCATCTGCTAATCTAAAAAACAACTTTCTAACTTTCTAAACTCAATGTGAAAAAAAAAAAAGTCCTCTATTGAGTTCAGTGAATTCTCATACAGGCCATTTGAGCTTGGTATATAATAAATCACATATAATATGTACAGTGCAGATAATTTTGTAAAGGAGCTACCCTTATATTTTGTTTGAATGAAAAATTATAATTACATTGCTCCCTCCTGATTGCCCACTAAAACGACAGAAAAGGTTTAAAAAGACATAAACGCATAAGGTCTGAGAACCACAGATTAGACAGCTTTGTAAAAGTTAAAACTGAATAACCATTAGACAAGTGGCATATTACTTATTAGACCTGAGAATGATTTTGTTTTTTAATTTTTTTAAATTTTAAAGGGCCAGGAATGACGGAAAATCAGGTACAGATGAATCCACTCCACAGAACTACAGAAAGCCTCAGGAATTAGAGGTGACAGTTCTGAATGTGGGGCTGCACTTGGAACCTAAAACACAAAAACTCATTAAAATCTGCAAAAAGCAGCAGTTAAACTTCTGAATCCCCTCTCTATTCAGCTAGGAAACAGCCCCCTCTTCCCAGAAGAATCCCAAGGGTCAGTGTAAGAGAGGGTAAAGCAGGGAAACTTGAGACTGGGGGACACTGGGTTCAGCTGAGAGCTGGCGTACTGTCCTGAAAAGAGCGGGCACTGCACGCTGTCCCTTCCCTGCACTGAGCCATGAGAATGTGGGTACACAGACTTGTACCTCCTACCCAGAAAGGTGAAAGAATCTTCTCTCCTTGGAAACTGACCAGCCCAGAAGAAAATACCCAGAGGTACAGATCATTAGAAACTCCCCTCTCCAAAAACATATCCCAGTGAAAGAGCACAGCGAGAGCTCACAATCAACTTTTTAGCACATCACTCTTAAATATTCAGGGACAGTCACTGATCACCAGACATTGAGGAAACACTCAAACTGACAGGCAGAAACCAAAACAGTGCAGGAACTTGGGAAAAAAAAAAATATGTGATGAACAGAAGGAAAATGTAAATATATACACAATATCATCACAGAAATGAAAGAAGATACACAAGCATTAAACAAGAAGAGGACACTATCAAAAAGAAGTACAGAGTATAAAATAATGCTTCCATCTCATCTATAAAAGTGAAAGCAGAATTTTAAAAATGCAATAGGAAGGTTGAAATGTATGGTCAGCCAGGGTAAGGGTGAGGTAAATAAGGTGAACTGTGCAATTGCAGGGTCAGATCCTGTCTTTATTTTACATTTTGTTCAATGTGGATTTTCTACATAAATTTTGATTTTTTAAAATACTGCACTAACTACTTGATTTTTTGATTACTGAGCTTTTTGGCGCCTGCTTAAATTTTGCACCCCAGACTTGAGCCTCACTCTCCTCACCCAATCCCAGTCCTAGACATGGTTGAGGAAATCTCTCAGGAAGTAGAAACAGGGACTTCCCTGGTGGTCCAGTGGTTAAGACTTCGCCTTCCAATGCAGGGGGTGTGGGTTTGATCGCTATTTGGTGAGCTAAGATCCCACAGGCCTCCCGGCCAAAAAACCAAAACATAAAACAGAAGGAATATTGTACGTAATAAATTCAATAAAGACTTCAAAAATGGTCCACATCAAAAAAAATTTTTTTTTTTAAAGAAAAAAGTAGAAACAAAAACAAACAAACAGGGGACTTCCCTGGTGGTGCAGTGGTTAAGAATCCGCCTGCCAATGCACGAGACATGGGTTCAAGCCCTGCTCTGGGAAGATACCACATACCACAGAGCAACTAAGCCCGTGCACCACAACTACTGAAGCCCGCACACCTAGAGCCCGTGCTCCGCAACAAGAGAAGCCACTGCAGTGAGAAGCCTGCACACCACAACAAAGAGTAACCCCTGCTCACCGCAACTAGAGAAAGCCCACGCTCAGCAATGAAGACCCAACACAGCCAAAAATAAATAAATAAAAACAAAACAAAAAACAGAAATAATGCAGGAGAGAATATTTAAGAAAATTAAAAGACAAATCCAGGAGATTAAATACTCAAATAAAAAGAGTTCCAGAAAAAGAGAACAGAGAAAACAAAATGGGAGGTGAAACTCACCAGAGAAATAATACAAGGAAACTCCCAGAAGGGAAGACCTGAGTCTCGACATAGAAAGCATTCACCCAGTACCCAGCACCTGGGTGAATAAAGAGCCACACCAAGGCATATCGGCGTGACATTTCAGAAAACTGGAGACACAGAGAAAATCACAAGCTTCCAGAGAGAATGCAGATCACCGGAATGCTGCCAGCCTTCTCAATAGTAACACCTGAAGCCGAGAGACTACATAGAGTAATGTCTTCAAAATTCTTTGAAAGTCATTTTCTACTTAGAATTCCGTACCAAGCAAACAATCGGTCAAACATAATCGTAGAATTAAGACATTTTCAGGCATGCAAAATCTTAAAACACTTGACTTCCTTGTGACCTTCTCAAGACTCTATTAGAGAATGTGTTACACCAAATGTCAAGGAGTTAACCAAAAAAAAAAAAGGGAAGACATACAATCCAGAAAATGGGCAATCTGACCTATGAGATAGGCCAAAGGCATTCCCAGCTGGTGACAAAGGAGATGTGGGGATGCTGGCTTCCTAGGTAGTCATCCTAAAGAACAGCCAGTGTAAACTAGGGCAAGAAATCTGGCGGGTGCCAGAAGGGTAGCACCAAGAAAAGGATAAAGTCGACCTAGTCTCTGATGTATTTGAAAATACTAAGAGGAGACTGAAGCTTCTGGTGGAGAGTTTAGAGACGAATTAGTGACAGGTACACAGAAGAGTCAGCAAACAAAGCTACAGAGAGAGGGAGAGAAGAGAAGTGGGGAGACATGAACGGAGGAAGAGAAAGAGAAAAGGAATAAATTGTTAACTCCAAAGGGGGAAAAGTTGTATAAAAAAGAAATATAAATCATAGAGTCTTACAGAGATTTTCAATAAATAAAATTTAGATAATCACAATAATGTAAAATTGGCTCTTCATCTAACCAAATATTAACATTTTACTGATGAGAGATAAACGTTGGTGGGGAGGAGTAGGAAAGGTTGGTGGTATAAGAAAAATTTTCTTTGTCTATAGTAGGAAATCAAGAAGTAACAGCAAAGAAAAATACCTAAAACAGGGCTCCCCTGGTGGCACAGTGATTAAGAATCCGTCTGCCAATGCAGGGGACACTGGTTCGAGCCCTGGTCCGGGAAGATCCCACATGCCGTGGAGCAACTAAGCCCGTGCGCCGCAACTACTGAGCCCGCACACCTAGAGCTCATGCCTTGCAACAAGAGAAGCCACTGCAATAAGGAGCCCGTGCAATGCAATGAAGAGTAGCCCCTGCTCGTCACAACTAGAGAAAGCCCGCATGCAGCAACAAAGACCCAACACAGCCAAAAATAAATAAATTTATTCAAAACATTAAAAAATTACCCAAAACAGCAGATAAGCACATCATTTAGAAATACGGAGGCCAACACCAGGAAAAAGAGCCAGAGAGTAAGAATCGGGAGTTGTGGAGAGGTGACTGCAGGGGCCAAGGAACCATGTCTATGTAAAAGCTTGATTACAAAACCTTTTTAAGGATTTTAAGGTCTTACCTTTGTTACATCTACCTGATCTGACCAATCCCTGTTGAGATACTCAGTGCAGTTATTAGTAGCATGATGTTTAATGGATCGAGTGACATGGTAATAGCAGTAAAACATCATTATCAAAGGCACAATAAAATTTATCGCAACAACCATCATGGTGTAAGAAACAAAAGATCTGAAAGTAAGAAAAGGAAATAATTAAATCATGACATTATACCACTACTCATTTAATATACTAAATAGAGTAAGGGAAACAGGATAATTATCAGAAATAATACTGGCACTGTCCAGCAGTCATTATATTATTAACTAGCTTAGGAAGTGCATTTGACTTTGAGTTCATCTGGACTAGGGGTTGGCAAACTATGACCTGTGGGCCAAATCCAGCCTGTCGCCTGTCTTTGTCAATAAAATTTTATTGGAACCACATTCATTACATACAGCCTAGGGCTGCTATCACAGGCAGAACTGAATAGTTGCAATGGAGACAGTCTTGCCTGTAAAGCCTAAAATATTTATTTTTTGACCTTGCACTAAATCTAAAAAGTTTTAGATTCAGTTTGAGAGTTAGAAATTTTCTATTTGCTTTTCTCCATAATCTTTCATTTCCTTTAATAAACTAAATTACCCCCTTTTCCCTGGTAAATATAGGAAAGCATCACTGATGAGCAAGCAAATCCTTGCAGTGACTGTGCTTTTGCTGCATAATTCTCAGGAGATGCCTTATCACCAGATCATCTAGAAAAGAAAGCCTGGACTTTTGCCAGATCTGTACACTGTCTAGCTCCACTAACACTCCTTTTCCCCATCAGGTCCTACCTCTAAGGTGCGGATATTGGAAGGATTCTCTGTTTCGCCTTTGCTGCCAGAAGACAGAGGAAGGAACAGAGCAGGGGACAAGGGGAGCTGGATGGCCTTTCCTTACAAATAAGCATAATTCGCTTTTCTCAATTCATCTCTGCTGTAATCATATCATCTATACCAAGGAAGATCTTTGTCATCTCTGCATGAGAAACGTTTGATCTGACCTTAAATTTGAAATGGTGAGAAAATGTCTACACTAGAAGCATTTGATTATAAAGTGTAAACATGTCTCTTACACATCATTTTTCCGCCAGTTTATGGTACAGGTGGCCCCAGTAGGATCTGGGGCATAACTAGCCCACCCAACAATAGGCATCAAAGCCCAAAAGAGGCCATTGAACCAGGCCCCCAGAATCATGCTGATGTAAGTGTTGGTGGTCATTCTTCTTCCTATTAACAAACATATGGAACATCAAAGTCATTTCCCAATGATGTGATTCATATCTTCATTTTATTTTAACTGATTATTCAAAGTTGTCATCAAATAGATTCTTCACAGAGCACTTTAGTTCACACAAAGCCTATCTACATGAATTCACATTCTGAAAAAAAAAAAAATGACATTTAAGCTGAAACCTGAATGATAAAATGATCAGTCAGAGGATAGAAATGGAGAAACACTAGGGAAATAGCATTTACAAAGACCCCAAAGTGGGAAAGGGTTTGGCTAGTACCCCAAAGTGAGAGGACCCCAGACCACACTGGAAAGGTAGCCAGGGGCCAGAATGCGTGGGACCTTGGAGGCTGTGTTATGAAATTTGGGTTTTATTCTAGGTATAATAGAAAGTCACTGAAACTTTCAGTCAAGGATTATCAGAGAAATATGACTGACCGTGTTGCAAGCCATACATTTACATTTTGAAGTGAATGTGTATCGAGCAGTACTTAGGCAAAAATGGGTTCATTGAGAAAGTTGAGCAAAGTGCTGTACCTGCATCAGGACAGCAGATGGTCAGGTATCGATCCACAGCCACAACTGTGAGCAATCCAATACTTGCCATTCCAAAAAAGATATTCAATCCAGCATAAATCTGAAGATTAAAATTGGAAAGATTCCACCATTCTACACATCCTCCCAAGAGACATTTACACTTTTATCCCATTGCTAAAATATATTTTAAATACACTGTTTTTTATTTTACTAATTTTAAAATATATCATCTATTGTCAAATTATAAGTGGTTTAATAAAGGCATTTATAGAAAATGTTTTAAGACTTCATTAATTAAAATAAACTTTAAAAAAAATGTTAAGGCTTAAAGTAAAACTTCTATACATACTCTGTCGAGTGCAAAAACAAACCATAAATTAAGTGCAATGCATATAACCAACAAAAGACTGCTATTCAGAAGATAGACAATTCAAAAGGGGGAAAAGACAAACAGAAAAATGGGCTATTAACACAAGAGGAAACCTGCATGTTTATGACATAAGATGTACAATCACATTAAATCTGGAAAGAAATGCAAATTATAAGATACTATTTTATATCCATCAAAATGCTACAAATTCAAAAGTCTGACAACACCAAGTGTTGGAGAAAATGTGGAGTAACAGAAGTTCTGGCAACTGGCACAACCATTTTGGAGAGAAATTTGTCCACATCTGATAAAACTGAAGATAAACATTATCTACAACCAAACCATTCCTTTCCTAGTAATGTATCTAAACTCGCACACATTGCAGAAAAAGACATGTATGAGAACAATTTATTGAAGCCTTGTTTGTGGTTTAAAAAAATTGGAAACAGGGAATTCTCTGGCAGCCCAGTGGTTAGGACTCGGTGCTTTCACTGGTGGGGCCTGGGTTCCATCCCTGGTCGGGGAACTAAGATCCCACAAGCCAAGCCACACAGGGCAGCCAAAGAAAAAAAGAAAAAAATTTAAAAAACCCCAAACAACCTGAAGCACACATTGCAAAACATTAAGGTTTGACAAAACTGGTTGGTGCACACATGGGTATTCACTACTCTCTACTCTTTTCATTGTATTCTCTATAGTTTTAGAGCTTAAAATAGCTAACTGTTTTAAAAAATTAGGCCAAAAGTCGTTAATGCAAATTAATATTAATTTATTTTCTTGTCAGTAAAAATCATAGTAGATATATTCACCAGCAATTCTCATGGAGAACTTGCCATAGAAAAAAATCAGCAACATGTAGTTTAACTACATTACTTAGATATTATGACACAGTCATTATTTTATTGTTTCAAATGAAAGCAGAGTATTTCTTTTTGAATTTGCAATATGCAAGTTTTTATTTGAATATGCAAATGTTCACTCTTCTCTAGTTGACTGCTAATTTTTTGTTAGTTTAGTTTTTTCGAGTTGGGGAAATTTTGAAAATATAATTATGGCGACTGATTTCATTTCTCTTATTAAAGAATATATTTCCCAGTCACTCCTGAAGCCATTTTTATTAAGAGCACCATATCTATTATCCTACATAATCTTATTTGATTGAAACCCTTGGGATTTTTAAAAGACATTTAAATGTACATTTTCTTAATCTACTTTATTTTGCTTTGATTCTAAAGATCTCCAATACCTGACATCCTGCATATCCAAACTTCCAACTTCCATGCAGATCTGAAGCAGCAGACATGGGGTAGCCAATGCTACTGACCCCTATATCAGTAACAGCCAAGTTAATGATAATTGCATTTGTGGGTGTCCGAAGCTCCTTGTACTTAATGAAGATGCCGAGAACTATTATGTTGCTGAGAACACTTATCATACCTGAGAACATAAACAAAAAAATCACACATTTTGTTTAATTTGAATGTGTAAAAGTAGAATCAATTAAATATTTAAGCTCCTTCAAAAATATAGCAAATCTATTTTGGTTCGTTTATTTGAAGAGCTTCAGCTATTCTTCAAGCTAGTTGTAATATCTTCACAGCCCTTTTGTAAAATAGAAATATAATAAAGCACAAAGAATCTACCAATTGCATAAACCAGCACTAAAGACTGGTGTTAATGTCATCACTATTGATCACTCTGTCCTTGATATTATTCCCTTGCATGTCATAATACCACCACCACTGATTTTTAGGATATACATATGATCATACAATCTCCTTTGGCAGCTTAATTTTCTCATCCTCCTTCCTGAAGCCTGAGGCTCTCCTTTCTCTATAGTTTCTCAAGCCTCAGCTATCACTCTATCCTAACAGTGCTTCTGTCACTTTCCATCCCTGAAATATGCTCCAGTCCCAAACATTTATTAAGCATCTACAGTATGTAAGATCATATGACTGTTTCAATATCACTTGAAACTCAACATGTTCAAATCTAAATTCTTCATTACACACACACACACACACACACACACCCCTATAGAAGAATGCACACTGCAAGGTTTGGCTATCCAGAGAGGAAGTTGGACTGGCTTTCAGGTCCACTGAGAAGCCTCACAGGCCATATCACCCTAGTCAAGTCTCCACAGCCTGGGATCTGACTCCTAGACCTGCAGGTCCAGAAACTCAATGTTGTCGGTGCCCCAGAATTGGGGATTCAGGTAGACTGATGACTGAACTTCTTAATCTGAATGCCAGTGTTTTCATTTACAACAAGAAATATTGTCGAGTGGACTGGATGTGCATGTTAGCCTGTTTAACACTCCCTACATGCAATAACGGATGCACACATTTCCCATAAGCCAGATGTGGGCCATATTAGGTCCTAACAGCTGAGAGAGGCTAGAGCTATTACCAGATTCCTAGGGGGTAAAGGAGGGGTAAGGAACAAAAAGAATAGAGTGGTGTTCACCATCATGAAGAGAACTCTGGTGATCAGCTCCAGCTATTGCCAGAGAGAGGGAAGGTTTCCAAGCACCAACAGCCAAATGTATCAGCTAAGGAAGAACTTCTATTATATCTTGGCACCTTGGTCAAAACTTCCATTCAAAATCCTGTTATACTAAACTTCCAGGTTCCTGTTCTTTCCTCCTGCATGCTGCTGGCAGAATAAACTTTCTATAACATAGAATTAACCAAGGCTCTTCTCAAAACCTCCAACACACCCCAACGTCTGTGGGATAAAGTCCACATGTCCCAGCCTGGTATTCCAGGCTCTTTGCCTCAATGTTTTTACCCTAAGCAAATTTTCACACTTGTCAAACAAGCCCTCCATCTAATTATTTATCAAATGCACCAGGCTTCTGGTAAATTTCGACTTTCATTTCTCCCACTTGGAACACCCTACTCCTTTCCTCTACCTTTCCAAATGCTACCCTTCAAAATTCTGTTCAAGGCCAATTCTGCCCCAAAGACTTGTCCTCTGCATAGTATCCTCTCTTCTCTAAATTCTCAAGGTACTTGTATATATTATACTTTATCTTATGTGATGCTATATTATTTAATTCATATATGCCTAGTCTTCCTGTGTAGATTTTAGGCTTCTAATCATTTCTATGTTGTATATACGACATATAGCAGATTTATTTAATAAACGGACAACTAAAACTCATATTGCTTAAGGTCTATTATTCCTGCAAGCATAATTAAGGCACAATGATGTCAAATTTGATGATTCTTTGGCTCAGTATTTTTGCATCTAGTATTGTAGCTCCAAAAAGTTTAGGGAGTTGAAGAGTCTTCCTGGGCTAGTTACAGATTTGATGATTTTTAAGTCAGATAAAAACACAATGCAGTAAACTGTTGCCTACCAAATATGCAACCAGAATAAAGTAATTGTGCTTTGGGGGCGGTTTTAGATATAACAGCGAGAATGAGGTAAAGGATTTAGCCCTTTTTCTATTTTCTCTGCAGCTGTCTCAAGCACTCTGCTTTATTTCCTATCTGTAGGTGCTTTCTAATGAGTAGACGATGGATCATTTAGTAGTTAGGTCTATGTTCAGTTAATTTCCCCTTGGCTTCTGTGTCTCTCCTCCAACCTCTATGGCAGATCCTTCTTAATCTACTTCCTGGCCTTTCCTTCTTCATCTCTACCTTATTAAATATATGCATCGTCCAAGTTTCTGTCCTGGACCTTCTTTCTTTTCACATTCAATATACACTCAGTGATTTCACACAGATCCAAGGCTATATGCTGTTACTTTCCAGATCAATCTCATAAAAGTCAAACGCATGTGCGCAGCTTTTTACGGGACTTCTCTCAAACGGAACCCAGAGATTTTCTCTCTTGACCCACACATGTTCTTCCCCAGATGTGCTCCCATCTTGATGAATAGCTTCACCATCTATCCAGTGGCCCAAAAGAGAAACCTAGATGTCATCTTTGATGCTCCCTCACCTTCTCCCCTAGTCTCCACATCCAACCATCAGTTCTAACTTCAGGCTCTTGAATGTGTCTGTGTCCAATGCCACTACTTCCTCCTCAGAAGTCTTTTTAATCTTAAGCACACAGGGGCCACCTACCTGGTCTCTTAGCTACCACTACAGCACATTTCTAAAATACAAATTGGATTATGTCATTCAGTGATTCCCCTATCGCCTTTACAGCTTAGTCTTTCATTAGCTGGTACACAGCCATCCTCTCAGCCTAGTACCTCTCACGCTTCATCCTACAGGTCACCCGTAATGAATCTATTTCAGATCTTTAATTCGCCATGCCCTCTTGCTCCCCAGCATTAACTGGAGAAAGGGAGAGTGCTCAAGTTGGTAACGTTTGTAAGAGCTACAATCTGAGAGAAATAGTAAACTAAAAATTAAATTTAAAATGAAAAATCTAAATAGGCTCTTGGTAAAAGTAACAAATGAAATAAATGCTTTGACTAAATTCTTTTCCTCACAGTTTCGGTTTCGATTTGGACATTTAAGTGAGTTCTGTTAAAGGGAAAGATTGGGGGGCCCAAAGAACAATAAACGTTTGAACAAAAGCATAAAGAAGTTAGATATGCTCCCTTCAGTTCATCTACTAAAAACACAAACAAACAACACGTACTCATAGTATTGATAAAACTGATCCTTGTGGTTATACCTGAGGGTTCTAGAGTCGAAATACCTGAGTTCAAATCCTGGCTACTCAGTCGAAATACCTGAGTAGCTACTTAGTAGATGTGTGTGTTGGGGAAGTTATTTAAACTCTTTATCTGTAAACAGGGGAAATAAAATTTGCTTACTGAATTAGCATAAGGATGAATTATTCTGTACATGTAAATATTTAGAACAGTGCTTGGTATATACCAAGTATTCCAATAATAACATTAGTAGTGGTAGCAGTAGTAGTAGTGGTGGTGGTGGTGGTTGTAGTAGTAGTAGCGGTAGTAATAGTAATTCTAGTAGAAGTCATCATTGTCGTCATAGTAACATTACTATTACTATTACTATTACTGTTACTGTTACAGGGGTAAGAACCAGCAAGAATATTTTCTTAACAGGAAAATTTCTTTGCATGCTTCTTTTGTAACCAGATCAAAAAAGATAGCTTTTCTTGGTCATCTACCAAAAACTAACTAAACCAAAAGTTTGTATACAAAGTACTTCTATGTAATTGTGATAAGGAGCTTCTCTCTTTAAGTAGCATATTGTTTTCTCCTTTCTGTTGCAACATCAAAAAAAATATATCAAAAAGAAAACAGAACTTATCCAGTGCTTATCATACAGAGGTATTCAAGTGAAAAAGTTAGCTGAGGAACCACATTTTCTATCACAGAAGTAATACTCTGAATTATGGGGAAACTAAGCAATTATAAAGAACAAACTGGGTACAGTAGGATTTGTTATGTTTTTACTCTACTTTTGAATATATTTGAAAATTTTCATAAGTCAATCCAAAAAGTAATAGTTACTTCTAAAACTCATTACTAACCATAAAGTTGAAAATGAAGTGACTGCTAAGCATAAAATTAATACCACAATTCAACCTATACATAAAAAAGGTAATCAGAGAACTTCTATTGTCAATTTCCTCGCCCCTTTTTTTCAGCCAACAAGTCTTTATCTTAATCCAATATACGCATCAATGAGTGTGTGTATGTGGGGAGAAAGAAACATTTGTCCAACATATACTGTATATATCATTTAGGTATATTTGTGCATTATTTAATTTTACTCTTCAAAACAATTGTGACAGTAGCTTATTCTTATCCCCATTCTACAGATATGAAAATGGAAGAACAAAAAACTTGCTCACTGTTACAAAGATACTAAAAAATGAAAACCAAAGCTCAGTTTTCCAATACAGCATTTGAAAATGAGCTCAATTTACAAACTCTGTCCTCAGTGACAATACACTCTGTTCTCTCTTTTTACGACTTTAATTTTCTTTACAGGATCTTTCGATCTTAACTAGATTCCACCACCAAGGACAAAACTACAGAAAGTATGTATGAGAATAGTAAGTGCTATAAAAATACATCTTTGCCATGGTGCATACTATTCCCCAATGAAAATTTAATTTGACAATGTAATAACCAAACATATGGATAATTACTCATTTTATAAAAAACTTTTCTCAGCCCCATTTCATGGCTCTCACTGCCTGACAAAATTCAAAATAACTTGTTATATTAACCACCATTAACAATGTTTCCATTTATTCTTTCACTTACACTCTCTTTTTGATCTTTACAGCCAGGAAGTAGAGCAAGTATTATCATCCTTATTTATCACATAAGCACCCCAACTGAGAAAGGATAAGTGACTTCTCAAGGTTGGCCAACAATACAGAACTTGAAACATTATCTCTGAACCCATGCTTTTTCTACTACCTTATGCTGAAAACCTCTGCTTTTCTTCACTAATTCAAAAACAAAATAACTGTTAATGGAATAAACATCCATACCTGCTGTAATCAAGTAAACTGCAACAATATTGTGTTCAGTCTGTGAAAAGGTCGAGCCGCCTTCATTCTTAGAGTCTGAACTGTTGCCTAAATTATTCCTTAGCATTTTGAAGGGAAGATATCAAGATAGCCTTCATAATGGGCCTTCAATATCTATGAAATGTTTCAAAAGCCACCTAGGGAAGAATTTTCAGAACCAATCATTTCCACTTAAAGACCTCAAAGAAGGGCCTTTTCATAGAGGCCCTCCCTTAACAAATTTAATTGGGCTAAAGAGGAAAGGATCTTTAATTCCAGAACAAGGGAAAAGCTTATTAGCAAAATAAAGAGAAATAGCAAGCAACACACATTTTAACCAATTAGGGCATCAGCTTTATATCCAAGGAGATTATCACGTGCACACATCCCATTTAAACAATAAACAAACTCAGAAAATCAGATCAGGACCTGACTTAACTGATTTCTGCTGGAAATCAGTTTCTAAATTGAGAGCCAGACTTACTCCTCTAAAACTATTCAGATTAAGGTCCCTGTTTTCTCTTTGACCCTTTTAAGTTTTCCATTTCAATTCCTTTTGTTTTTTCCATAACAATTTAAATCATTAGAGATAAGTAAAGAAGTAATCTCCCCCATCCTTCCAAATTTTACTCCCCTAATGGTAATAATATTATTCAGTGTATATTCTGCTTTTCTTTGCTTATAGAAACATATATTTATACAACTGTTTGAGGTTTCTTCCACTTTTTTTTTTATTCTTTTCAAAAAATGGGGAGCTATGTATATATAAAATCATTCTGTAATTTGTTTTCCCCTAAAGCCATACCATAAATTCCAGGTCAATAAAGCATGGATATAGCATGATCTACTTCACAATTCACCTCAGTTCATTTACCCTGCACTTTGATATGCACAAGTAGTTAATCTGGTAATAATCATAGCATGCACCAGCAAAGTATCTAGATTCAATAATTCATCTTGTAAAGTACTGGGCACTTCTAATATTCTGGATTATATTGTTATAACTCCAAAAGTGGGTGACAATCTAATACGCACATTTATTGTTAGAATAATATATCCCTATACCTTTTTTCCTCATATTCTTTATGCCATGTAATATTATAAAAATCTGATTCTTCTCAATACTGAATTTCTAAAAATCAGTAACTTTACAGAAACGCTAGATGCACCAAAGTTAACAGTGTAAGCATACAACAGAACCACTAGAGGGCTGTATTTACCCACTTAATTTAATTTTATAAATCTTAGAATGGCACAGCAAGAAGGGGCTGGATAATCCTTTTGCCTCAATTCTCAGTTATACACATATATAAACTGAAGAAGTTGAAATCAGGTTGGTTGATCTGTCCCAGATCCCAGAGCTACTAGTACTCAAATTTTTATAAATGTAATGAAATATTCGTAAGTGTATCTATAGTAGGAAAGTGAATCTCTTTAGTATTCCAATATCAAAATATTTTCAAATGACCCTAAAGCAATGAACATAGTACCTAAGATGACCTCTCCCTGCTAAAAATCTATGGGTTGTTAGGTTTTAAGTCTTTCTCATTTTTTTTTTTTTTTTGCATTCACCATTCACTCAAAATTTTTTGTTTACTTTGGTTCATACTCGCTTCCTTTTCTGTAATGGATTATGCCTAGTTTTAGTACCCATTTAAATTTTCCAGAAATAATTATTTCTATTTATAAGAACTGAACAGGAGAGATTGGTTCAAGATGGTGGAGTAGAAGGATGTGTGCTCACACCCTCTTGTGAGAGCACTGGAATCACAAATAACTGCTGAACGATCATTGACAGGAAGACACTGGAACTCATCAAAAAAGATACCCCACATCCAAATACAAAGGAGAAGCCACAGTGAGACGGTAGGAGGGGCACAATCACAATCAAATCAAATCCCATAACTGCTGGGGGGGTGACTCAAACTGGAGAACACTTATAGCACAGAAGTCCACCCACTGGAGTGAAGGTTCAGAGCCCCACGTCAGGCTTCCCAACCTGGGGGTCCGACAACAGGAGGAGAAATTCCTAGAGAATCAGGCTTTGAAGGCTAACGGGATTTGATTGCAGAACTTCGACAGGACTGGGGGAAACAGAGATTCCACTCTTGGAAGGCACACACAAAGTAGTGTGCACATCAGGACCCAGGGGAAGGAGCAGTGACCCCTAGGGAGACTGAACCAGACCTACCTGCTAGTGTTGGAGGGTCTCCTGCAGAGGTGGGGGTGGCTGTGGTTCACCATGGGGACAAGGACACTGGCAGCAGAAGTTCTGGAAGTACTCCTTGGCGTGAGCCCTCCAAGAGTCCGCCATTAGCCCCACCAAACAGCAGGGTAGACTCCATGCTGGGTCGCCTCAGGCCGAACAACCAACAGGGAGGGAACCCAGCCCCACCCATCAGCAGTCAAGCAGATTAAAGTTTTACTGAGCTCTTCCCACCAGAGCAACACCCAGCTCTACCCACCACCAGTCCCTCCCATCAGGAAACTTGCACAAGCCTCTTAGGTAGCCTCATCCACCAGAGGGCAGAGAGCAGAAGCAAGAAGAACTACAATCCTGCAGCCTGTGGAAGGAAAACCACATTCACAGAAAGACAGACAAAATGAAAAGGCAGAGGAATTTGTACCAGATGAAGGAACAAGATAAAACCCCAGAAAAACAACTAAATGAAGTGGAGATAGACAAACTTCCAGAAAAATAATTCAGAATAATGATAGTGAAGATGATCCAGGACCTCAGAAAAAGAATGGAGGCAAAGATCAAGAAGATGGAAGAAATGTTTAACAAAGACCTAGAAGAATTAAAGAACAAACACAGATGAACAATACAATAACTGAAATGAAAAATACACTAGAAGGAATCAATAGCAGAATAACTGAGGCAAAAGAACAGATAAGTGACCTGGAAGACAGAATGGTGGAATTCGTTGCCACAGAACAGAATAAAGAAAAAAGAATGAAAAGAAATGAAGACAGCCTAAGAGACCTCTGGGACAAGATTAACCACAATAACATTCGCATTATAGGGGCCCCAGAAGAAGAAGAGAGAGAGAAAGGACCCGAGAAAATATTTGAAGAGATTATAGTTGAAAAATTCCCTAACATAGGAGAGGAAATAGCCACCCAAGTCCAGGAAGTGCAGAGAGTCCCATACAGGATAAACACAAGGAGAAACACGCCAAAACACATAGTAATCAAACTGACAAAAACTAAAGACAAAGAAAAACTACTGAAAGCAACAAGGGAAAAATGACAAATAACATACAAGGGAACACCCATACGGTAAACAGCTGATTTCTCAGCAGAAACTCTATAAGCCAGAAGGGAGTGGCATGATATATTTAAAGTGATGAAAGGGATGAACCTACAACCAAGATTACTCTACCCAGCAAGGATCTCATTCAGATTCAACAGAGAAATCCAAAGTTTTACAGACAAGCAAAAGCTAAGAGAATTCAGCACCAACAAAGCAGCTCTACAAATGCTAAAGGAAATTCTCTAAGTGGGAAACACAAGAGAAGAAAAGGACCTACAAAAACAAACCCATAACAATTAAGAAAATGGTAACAGAAACATACATATTGATAATTACCTTAAACGTGAACGGATTAAATGCTCCAACCAAAAGACACAGGCTTGCTGAATGGATACAAAAACAAGACCCATATATATGCTGTCTTCAAGAGACCCACTTCAGATCTAGAGACACATACAGACTGAAAGTGAGGCAATGGAAACAGATACTCCATGCAAATGGAAATCAAAAGAAAGCTGGAGTGGCAACACTCATGTCAGATAAAATAAACTTTAAAATAAAGAATGTTACAAGAGACAAGGAAGGCCACTGCATAATGATCAAGGGATCAATCCAAGAAGAACACATAACAATTATAAATATATATGCACCCAACATAGGAGCACCTCAATATATAAGGCAACTGCTAACAGCTATAAAAGAGGAAATTGACAGTTCCACAATAATAGTGGGGGACTTTAACACCTCACTTACACCAACGGACAAATCATCCTAAATGAAAATAAATACGGAAACAGAAGCTTTAAATGACACAATAGACCAGATAGATTTAACTGATATTTATAGGACTTTCCATCAAAAACAGCAGATTACACTTTCTTCTCAAGTGCACACGGAACATTCTCCAGGAGAGATCACAGCTTGGGTCACAAATCAAGCCTCGGTAAATTTAAGAAAACTGAAATCATATCAAGTATCTTTTCCAATCACAACGCTATGAGATTAGAAATCAATAAGATGGGGAAAAAACATAAAAAACACAAACACATGGAAGCTAAACAATACACTACTAAATAACCAAGAGATCACTGAAGACATCAAAGAGGAAATCAAAAAACACCTAGACAAAGATTACAACGAAAACACGACGATCCAAAACCTCTGGGATGCAGCAAAAGCCGTTCTAAGAGGGAAGTTTACAGCAATACAAGCCTACCTCAAGAAACAAGAAAAATCTCAAATAAACAATCTAACCTCATGCCTAAAGGAATTAGAGAAAGAAGAACAAGCAAAACCCAAAGTTAGAAGGAAAGAAATCATAAGGATCAGAGCAGAAATAAATGAAATAGAAACAAAGAAAACAATAGCAAAGATTAATAAAACTAAAAGCTGGTTCTTTGAGAAGATAAACAAAATTGATAAACCATTAGCCAGACTCATCAAGAAAAAGAGGGAGAAGACTCAAATCAATAAAATTAGAAATAGAAAAGAAGAAGTTACAACAGACACCGCAGAAATACAAAGCATCCTAAGAGATTACTACAAGCAACTATATGCCAATAAAATGGACAACCTGAAAGAAATGGACAAATTCTTAGAAAGGTATAACCTTCCAAGTCTGAACCAGGAAGAAGTAGAAAATACAAACAGATCAGTAACAAGCACTGAAATTGAAACTGTGATTTAAAATCTTCCAACAAACAAAAGTCCAGGACCAGATGGCTTCACAGGCAAATTCTATCAAACATTTAGAGAAGAGCTAACACCCATCCTTCTCAAACTCTTCCAAAAAATTGCAGAGGAAAGAACACTCCCAAACTCATTCTATGAGGCCACCATCACCCTGATACCAAAGCCAGACAAAGATACTAATAAAAAGGAAAATTCCAGACCAATTATCACTGATGAATATAGATGCAAAAATCCTCAACAAAATACTAGCAAACAGAATCCAACAACACATTAAAAGGATCATACAGACTTCCCTGGTGGCGCAGTGGTTGAGAGTCCACCTGCCAATGCAGAGGACACGGGTTCGTGCCCCGGGCCGGGAAGATCCCACATGCCGCAGAGTGGCTGGGCCCATGAGCCATGGCCACTGAGCCTGTGCATCCGGAGCCTGTGCTCCGCAACGGGAGAGGCTACAACAGTGAGAGGCCCACGTACCGCAAAAAAAAAAAAAAAAAAAAGATCATACACCATGATCAAGTGGGATTTATCCCAGGGATGCAAGGATTCTTCAATATATGCAAATCAATATGGTGTATCAATATGATACACCATATTAACAAACTGAAGAATAAAAACCATATGATCATCTCAATAGATACAGAAAAAGCTTTTGACAAAATTCAACACTGATTTATGATAAAAACTCTCCAGATAGTGGGCACAGAGGGAACCTACCTCAACATAATAAAGGCCATATACAACAAACCCACAACAAACATCATTCTCAATGGTGAAAAACTGAAAGCGTTTCATCTAAGATCAGGAATAAGACAAGGATGTCTACTCTCGCCACTATTATTCAACATAGTTTTGGAGTCCTAGCCACGGCAATCAGAGAAGAAAAAGAAATAAAAGAAATACAAATTGGAAAAGAAGAAGTGAAACTGTCACTGTTTGCACATGACATGATACAATACACAGAGAATCCTAAAGATTCCACCAGAAAACTACTAGAGCTAGTCAATGAATCTGGTAAAGTTGTAGGATACAAGATTAATGCACAGAAATCTCTTGCATTCCTATACACTAATGATGAAAAATCTGAAAGAGAAATTATGGAAACACTCCCATTTACCATTGCAACAAAAAGAATAAAATACCTAGGAATAAACCTACCTAGGGAGATAAAATTCCTGTATGCAGAAAAGTGTAAGACACTGATGAAAGAAATTAAAGATGACACAAACAGATGGAGAAATATACCATGTTCTTGGATTGGAAGAATCAATACCGTGAAGATGACTATACTACACAAAGCAATCTACAGATTCAATGCAATCCCTATCAAATTACCAACAGCAATTTTTTTTACAGAACTAGAACAAAAAATCTTAAAATTTGTATGGAGACACAAAAGACCCCAAAGAGCCAAAGCAGTCTTGAGGGAAAAAAACGGAGCTGGAGGAATCAGAGTTCCTGACTTCAGACTGTATTACAAAGCTACAGTAATCAAGACTATGGTACCAGCACAAAAACAGAAATACAGATCAATGGAATAAGACAGAAACCCGAGATAAACCCACGCACCTATGGTAAACTAATCCATGACAAAGGAGGCAAGGATATACAATGGAGAAAAGACAGTCTCTTCAATAAGTGGTGCTGGGAAAACTGGACAGCTACATGTAAAAGAATGAAATTAGAACACTCGCTAACACCATACACAAAAATAAACTCAAAATGGATTAGAGACCTACATGTAAGACCGGACACTACAAAACTCTTAGAGGAAAACATAGGAAGAACACTCTGACATAAATCACAGCAATATCTTTTTTGATCCACCTCCTAGAGTAATGGAAATAAAAACAAAAATAAACAAATGGGACCTAATGAAACCTAAAGGCTTTTGTAAAGCAAAGGAAACTACAAACAAGACAAAAAGGCAACCCACAGAATGGGAGAAAATATTTGCAAACGCATCACCGGACATTAAAGGATTAATCTCCAAAATATATAAACAGCTCATGCAGCTCAATATTAAAGAAACGAACAACCCAATCCAAAAATGGACAGAAGACCTAAAGAGACATTTCTCCAAAGAAGACATACAGATGGCCAAGAAGCACATGAAAAGCTGCTCAAATCACTAATTATTAGAGAAATGCAAATCAAAACTACAATGAGGTATCATCTCACACCAGTTAGAATGGGCATCATCAGAAAATCACAGACAACAAATGCTGGAGAGGTGTGGAGAAAAGGGAACCCCCCTCTCGCACTGTTGGTGGGAATGTAAAATGATACAGCCACTATGAGAACAGTATGGAGTTTCCTTAAAAAAATTAAAAATATAATTACCATATGACCCAGCAATCCCACTACTGGACATATACCCAGAGAAAACCATAAATCAAAAAGACACATGCACCCCAATGTTCACTGCAGCGCTATTTACAATAGCCAGGTCAGGGAAGCAACCTAAATGCCCATCAACAGATGAATGGGTAAAGAAGATGTGGTACATATATACAATGGAATATTATTCAGCCATAAAAAGGAGCAAAACTGGGTCATTTGTGAAGACGTGGATGGATCTAGAGACTGTCATACAGTGAAGTCAGAAAAATAAATATCGTATATTAACGCATACATGTGGAACCTAGAAAAATGATACAGATGAACCAATTTGCAGGGCAGAAATAGAGACACAGATATAGAGAAAAAACATATGGACACCAAGGGGGGAATGCGGCAGTGGGAGGGGTGGTGGTGGGATGAATTGGGAGATTGGGATTGACATATATACAACTAATATGTATAAAATAGATAACTAATAAGAACCTGCTGTATAAAAAAATGAATAAAATTAAGAAATTCAAAAAAAAAAAACTGAAGAAAAGATAATTCCAAAAATGGCAAGCTATTTGCTGTAGCTACAAGTTTTACAGATTATGAGTGCGGTAGATGCATTCAACGTACTTTTTAATGCTTCCTTCACGAGTGACATGGAAAAGCTATATTGGGATGAGGCTTAGAATATTAAGAAATATAATTATAAGCATGTCAAATTTACACAGCTCATGATTCTTCCATTTCATAAACTTTAACTGGCCTAAAGTCAGTCCTCCTTTCATAACTCCTCCCAAATTTTCAGGAATGCCAGGAAATATTGCTTGTATTCCACTAAATCTTTTCAGTGCTATGGTAACAAGTACATTTTAGCATGACGCAAGCAGTCAGAATGTTATTTGGTTAACAACTCAAAAGATTTAACATGTGAATAATCATCAAAGTATCTTTTACAGTGGAGCTCAGTGATACCACAGTACCAAATGCATTCATGTTAGGCTCCCTAAACATCTGAACTCAATTCAAAACCAAATACCCTGGGAACTTCCCTGGCGGTCCAGGGAGCATGGGTTCAATCCCTGGTCAGGGAACTAAGATCCCACATGCCACGTGGTGTGGCCAAAAAAAAAACTAAATGCCCCAAAGGAAACCCAGGAAGAAGTACTATAAGGAAGAAAAGAGGAAAATAGAGTTTAAAGATAGCTAATGACCAAAAGATATACCTAAGGTAAAAGGTGAAATCTCAAGTGATTTGTCTACCGACATTACTTCCATCAGCCAGTTTAGACTTTCTAAATGTTAAAAAAAGCGTAGGAATTTGCACTATTATTTGTCCTTGGGAGAATACTAAGGACAAATAATTGCCTGCTATGTCTTTTACAGACCAAGAGTAAAAGCCCTGACCCTCTCACTGAAAGTTTCAACCCAAGTATTCTAAATCAAACAGTCTCCTTTCCCAAGTTGTAAAAGCATAACCACTTCTTCCTGTGAAAAATTTTCAACATATTTCTTCATCATATATACTTATGGCTTACATATTTATTCATCCTGCTGCAATTCCATTAATCAAAAAAGTTACGTAAAACCCAAAATACTGATTTAGGCAGTATTAGGTAAAACATGCTAGAAAACTTAAAAGATATGGCAACCCCATTCCTTCTGAGAATGAACACATGCGAGGGGGAAAAATCAGTGGCAGGGAAAATTATCCTATATCACAGTATTCTAACTTGCTATCATGGTTATGCCTTGATACTACAATAGCAGTGAGGACCAAAACCAATTTCATTTGTAATGTCCCTACCCAGGAATCTGAACGTGTAGCAGGCAATCAAATATTTATTTATGGCCAGTAACATCTTAAACCTTGAGTCCCTTAAAAAAAGGAAAATAAAAACATTCAGTAAAACTTTCAACATTCCATCTATGTTGAATGAGAAAAATTAAACATTTCTTAAGAAATGTCATCAACTTCTAGCTCTCAACTTGAACAGAGCTGTTCCATCTTTAATAGATTCATAACCAATACTAAAATTTTCTGATCAATTACTAATTACAATTAGAGAAGCTGCCTTACTAACTTTGATTTATGTACTAACACACAAAAGGGAAAACACAATAAAGTGTGTTGATGTTCTCATATACAAAAGGCAAACATTTTGAAAGGGAGTGTTAATTTATAGAGAATGTTGATGTACTGCTCTACTAGCCTATTTTTTTAAAAAGATCAGTTATATATGCAAACACCTTTTTTTCTATCAAATCTACTGGGTTGTCCCTTTTAACTCAAAAATAGCTCTGGTTTAATAAACACAGCTCTAAATAACTTAAAGGAATAAAACACTTTATTTTAAAAATTCAAATACGCTTCACATGAAAGCTGCCCCTTTACTGAACACCCACAAGTTCCAAGCATTGTACAAAACATTAAAACACTTGTTCATACTCTTTTAGAGCAAAACTGCCTCTTCTGCCACACTCGTTTTTGCATGATGTTGACATTTTAGCTCCACTGTCATAAAATGACCAGCTCTTCAAGATTTGATCATGAAACGAGTTTCTGATCCATAGATGTAGATCATGAGGTTAATGCTGAAGTCAACTGGTGAAGTTTCTCTGTCAACTGTTAAACTCAATGTCCTCTTCCTGATTAAGAGAAAATGAAAGTATTAAGGGTACAGAAAAATGAATATTTAATAATACTATTACCCAAAACTCAAGTTTAAAATCAGCATTAGTTCTTGTAAGGTTTAGCAAAAGTATTTTACCACATTTAGCTGTCATTTGTATTACACTTTATTGTTTTTCAAATTAATAATACAGCAAAGTAAAGTAGAAGTAGGTGAAAAAATTCAAAGGGAAAAGTGATATAAAATGAAACTATCTATTAGGCTAAAGCACAGAACACCATGGTGTTCTATGTACTTGCTGGCAAACAGAAATAAAAGTTGGTAGACATTACCACTTCTAGAAATTCAGTCATTTAAAGTTTTTTTTCCACTCACCTCTAAAACCACCACCCCCTCTTCCTCCTCTGAAACCTCCACCTCCACTTCCTCTTCCACCTCTAAAACCACCTAAAAATAAAGGAAACATTCATTAACTGTAACTTATCATATTTTGATAAGCCTGTAAATATCAATATAATTCTTGCAGTTGTAATGAATATATATTCACATATTTTACCTTACAAAAAATTTTAAGATAAAAATGGAGAAACTGTCCAGCAGCAGGCTAAAATCCTAGGTTACAACTTTATAAACAAGCTTTCTGTTTTAATAAATTAGAAAAGCTTGTTACTTTAAAGGTCAATTTAGCCCTACCATTAAATGCATGAGTACCTCAACTTTTGATTATATATACTTTTTAAACTGTTTTTATCCTAAGAACAAAGGGTAGCAGGTATGGGTGGTTTGGCTCTGGGGATACTACCATAAAATAAATACAGTGTTTTAGCTCAATGAAGCTGCAAACAGATCAACACTGATGGTCACATGCTGATGAGCCTTGAAATTTAAAATTTTTAAAGCATCTTTTTCTATTATCCAACACATTTGGCTTCCTATTGCAGTCTCTATTTTTACTCATTTTGGGGGCTAACTTTGAAAAGAATGATGAAATATAAAAAGAGAAATTATAAAATGAGGAAACAAACACATACTTCCAAAATACTGATATAAAAAAATTAAGATTTTAAGAAAATATAGTTGTGAATGCTTTAAAATGTCATATACGAGACTGAATATAGAATGGAAATGAGGGGATCTCCATTCATCAAATTCTTAAAGGAGTGCTCCCAAAAATACTTAAAGATATATGTTAATATCTCTTAAGAGATTATCTCTAAGCTATTTGGACCCCTAAAAGGTACATTTAAGGAGTGAAGTGATAATTACATTGAGCGGCAAAAGTGATTTTGCACACTTTGTTTGCACACTTTTCTGACCCTGTCCCAGAAGCTGTCCAACCCCACTGTGCAGCTCCTCTTCCTCATCTCTTTGGCTCTGCCCATCACCCAGTCACCCACCCACCACACCATTTGCAGATCTAAGCACAGCCAATGCTGTATCCCACCTCATCCCCAGCCCTGCTCATCATCCAGCTGCCCACAATGATGAATATACCCAAGCTGTGGGGAAATACATATATCAAAATACTGAAATCAAAGCAATGAACTTATTGTAATAGTCTTTGGCATGACATCAGAAGATATGGGTTTTATTTCTGAGCTGCCAATTGTTTGATTAGAGCAAATTAACTTTTGTAAGCCTGCATTTCCTCACCCATAAAAAAAGGATATCACCCACCTTCACAAGGTTTTGCTAAATATTAAAAGAATATTCTTGGATGTTAAAAAAATATATGACCAGCTCTTGACATATAATCACCACTCAATGATATTAACTAAAAATTTAAAATTCAATTAAGATAATACTATACTTCACAGAAACTAAGCATTACTACTATGGTAATGTGCCAAGATTGGAAGCAGCTTTATTAAAAATGACAAATAAGCATAAGGGAGGTCCGCCTCTATACAAAACTAAATTGTGCTATACAAGTTGGCTGCGGCTTTGAAATCTCATTAGAAATCTCCCCCGCAGGTAACTTACCACCCCTAGCACCTCTGCCACCTCCGCCTCTTCCTCCTCCTCGACCTCCCCTGCCACCGCCTCTGGGAGGCCCCTTCTCACCCGGAGGTCGAGGTAGAAACCTCTGCAACGGCAGCAGCTTATATGGGTCTATATAAAACTGCAAGTATAACAGAAATAATTAGTGTGACGTACTTCACGCTCATTATGTCCAAAACTGAATTCATTATCTTCCCCTAATTCCCTTCTTCTCCAGTATTGCCCATTTCAGTGAATGGTGACACCATCCACAAAGCTGTTGCAATCAGACATCTGAAAGATGGTGATATTTTTTACTTCAACTTCAACAGCTAACCAATTACCGAGACCTATCGATTCTACTTCCTATATCTCTCATAAAACCATCCACTTTTCTCCATTTCCACTCTTCAAGGACTAAAGCAACAGCATACAACCTGGCCCCCTCACACACAGTACTGACCTCTTTCCAGGGTGCTCTTTTATTTTTCTAACACTCTCTTTTAAGTATAAATTTAACCGTATATATCCTGATAGTTAAAAACAAAATGAAGACTAAAGTCTAAATTCTTTCCCATGACCTGAAGGCCTTAAGTAATCTAGCCCCTGCCTACCTTGCTAGTCATTACTTCACAACTTTCCCCACCCCTCCTAAATGTTCTGTGTCCAAGCTCTACCTCTGCCTTTTTCAGATCCTTAAGGTGGCTTTACTGTCAGACTTGCACACGCTGTTTTCCTTACTTGAAATGCACTTCCTCCTCCTCTGTGACTAGAGCAGTGGTTCCCAAGTGCTAGCCTAACCTTCATCAAAGTCATCCAGAAGTTTCCTTTTAAAAACTGAATCCTCGTCCCTACCTAACACCTACTCGGTCAAACTTCTAGGAGTGGGACCTAGAAATACATCTTCTTAAAAGCTCCCCCAGGTAATTCTGATGTGCAACCAGGTTTGGGAGTCACCTGTGGTCAACTTTCAGGTCTCCGCTTCAAACTCACATTCTCAGAAAGCCAACGCACTAAATCTGGTCTCACTACTAACATTCTCATACCAACATGTATTACTCCTTTACAGCATATATCATAATGTTATTGAAATAACTGTGAAATCATTTATTATCTGATTTCTCCCAAATAATATAAGCTTTATAACTTAACATTATACTTAGAATGAAAGCTTTTCAATAAGATTTGTACATAAAATAAAAAATGTACTCCAGCAGTTACAGAATTGCTAATATGACCACAGATTACTTTCTGAAAACCTGAATTAAACACATTACTTTTAAAGATTAGTAAGTTCAATGTCTAAAGTACAGAACATCTCAGTTTAAGAGCTTCACTAGTGATACACTGGGGAAGTCTCAAGTGCCTTAAGTAAAACTGTCCTAAGGTAGATCATTCGTTTATAAAACCAAGGATCTAGGTATCATAAACTTGACTCACCTTCTGCAGTTTTTTAAAGGAAGATGCCTTCATGTTCTCTGACAATTTAACTGAAAAATACTATTAATTTTATTAAGGAATAAGCAATTAATATCAAAGATAATCTTCTGAATTCACGTGTAATTTTTAAAATAACAAGGTTAGAATATACAGAAATATTTAGGAAAAGTAAGATGAGTTTCCAAACAGAAGTGAAATTTTAATTTTTGTTTTAAAACTTCCAATTCCACCATCCTATTGCAGTGGCATCATCACATCCAAAGCAAAGTACCTCAACCCTGTGGCACTGATCCAAGTGGCAATCATTTCTAAAACCTTCCAAAAAGGAAGTCACACTTATAAGGCCTATCTTTTCAATATATGTGAAAATACATCCCCCGTCTTGATTCTCCTTTATGGTCCAATCTTAGCAATACTCCATCCACTTTAATGAAGCAGCAAGTTTAGTTTAATCAATACTTAACCCCCAAAAAACAAACAGTAACCTTTTAATGAGACAGCTACATCTTCCAATTAAAAAGGATACAAAATCCCTAAGTTGTCCAAATATTTCATCCACTTTTCCAATTTGTTCTTTGTTTTCTAAATAAACTGGAGCATTGAAATAAGGCACCTTATTTTCATCTGTGGTACATTTACAAACTATGTCATCCTCACAGGGGTGCAGGAACTCTCCTAATACTGAAATAGGACATGAAAATGTTAAAATATAAAACAATTTCAAATGATATTGACCAACCTCTTCTGGAAGCTTTCCTCTTGGCTGCCTGGGATTTCACCATATCTGTTCTGAGGCAGAAAAGCCTTCCTGGGTTAGTATACCAACTCCACAAAATACTAGCTATGTGACCTGGGGTACGGCTTTCACCCTCTCTGTGCTTCAGTGTCTTCATCTTTAATGTAGGGTTAACAACAGTACTGACACCTAACATAAAGTATTGTGAAGATCAAGTGCAATAATAAATGTCAAGTGCTTAGAAAATGCTGGCATACTGAGCCCACTCAATCTACAATAACAGTTATTTTACTATAATAACTATTATTATTTGATTAAACAACACTACGCCTCATTCTATTGTCTCTTCCTTCTCCCCATCCCTAAGTCTAAGTCAGTCTTTGTTGTTCTCTGGCCCTTTCTTTTGTTCTCCTTTTCCTAAGTTCCTACTACCACCTCTTCACCAATGACTCTTTGATCTTTTCCAAGGAAGTCTGGAATCTCAAAATAACTACCTATATATCTGACTCACAGTCACCCCAAACTACAATACTCAGCATATTCCTGCAAAATCGACTCTCAATTCCTATCACCCAAGCTCAAAACCTGGAGCCTTTTATTCCTAGTATTAGCCAAGTTCTACTGAGTCTGTTTCCACTGAAATATCTCTCCCATCGAACCCTTCTTTTTTTCCTCACTTTCACCATGCTCTGATGTGTCATGCATGGACCGTTATGGGGCTAGGACCTTTGACTCTAGCCGTTGACCTCTTCAAACCATTTTGCATACTGATCCATCCTACTCTTTATATTAGACTCTGTTCATCCTTTCTCTTCTTTGATGTAGGCTTCTACTATCAAATCTCTGTCTCACTTTCCATGACTTCCATCCCACCTCTTTGATAATTACTCCAAAACTCCTCTAATTAGGTCTTTTTCTTGACTCCCCCCAGTAGTTTCCCTTCTGAGCAAGTTTTTTTACTCACTTCACTTAGTTATGAGTAGCAATTAAAAGCATGGGCTTTGGGGTCAGGAAACCTGGCTTTGTATATCAAATACATCACTTACTGATCACTTCTCACTATGATCCTAGCAAAGAAACTTAACGCTGAATCAGTTTTCTTATCTGTAAAATGGGGACAGTAGGGGTAAACGCACAATATTACGTAGTTGTATCTCCCTTTCAGCCCAAACCCAAATTCCATCTCCACGATTCATTCTAACTGTCCTTCAGCTTTCTTAACTCCCCCTTACTTCTACAGCACGATTATACGTCACTTTACAGCCTCTCCAGAGACTTGACTCCCCAATCAAGCAGCAACCTCCGTAGGAGAAAGAACTGCTGGATCTATCTTTCAGCACCTGACTCCCAGTCAAAATTACTAATAACACAAACCCACAACCTCCGTCCCCCGACCCCACTCCACCCTCGCCCCCCGGTGGGCCAAGCTTTGAAGCCTACTTACAAACTACTTGCTCTGGAGGTCCGTGGTCCTGGCCTTTGTTAAAACCTCCGCGGCCGCCCCCTCGTCCAAATCCTCCTCTGCCGCCGCCGCCGCCGCCTCTGAAATTGCCGCCGCCGCCTCTGAAATTGCCGCCGCCTCCACCTCGGAAGTGGTGGTTGCTGCTGCCGCCGCGACCGAAGCCGCCACCTCGACTAAAGCCTCCGCGACCTCCGCCACGAAAAGACATGCTCGCTCCCACCTGGTTAGAAAAACAGGGCGTGACTTTCAGTCACTGTGGCCTCTGGGGGCACCACCGAACCCCTCTGAGCCTCAGTCAGAAACCATGAAAGTAGACAACAATAATAATAGCAACCCTGCCACCTCACCCATGGCCAGGCGGCCAGCGACGAGCCCGAAGAGTGAGCGTCCCCTCCCCATAGCCCTGTGAGCGCCGACCATCCACTCACCAGCCCCGTCACCCCCGGTGAGTACTTCCTCCCCCAGCTGGCAGCAAGGTCTTCAGCCGCATTCCCCCCCTCCCTCCGCTGGGTTCCACCTCCAGCATCCTCAGACCGCCCGGCCCCCTCCCGCTACTCACCGGCGCCACGTGCAGCTCAGGCCCGGAGGCTCACACCCTCCCGCCCGGTACTTCCGCCGCACACGAGCCTCTTCGGCCACCGTACCGGCACAAAAAGGAGGTGGGGAGGGAACCAACTAGAAACTCGAATAACTGGTTCAGAAAGCCAGCCAGTCACCAGCGGAATCAGGGACGCTGTCACCTGCCCGAAAAATCCTTCAGCGATGGAAGGGTATCAATAATATCTAACGTCAACCGCTACTTTACGACAGTTAGGTCTATTTGCCTACGGAGAGCGGAGGAAGTGACGTACAATAGCGGCGTCCTTTGCGGCGTGACGCTGCAGGAAGTTCCGCCCCGCGGCGTTGCCCTTAGCGATGGCTGGCGTCAGGTACCGCCCCTCTCCCAGCGGATCGGCGTGTACCTGGTGGCAGCTGAGTGGCCGTGCACCCTGTGGTCTCAGGCTACGCTGCAGTCTCCTCGCTCGTCAGTTGGTTGCGGCTCCAGCAACTGTGCTGCCCGTGGCTCTGAGGATGTTTGAGCCGCGCTCTGCCGGGAGGTGGATCTGGCCTCGTCGGAACTTAGTGGAAGGGCTTGTCTGCGTTATTTCGAGTCGCATGTTTCTTCCGGATCTTTCGAAGTACGCGAGATTGTGGGCAGTACTGTGCCCGTCGTTTTGTACTATGGTTTCGCGAAAGGAAGAAAAAAAAGTGTGTGTGTGTGTGTGTGTGTGTGTGTGTGTGTGTGTGTCCTTTTAAAGAGACTGTTACCTGACAGAAAGCCAGACCATGTTTTTGTCTTTTGTACCAGATAGTTTATTCCTTTGTCAAGTATGTTTTCAGCCCCGCAGGACACTGTCTATACCACAAGCCCCCTCTCCCCTTCTGTCTTTAAGTCGTTGATATTTGACTTCAACTTCCGCTAAAACTTCTCTCCCAAAGAAGGCTAGCGACCTTCTATTTGTTAAATTTGGTTGGTCTCTTTTCACTCGAATCTTCTGAGACCTTACCTTGATATTTAGCGCAGTCAACCGCCTCTTTGAAAGAGGTTGGGGATTGGTACCTTTTTTAGAGGGTTATTTTCATATTGGAAGAACTTCGTAAACTTAACTATGGAAATATTAGGAATCACAGTATGTCTTCTACACTAAAGTGTAAGCTTCTTGAAAAAGCATCAGTCATATAGATAAAAAAATTTTGGTAAATGAACTTTTATTCAGATTTGATAAATGTACTTTAAATTCTATACATCATACAGAGGTAGAATTATTCATAACTGCCCTGCTCTATTTTACTCTGTTTACGTTCAATGTTTTCTCCATTTGCTGTCCCAGTATTATCCTCAACTCAGTGTGATGAAACCATTGAACTTTTATGGGACCTTCAAGATTACGTGGTGCCCCTTTATCTTACGTGTAAGGAACTGACAGAGAAGCGAAGTAACTTCCCCAGCTAGTTAGAGGGACAAAGTGGAACCATGGATTCTCACAGCCCTCAGTCCTTTGCTGTACCATCCCCCCCGCCCCAGTCTCACTCCTTGCTCTCTCCAAATTATTCATCATTCCAATTGCCTGTTTGTCCTCATGGTAGCATCATACTCTTGGTTTCTGCATCTTTGGACTCAAGCCTTTGAGGACTCTCCATCATCTTTGTCACCATCCCCACCCAACCTTAGTTGCAGTCTCTTTTATCTAAAGCGCTCAATTTCTGTTCATTCCATCTAAAGCTTGTACTGTTGTTACAGGCCTTCTGTTGCAACTACCACACTTTCCTCTGTTATTCCTAACCGAAATCACCCAGTATAATCTACGGCAACTCAAAAGTTGAGAAATAATTACAGTGAACTATAACTTCCTCATGTTCTGAGCATCTTTGTTGTCTCAAATTAAATGCTTCCAGGCTTTTCTTCCTCCCATCTGTACTGCATGTGATGACATACTGAACTTATTAAAAGTTTCCTCGTACCATAGCCATCCTCAGGATCCCAAATAGTTCTCCATTTCCTTTAAAAACATGTCTAAAGTAAAATCTCTACATTGACTAGGCCTTCTATATAATTAATTTTATTTCCCTCCAGTGCTGTACACCATTTCTCTGCCCCATCAGGCCAGCATCATTGCCTTGCTTTTTTCCTGCCATTGGCAATCACTTCCTTCTTGGAAAAGCTCCGTTTGCCATCCATTAGACCAGCCTTTTTCTATCTTTTTACCCTGGAAGAACCATTGAAGTAATTTTTATGTCTCAGAAAACCCTGCATAATATAAATATATATGTAATATAAACATATATATATCCATATATATATATATATATATATATATATATATATCCATCCTAGTACATTAACGTTATCAGCAGCTTATAGACACGTAGACATGGTAGTCCAATAATAATTGTCAATGCTCTTTTTTTCAATTGTAGTAAAATACACATAACATAAACTACCACATTAATCATTTTGAAGTGTATAGTTCAGTGGTTCACACTGTGTAACTTGGTGCTCTTTTGAGTAGAGAATGGTGTTTTTCTATGAATCTGTTTATTTTTGTCCAACTTACTAGCCTACTCTGTAGTTTCCCCACTCTCACAAAGAATCTCAATTCTTTTTTTTAATTTTATCGAAGTAGAGTTGCTGTACAATATTATATAAGTTACACGTGTACAATGTAGTTATTCATAATTTTTAAAGGTTACACTCCATTTATAGTTATTTTAAAATAGGATATCAATTCTGGTGCAAATTAAGTGGGAGAGGAAACCAGTTTTTCATTTAATTTATTAGATTGCAAAAGTTGATTTTAATGAATATTAATCATTTTATAAGCCTATATGTGCATAAAAGTGTTATTTTTGAAACTAAAGAAAATAATGTGAAATCTTTGCTTGTCTTTTGCTACGTATATGGTCAATTCTGAGTCGATCTTGAGACTCACATACACAGATCTCATTTTCAGCTGAAATAAGATTATTTCAGTCACTGTTTTTAAGCTCAAAGAAAAAGCTTGCTCACACAAGTAAGAAGTTGGAAAGTACAGTAAAATGTTTATTTCATATGAATGGCAGGATACTCTTTCACAAAAATCCAGAACTTGTAGAAAGGCAAATCAGTTAAGTTTCATCTTATGTTTATAATCATAATCTTACAAACTCTCCCTCTTCTCTCAAAGTCAGGTGCACAGGTTGAGGAGCATATATATATATATATATATATATATATATATATCCATCCTAGTACATTAACGTTATCAGCAGCTTATAGACACGTAGACATGGTAGTCCAATAATAATTGTCAATGCTCTTTTTTTCAATTGTAGTAAAATACACATAACATAAACTACCACATTAATCATTTTGAAGTGTATAGTTCAGTGGTTCACACTGTGTAACTTGGTGCTCTTTTGAGTAGAGAATGGTGTTTTTCTATGAATCTGTTTATTTTTGTCCAACTTACTAGCCTACTCTGTAGTTTCCCCACTCTCACAAAGAATCTCAATTCTTTTTTTTAATTTTATCGAAGTAGAGTTGCTGTACAATATTATATAAGTTACACGTGTACAATGTAGTTATTCATAATTTTTAAAGGTTACACTCCATTTATAGTTATTTTAAAATAGGATATCAATTCTGGTGCAAATTAAGTGGGAGAGGAAACCAGTTTTTCATTTAATTTATTAGATTGCAAAAGTTGATTTTAATGAATATTAATCATTTTATAAGCCTATATGTGCATAAAAGTGTTATTTTTGAAACTAAAGAAAATAATGTGAAATCTTTGCTTGTCTTTTGCTACGTATATGGTCAATTCTGAGTCGATCTTGAGACTCACATACACAGATCTCATTTTCAGCTGAAATAAGATTATTTCAGTCACTGTTTTTAAGCTCAAAGAAAAAGCTTGCTCACACAAGTAAGAAGTTGGAAAGTACAGTAAAATGTTTATTTCATATGAATGGCAGGATACTCTTTCACAAAAATCCAGAACTTGTAGAAAGGCAAATCAGTTAAGTTTCATCTTATGTTTATAATCATAATCTTACAAACTCTCCCTCTTCTCTCAAAGTCAGGTGCACAGGTTGAGGAGCAGATTCAGAGAAAGGAACCCGCATTCAGTCATTTACTTGTGTTAAAGGGAGGGAAAATACGGTTCAGTTTTGTTCTGCAATTCCCTCAGGTGGTTTGGTCTTAACTTGAGACTTCCTCACTCTAAAGTGCAAGCAACAGTAGAAACATTTCAAGCTTTTTTTTGCCGTATGATTTTTCCAGTTTCAGTTTCCATTTAAAACCAAGAATCTTGTCACTTGAAATACAAGATATTTTTTCCAGACCCTAGTATTCCCACAGTTCACTTTTCAGCTGAAGCATCCTGTTAAGAACCAAAATCAATATTAGTTTCTCTTACTGTATAACAAATTACCCCAAAACTTAATAGCTCAATGTAATAAACATTATCTTGAATAATCTCCGTAAGTCAGAAATTCAGGAGCAGCTTAGCTAGGTGGTCTGGCTCTGGGTCTCATAACGTAGCAGTCATGATGTTGACTGGGGCTGCAGTCATCTGAAGGCACGACTGGGAGTGGAGGATCAATCTCTGAGGTGCCCTCAGTTCCTAACACTTAAGCATTCTCATGACATGGCAGCTGTCCTCTCCCAGAACAAATGATCTCTTAAGTCATAAGATTTTATGCATGTGGCAGATTTATGTGGTCTCTGTCCAGATTTTTACAGTTTTTTAAATGTTCTCAGGTAAACTGGTCTTTGATAAGGTTAATCATTTTTGTATCATTATCCAGAATTTTTTTCATTTCAGCTCCAAAAGTTTCTACCAGCAACTCTCCTGGAGGAAAGAAGGGTGTTGTGAATTCATTAGAATTTTCTCTTTTATGAAAGTGAACCATGTCAGGGAACAATGCTCAAATCATTGACAGGGCACCGTCGGTCAGTTGCCAACACATTTCTTCCAAGATGTACCTCTTGTTTCCAATATGAAGACAAAAAAGTAAATGTATCTTGGCCTTTGCTTGTTTGGGGCAGCATTTTATAGCAGAAAAATTTTCTCAAATTTCACTACAATTTACATCTTATAAGTGATATCATATGACATTTGTTGTTGAAATCTGTTGATCCATCAATCTGGATAAAAGGTTGTTTTTTGGTTTATTATACAAAATCTCTTTAGCATCATGTGACATGTCATCAATTACATCAATTTATCAAACTTTGAGAGTGAAACCTTTCTAGTTTCTCATATAATGTCTTATCCTGACATTTTGCTCTCTCTAAATTTACATACTAGAATTGTGAGGTTCTTCCCAACTGTGGGTTTTTTTTCCTTTTTTATTCAAAAAGTTCTGCCACTTGATAACTGCCTTTCTAAAAGGTGACTTTTTTTAAACAAGTTTTTTACTCTGGGATTCCAAAGGCCATTTGAAATTATTTGCTCTCTTACTGTCAATTTTTCTGGAGCCATTGCTGCACTTATAAGTTGTGATTCTTTATTACTATCAGAATTACCTAGGCCTAGAATTCTCTTTCATCTCCCACTTTGTCTTCAAAAATCACCACATTGAACTCTAAGTCATGTTTATAAAACAGGTGTTAATAAAGTGTAAAACAATCAAACTGAAAGAGGAAATCAGAAAAGAAAAATGAAATCGTTATAACAATTCACTATTAACATAAAAGCTCTATCCACGCATTACATTTGATTGATACGTCTCTTAAGTCTCTTTTATTCTTTATCAGTTTTCTCTCCTTATTTTCTTTCATGGCATCTACTTGTAGAAACTGAGTTTTTTATCTTGTAGAATTTCCCATCTTCTTGGTCCTATAAACCATGTTTCTCTATCCTCTGTGTTTCCTGGAAACTGGTAGTTGCCTGGTAGTGAGATCTGGAGAATCGATTATGTTCAGGTTCAATTTTTTTTTCCAAGAACACTTCTTACAGCATCACACGAGGAGGCACATGACATCTGGTTGTTTCTCTTTGGGTGTTGTTAAGATTGATCAGTGGGATCAGTATATCACCCTGATCCATCTGTGAGACAGTTCCCTGCCAGCTTTTCACCTGCCGGCTTCAGCAGCTATCAATGATCCTCTAGATTCGTCTATTCATGAGGGATTGCAAAATGGTGATATGCTAATTTTAT
Organism: Lipotes vexillifer; assembly: GCF_000442215.2. Lineage (NCBI taxonomy): Eukaryota > Metazoa > Chordata > Mammalia > Artiodactyla > Lipotidae > Lipotes > Lipotes vexillifer. The sequence continues at coordinate 539,714 of NW_006790073.1, forward strand.
CATTCCTTTAGCAATTATTAGCTGAAATAAAGAACTTTTCTTCATTATTATTATTTTTTTTAAAGAACTCTATTATATTTTACCTTCTTTCTTTCTTTCTTTTTTTTAATACACAATGTATTTATTTATTTATTTATTTATGGCTGTGTTGGGTCTTCGTTTCTGTGCGAGGGCTTTCTCTAGTCGTGGCAAGTGGGGGTCACTCTTCATCGCGGTGCGCAGGCCTCATTATTTTTTAATATTTATTTTTACTTAAATCCTTTGTTATCATTGTCCTTTTTAATGCTTAAATTGTTTCATCTTTGGCTGTGAGAAACCCTTCAAGTTTGGTCCTATGTCTGTTAATACCACTTACTAGCCTCTGATAGCTTCCTTGCTCTCTGACACCAGATGTCTCTATCTAACATATCTTATACATTTCCTGCCCCAGCCCTTTCTTTAGGGAGCCCTTGTTCCTTTTAGTAGGAAAGGGTATGTAAAGAACACAATCTGGCGCTAAGGGGTGGTCATTGCTTCTGGATTATCACGACTTCTATGCCTTATCATTGGACAGAGGTAGGAGATATCTTTAGTACATATTTTTAGAAAGAAAGAAAAAAAAACATGGTTTGTACTGATATGTCCAAAGTTAAGACTAAACGGTGTTTGCTTCTTTTGAATTTAAACGTGTGCCTCTCCTACCCTGAAATTATGACATTAACATAATTACTTATTTACTTGAGCCTATATACATATGTATGTGTGTGTGCATAAAAAAGTGTCAATGTTATTATTAACAGACTGCTGAATCCTATTTAAGATTTTGTTTGTTGTCAGTTTGCTGATATTTTGTTTAGGATTTTTGCACCTATAGTCATAGATGAGGTTGGTCTTCCTTTTCATTGTGCTGTACATACTGGTTGTGTAGCTTCTGACTAGAGCACTGTGTGGATGATTGTGTAGGAGAAGGTGGGGTGGGATGTGAAGCCTTGGGAGCTTGCCTATAACTTGCTTTTTAAGTGCAGAGATACCCTGAACCCCATGAAGTTGTACCTGGAATGGTTCTCTGCTTCTCCTGCCCCAGTGTTCACTCCAGGGGAACTAGGTTAGAACATGCACTGCAGAGAGCCTTTTGTAGGCTTTATCCTGGAGCAAATGCTGAAGTAAGTTTCCTGAAGAATGGGGTACTGGCTCAGCTGTTTTGCTCTTTGTTTAATTGATTACCTAGTCTATCACTTCTCACAGATTCCACTGTCTTTATTTACTTTGTGGTCTCCTTTATTCTGGATACAATTGTTGTCACTTACATCCGTTTAACATTTCAAAACCTCCTTTAAGTTTTGCAGTTAATCTCTTCCTCTCTGTTTTATGTCTTCCAGTAAATCTTCACTTTGTATCCTGTTGATGGACTCCCTCTTCATTTTTCAATGGTGCAATGGAATTATTTTTATATTTATTTTTACTGAGATGTTGGAAGGGAAGAGATGTAAACTGTATAGAATGTCAGTCATTGTGAGCCATTTATTACATTTTCTATTTGTTAATTGCTGACAAATTAGGAAAAGTCATTTTCTTATGTTGATTGTGTATCCAGTCGCTTTAATAAACTTTGACTTTAGGGCTAATAGTTTTCAATTAATTTTATCTAAGTAGATAGTCATTTCATCTACAAATAATGGCAATTTTGTCTCTTCTACTCCAATATTTACAATTTTTTTCATGTTTATTCCCTCCAATAAAAGCAGTATTGAAATATTGCATCCTTGCTTTTATTCCAAATTCTAATGAGTTTGGCTCTAGTGTTTCACCAGTGTATATGGTGTTTACTGTTGGTTTCTACCCTTTATCAGGTTAATGATATTTGTTCTTTTCCTGGATTGCTCACTTTTTTAAAAATTAAGAATTGGTGTTAAACTCATATCAAATACCTTTTCAATATTTTGTGATATAATTATACAGACTCTCTTATTTAATCTATTATTTTAATTAAAGATTTTAATATACTGAATTACTCTGATATCCTAATGTTGAACACCCCCGTATTTCTGAAATGGTCCCCACTTTGTCATGGTATGTTATTATTTTACTATATTGTGGTTTATGGTATATGGTTTGCTAACATTTTATTTAGGGTCCTTGCATGTATATTAATAATTAAGAGTAGCTTATAGATTTCTTTCAGAGGCTTGTCTTACCCAAGTTTTGGATAAGTATATTAGAGTATTGCTAATAAGTTGGAGAGCTTTTTATCTTTTTTCATGTTCTGGAAAAGTTTAAATAACAGAAGAATGATCTTTCCTAAAAGAGTTGGTAAAACTTAGTATCTTTGGGGTTTAAAATCTTTAACTTTTCCATGTCTTCTTAGCTATTAATTTATTTGAATTTTCTATCTCTTCCTGAGTCAATTCCAATAATTCTATTTTCCTGGAAATTTTCTTCCAGATCTTCAGATTATTTCATAAATTGCACATGATTTTATCACTTAAGGTTCTTAAGTGACAAGCCACCAAACCAACTCTGGCTAACTTTAGTAAAAGAAAATTCACTTGGAAGATAATAGGATGTTTACAGTACTGACAGGTGACTAAGCACCTAGGCTTAACAAGGCCAAAAGGAATCAAAAGAAGCTTATCTTACAGCTGAAGCAGTCTAACCAGTATGCTGCTGCTGCTTCTGCTGCCTCAATAAATAATTCACAACTGTTTCTTTGTTCTCTTATCACTTAACTCAAGACTCAAACACCAGAGAGAAGGAGAGAGAGAGAGAGAGACTCTTTGATCAGTCCTTGGGCTATAAAAAGGAATGGAAAGAGGCTGGATATGGATTTCTCAACTTCCATTTGGAAAGCAGGTGCCTGGAATTACTCTCCCACCAAAACAACTCATAATAGAAGAAAGAATTCCACACAGAAAATTGGGAACCTATTATGAACGATAATGGATGTTGGCAGCCCCCTAAAAATGTCCACTTAAATAGCTTTCCTCTAAAATTGTTTTACTCTCTCTTTTCAAAAATTATTTCTCAAAATGACTCACGTTGGGCTTCCCTGGTGGCGCAGTGGTTGAGAGTCCGCCTGCCGACACAGGGGACATGGGTTCGTGCCCCGGTCTGGGAAGATCCCACATGCCGCGGAGCGGCTGGGCCCGTGACCCATGGCAGCTGGGCCTGCGCATCCGGAGCCTATGCTCCGCAACGGGAGAGGCCACAACAGTGAGAGGCCCGCATACCACAAAAAAAAAAAAAAAAAAAAAATGACTCGTGTTATTTATCAAGTCTACTACATTTTTACTTTTTGGTTTATTTACTATTGCTTATGTCTTTATTAGTTCCTTTCTATTATTTTGATTCTTTTTGTTATTTTTTTAATGGTATCCTGAGTTGCATGCTTAGTTCATTTTTTTCAGTGCTTTTTTTGTTATAAAATTTTTAACATAACTTGGATATATAAATGTCTTTTTGTTTTCTTCTTTCTAAGCTTAGAAATTTCACCCCCTACCTAAGGTTTAATATTTGTTTCAATAAAATTTCTTTTAGAGATAAGAACCTTGATTCTAATTTTAGTAATATTATAAAGTATATCAATAAGAATTTGGTCAGGAAAACCAAAACCACTATAAGTATTTTAAGCAGAAAAGAATATTGGAATATTTGCATTCTTGTGGGATGAACAACAGTATACATTTAGAATTTTTTCATAGGTCTTATGTCCCAACTTCTGCCATAATAAAGTCTGAAGAAATCTGGGTATCATCTGGACTTCTTATAAAGCACTACATTAATGGCATTACCTTAATCAGAGCAGATAAGCAAGAGGTGGCTAACATACTGAATGCCTTGATTAGACACACATGCTCCAGAGGTGATAAATCCTGGCACATCAGTAAAATTTTAGGAAAACAGGGCTCAGAAACCTTCCAGAACATCTTCTCTAAATTAAAAGATAAATCATTTTGTCTTGTACTTAATTTCACAAAGAAGGAAGCACAAAATTTAGTGAGCCTTTTTGGGGATATTCCCTTTGGGGAATATTTGACTTCTGGGCAAATATTTCACACTGAAGAATAGTTCATTGGCTACCAGAGCAGGAAAGAGTTCTGCACTAATCCAGAAGACCCTGCAGTGTTGGAGGTATCCATGGTGGGAGAAAACATTGTGGAGTGTTTGAGGAAGACCCTGGGAGAACTACAATACAGGACCCTGGGGTTCTGGAGCAAGGCCATGCCATCTGTAGCAGAGAATTATATTCTTTTTGAGAAACAACCTAGGCACTACTGAACCCTGGTAAATGTGGAACAACCGAACATGACACTGTGTCACCTTGTAGCAGAGATGCCCGTTATGAGCTGGGTCCTAACAGACCCAGGAAGTACAAAGCTGAGGAGGCCTAGCAAAAACACAAGATGAAAATGTTACATCTGGAACCAAATACAAACAGCAAAAAAGGGCACAAAGTACATGAGCAGGTGGCCCCAATTCCCCCCTTTCCCCCAAATCCAAACCGTTGCACCTGTGTTCCTCCCTCAGCTCACACCTGTGGCTCTGCGGGGACTCTGGTAATGACCAGCTAAAGAAGGAGGGAAAAGTTTGGGTTTGGTTCACAGATGGGCTCAGTATGTAGGTACAACCTGAAAATAGCAACTGCATTACAGCCATGCTTAGTAATGGTTCTGAAAGACAGTGGTGAAAGAAAGTCGTCCCCACGGACAGAGCTTCACGTGGCACACCTGGCTCTCCACTTTGTGTGGAAAAATAAGTGGCCTAAGGTTAGACTATATACGGAATCACAGTTTCTAGAAGGGGAGAAACATGGATGTACATATAAGAGTAAGGCTGAAGTGTAAAAATCTTTTTATCACATGTTAACGCCCACCAGAGAACATCCACCAGAGAAAAGTAATAAATAATCAACTAAATGACTGAGCCAATTGATAATCAGCCAATCTCAGTCATCAACCACCTCAGTACTAGCACAATGGGCACAAGAATAAAGTGGCCATGGTGGCAGAGATGGAAGATACCCATGAGGCCAATAGCATGGACCCTGAAGGTTTCTTTAGCTACTGCCATCAACCAATGTCCAATCTAACAGCAACAGAGACCAATGCTGAGCCCCCAAGATGGCACAACTCATCAAGGATACCAAGCCCCCAAGATGGCACAACTGAGCTCCCAAGATGGCACAGTTCATCAAGGATACCAGCTAACTACTTGCTGGTAAATTGACACATTCAGTTCTTTCAATCTTAAAAGGGCCAGTGGTACATTCTCACAGGAATAGACATAAATTGTGGGTAAGGATGTACCTTTTCTGTCTGCAGGGCCTCAGGATCATGAGCCAAAGAATTACAGAGTATTTAATCCTCCAACAGGGGATCCCGTATAACATCCTGCCAGACAAGGGAACCCACTTTATAGCAAAGGAGATGTGAGCATGGGGCTATGACCATGCAATCCACTGGTCATATCACATACTATACCACTGTGAAGCTGGCAGCCTTATGGAGCATTGGAGTAGCCTGGTGAATGCCAAGCTGAGGTGCTACTTAAAGGCAATACTCTGTGAGGACTGGGTGCTATCCTCCAGGAGCAGTATATGCATTGTATCCCCAACAGAGAGAAGACACAGGCCTGGGAGCCACGGAACAGAAGCAGGAATAACCACACTTACCATCACTTCTGATGACCACCTGGAGGCCATGTGCTCTTGTCTCCACACTTTGTACTCTGAGGTCTGTTCCTCACAGGAAGCACACTTTTGTCCTTTGGCACAACAGGAATCCCACTGAATTATAAGGTGAACCTTCTGCCTGGTGCACACTGAGCTGCTTGTGTCTGGGGACCAGCAGGAAAGAGGAGGCATCACCATCTTGACAGGAGTAACTGACCCTTCGGAGGAAGTTAGGCTGCTATTATCCAATGAGGGTAGGGAGAAATGTGTACGGAACCATATGAGCTGCTCAGGTGTCTCTTGTGACAGTAAAGGGATAGAAACAGCAACAATGGTCTGAAAAGTGAATGATAATCAGGGGCTGGATAATTCCTGGAAGAGGTTGTGGGTCATCCCACCAGGTAAGTCACTGAGGTCAGCAGAGGTGGAAACTCAGGGTGAAGGGAATCTAGAATGGATAGGAAGGAGGCAGGGGGTGAGTATCAACTGCAGCCTCAAGGTCAACTGCAAGGGCAGGGGCTACAGTTCCCTCCCCTCCCCCTCTCCACAACCTCCCTCTCCTAAATAATCTCTCAGGAAGAAAGGTCCACTGCAGTTTTGAAGGAGCTGCCCTTGAAGCATATATGGAAAGTAGGTCTAAAAGGTGCAAATGGTAGACTCTGAAAGACAGGAAGATGAGTTTCCCAGATCCGCCTTCAAGAAAGGTCTGGCTGCCTGGCCGTGAAGTGTGTGGTCAGCTGACACTTCCTTCTGACAGCAACTAACTGTCAGATCCTTCAAGGTCTGCCTCAGCGACAGAGACCTGCCTCACCTAAGGGCAAGCATTTCCTGGGCAACCCTCACCAGATGACTGAGTAAGGCAGGCAGGATCCAGCCATTTCTGCACGAACCAGGGCCACTGTGACTGGCCACTCTTGCTCCAGAGGCCCCCACGAGCTGGGCAAGGCTTTGTCAAGCCTGCATCGCAGTCTGATTTCTCTTTCTGCTCATTCCTG
>NW_006790073.1:546375-583374 GCF_000442215.2 Lipotes vexillifer
CCTGCTTCTCTTCCCTTCCTTTCCCAGGAGCTGATACCTGATAAGTATCTCACACCCCGAACTCTGTCTCACATCTGCTTCAGGAGGATCCAAACTGTTGACAGCATTTCTGCTTAGAGAAAATAATTTGATCACAGAACAACTTGTGAATGAAAGGAAGCGTTTTGGTGAGGATTTCTAATGTATTCAGCATAACCTTCAATATGATGGACTTTTACTTCTTAGCATTTCCTAGTTTTTGTCCTTAAAGAAAAATATATAATTCTATTTTACCAAAACATAAGAACTTTCTTCTAGTGATTTCTGTCTTCTCTAGAAAACAGAAGTATCAGTATCAAGGTGGGGCATCAGTTTCCTCTTCAGGAAACACAGTCCCTCAGCCATTTACTGAGGCCTTTTTTGGTTTCAGTTACAGTAAAACTCTGAAATTTTGCCAAAATCTACATGAGTTCAAAAGTACAAAGCTCTTTAGGAGGCTTGCTCTTTTTAAATATTTTTTCAGAGGTTAAAAATTAAATTTCAAAAGAATATCTGAGGTGCAGAAGAGTCCACAGTCGAGATACAGACCCTGATTGTCTCCAGCATGAAGCTTGCTCATGCTGTTCTGTTACTTTTGTGCTTCTGCTTAAGTTTTGGTGAGGTAAGTAATTCAATATCTCTGCAAACTATTTTAAGTAGATATTTCAAATACTATAAAAATACAGAAAACATCTTAAGGATACTATTTTGACTTAAGGATTACATAGTTCAGTTGCCAACAATGACAGTGTCTAGTCAGTAACAAAGATTTTATGTTAACATCTTGATGAAAGAGCTTTAAGAAATTGCTTTTTTCATATGCTATTCTCTGTGCATAGAAATTGAACTGAATGAGAATTTTACTAATATAGATCTATATTTACAGTAATCATTAAAAGAGTAAACATTTATCAAGCTCCCTCTATCTATGTGTAAGGTAGAGTGCTGGGCAAATGGCAAGACTGATCTCTTCCTTCAGTAACCGTTTGGTACAGTTGTAGAAAGACGATACAAGTATGCCAATGAGGAAATAAGCAAAATTTAAATAATATATGAAAACACAAGAGAAGGAACTTTTAAAAGACGTATATATTTAATTGTCAAAAAATGGTACAAATGCTATCTGCCAAGGGACATTAACGAGAGGAAAAGTCCCTTCCTGCTAGGAGGTCAGGGAGGGTTTTTGGGTCAAATAGGATTTGAGCTAGGCCTATAATTCTGGATTAGATTTGATCAGTGAAGAGAAAGAGGAAGTGATTTTTCGGCCTGAAAAAGCAGCAAGTGTTATGGCAGAAAGACAGCACAGCACTGGGCTCTTCCACATGAATAAACCCGTTTGATCAGAGTAGAGACTTTGTAGGCAACTCAAGGAGATAAAACCGAAATGACAGGTTGTAGGCAGTCTGAAAGCTGATCTATTAAAGTTAGAAATGTTTAAGACATTTTAGATACTTATTGATGATTGCCTGCTTTTGTGATCAAAGAGTTTTGAAACAATTCCAAAATTTGTTTCAATGCCTGTTTATAGCAGCAAATATTTAAAGAAAACTACCTAAGAAATCAGAATTATATACTTTGTTTCTTGTAACTTCTAAAATATATATTCAATGTTTATAGTACAGAACAAATGGAAGTAAAATAAGTGCTTGTTGATTAAAATCGATTAAATTATTGTAGTCCATAAATGAACTATCATGTAGCCATTAAAATTGTGCTTTTATATTTATTGAAATAAAAAAGCCCTCACTAAAAATCTTATTTTTGTTAAAGAGAAAAATACACACACACACACACAAATACACACATATAACTGCTTATATAAATGGCAATTTAAAAGTTCATGAGGAATGTATATCAGATAAATAACAGTTGGTATCTCTGAGTAATGGGATTGCTGGTGATTTTTTTTGTTTTGTTTTGTTTTGTTTTGCGGTACGCGGGCCTCTCACTGTTGTGGCCTCTCCCATTGCGGAGCACAGGCTCCGGACACGCAAGCTCAGTGCCCATGGCTCACAGGCCTAGCCACTCCGCGGTATGTGGGATCTTCCCAGACCGGGGCACGAACCCACGTCCCCTGCATCAGGCAGGCGGACTCTCAACCACTGTGCCACCAGGGAAGCCCGTGCTGGTGATTTTTATTTTATGTTTTATGCATTTATGAATTTTCAGAGTTCAGAAATTCTGTTTTATTCATTCTTTATTTTTCTTTTTAAAATACCAAATAAATATGTTACATTATAACAAGAAAAATTTTTTTTTTGCAAAAAAGATATTTCAGCCACATTTTGGATTCCTGGACAAAAAACAGGAAAAAAAAAAAATTGAATATAGTAGTTTTCACTTACCCAAAGGAAAAGAGCCTCTTTCTTTTACTGAAAAATCATCCAACAATAAAGTTGTCTTCATTCCTTTAAGAAACAGCATTTTGAAAATAGTTAATATCATATTTGTGAAAATTCCAGAACTTCTTAAATTATTAGTTCATAAAGAAACTAATAATAAAGAAACTAAAGAAACTATAAAGAAACAAAAAAAATGAAATGATTTTTTATCCCACCTGCTGAGAAATAACCATTTTAAAATGGAGGTTACCATAGAGACAACATAAATGTGTTCAAAGAAGTTTTAAAATATATCTACATTTTCAACATGAAATAAAATATGTACAGCTAGGAGAAATGTTTGTTATTTTGAAAGCCGGGAGCAGATTTCCTTCTAGGGAATAAAAAGCCCCACTCCCTTTTTATATCAAAACATTCTGATGGACTGATTTGGAGTCTATTTTGATGGACTGATAATCCACCCATCATATATCAATTTTGTCATTGATTATGTCATTGAATCAATGATGTCAATGATGGGGTGGGCTGGCAGTGGGTTAGACTTAAGTTGTTCTGAATAGTGAAATGAGAATTCTGGTTTTACTGAACCTACCCAGACAAAGAGGTAAGGGAACTTAGGAAAGGATGGGAGAGAAACTCAGAGCACAGAGGGAGTGGCTGCTGTATCAATAACCAAGGGATATTAAAGAACAGGGAAGCCAGATATTTCAGTCACAAATATGTGGAACATAAACAGCATACTCTTAATCAGTAGTCAAAGAAGAAATAATAAAGGAAATTGGAAAATACTTAGAGATGAGTGAAAACAAAATACAACATTCCAAAACATATGGGATTGGCAAAAGCAGTACTTAGAGGGAAAATTGTAGCAGTAAATACCTACATTACAAAGGAACAAAAATCTCAAATCAATAACCTACCTTTATACCTTAAAGCACTAGAAAAGCGCAAACTAAATCCAAAGCTAGGAGAAGGAAGGGAATAATAAATATTTGAATAGAAACAGAAAACATTTTAAAAATAGTAAGACAATAAAATCAATTAAACCAAAACTTTGTTCTTTGAAAAGATCAACCAAATTGACAAACCTTAGCTAGACTGACAAAAAACAGAAAATTCAAATAAATAAAATCAGAAAGTGGAGATATTATTACTGACCTTACATAAATCAAAAGAATAATAAAAGAATACTGTGAACAATTATATGCCAACAAATTAGATAACCTAGATTAATGGACAAATTCCTAGAAACATACAAATTACCAAAACCAACTCAAGAAGAAATAGGAAATCTGAACAGACATGTAACAAGGGATTAATCAGTGATTTTAAAAGAAAGGAAGAAAGAAAGAAGGGAAGAAAGAAAGGAGGAAAGAAAGAAAGAAAGGAAAGAAAGGAAAGAAGGAAGGAAGGAAGGAAGGAAGGAAAGAAGGAAGGAAGGAAGGAAGGAAGGAAGGAAGGAAGGAAGGAAGGAAGAGAGAAAAGAAAGAAAGAAAAAACTTTTATCAAAGAAATGTCCAAAACCAGATGGCTTCACTGGTGAATTCTACCAAATAACAACACCAAATCTCAAACTCTTTTGCCCACCCCACCCCCCAAAAAGGAGAGAAAACTTACTTCCTAAATCATTCCATGAGGTCAATGTTACTCTGATACCAAAGTCAAAGATACTATAAGAAAAGGTACAAAGCAGAGATAATGGCTACCTCCTCCCCACCCCCATATAAAAAATTCCAGATATTTCCAGTATTCTTCATTCCTACATGTAGCTACAGATTTTCATCTAGGATAATTTCCCTTCTGCTTGAAGGACTTTTTTTTTTTAACATTTCTTGTAGTGCAGTTACACTGGTGATTAGTTCTTTCAACTCTTCTTTGTCTAAAAAGGTTGTTATTTTGCCTTAATTTTCAAGTTATATTTTTGCTGGGTATAGAATTATAGGTTGACAGGGGGGTTTTTCGGGTATTTTAAAAATGTTGCTTCACTGTCTTCTCACTTGCGTGAGACCTCTGTTGTCACCCTTACCTTTGTGCCTTTTCACATAGGTCTTTTTCTTTGGCTGTTTTAAAGATTTTCTCACTGTTGTTATTTGAGCAATTTGAGATGATGTGCCTTGGTGGAGTTTCCTTCATGTTTCTGCTGCTTGGGATTCATTAAGTTTATTGAATCTGTGCATTTATAATTTTTATCAAATTTGGAAGAGTTTCAGCCATTATTTCTTCGAATAACTTTTTTGTTCCCATCTCATTCTCATCCCCTGTGGAACTCCAATTACACATATACTACGTATACTACACCACGTGAACCTGTCCCACAGCTCACTCATACCCTGTTCTTTTTTAAAAATTCTCTATTACTTCCACATTTCATTCTGGATAGTTTCTATTAATAAATCTTTAGGTTTGTTAATCTTCTGCAATGTCCTATCTGTTGTTAGTTCCATCCAGTGTATTTTTATCTCAGATATTGTCATTTTCATCCCTAGAAGTTCAATTTGGATCTCTTATATATTTTTCTTGTCTACTTTTTGAACATATGGAATACAGTTATAATAAATATTATAACATACTTGCCTGCAAATTCTGACATCTATATTAAGGATTCTGGGTAAATTTCAATCAATTTAATTTTTCTCCTCACTGTGGGTCATATTTTCCTGTATTTTTGCATGCCTGTATTTTTTATTGGATGCCAGCTATTAGGAATATTATCCTGTTAGATGCTGGGTATTTTTGTATTCCTATACATATTCTTGAGCTTTGTTCGGAGATGCAGTTAAGTTACTTGAAAACAGTTTGATCCTTTCAGGTCTTGCTTTTGAGCATTCATAGGTAGGACCAGAACAATGCTCAGTCTAGGACTAATTGTTCCATACTACTGAGGCAAGATCCTTCTTTGTACTCCTTCCAATGCCCCATGAATAATGAAATTTTCCAGTCAGAATGTTGAGAACAAGCACTATTCATGGCACTGTATGAGCGTGGGCCCTGTTACCTTGATTTCTATTGGGTGGTTCACATTCTGGTAGTTTCTTCACATTTGGGTGCTGATAAATACTCAGCTGAACAATTAAAAGGGGATCGTCTACAGAGCTACAAAGTCCTCTCTCTATGCCACTTACTTGTTTCCAGTACTTTATTCTGTGAAGTATAACTGCCTTGGTCTCCCAAGACTCTCAGCTTTGTCTCCTCAAGAAGTCCCTTGGGCTCAGCTCAAGTTCCTCCTCTCCACACCACAGTCTGGGAACTCTCTGAAGGAAATCACGTGGAACAGCTGTAGGGCTCACCTACCGCATTTGTTTCTTTAGTCTTAGGGATCTCTACCCTTCATTGCCTGATGTCCAGTGTCTTGAAAATCATTGTCGTCTGTATTTTGTCCATTTCTTGATCGGTTTAGGCTAAATAGAACTAGGGTAGCTTTGGTACCCTTATAAGTCTATCTTGACTAGAAACAGAAGAATTCCCATTTAATTTTAATAATTTTAGTTTAAATATCCACTTTTGGTTAGTGGCTATTTTATTAGATGGCACTATTAACAATTGCTGGGGTTGCTGAGGTTGAGTTTTTAAAATACAAATGTAAACTTCAAATGAGCACTTTTTAAAGCTTATTCTTTAATATACATTGTATTAAAAATGGAAGTTAATTCAGCCAACTTTCAGTTCTACCCTGACATAGGCAGTCTCATATGCATTATGCATTGGAATTGTTCAAATTCGTTTCAAGTATAGTTCGTCTTCAAGCTCTATGTTCTTATATTTTCCTGAATTTATAATAGATTCAAAATAAAGTGTTGTCACAGCGATTATAAGAAGGAAGAAACAAAAAAAGTTGAGTTTTTCAGTTTTGTCATTCTAATGGCCATTTGGAATTTTTGTTTTCATAATCTAAAATAGTAAAAACAATGCAGCCTGAAAGGTGTAATATTTTTGTTTGCTGAGTACAAACAGTAGTTCATACAGGAAATATTTTACCTAATATTAGGTAAAATATCAGATTAGGTAAAAATACTGAAAGATACTATTCAGTATCTTTAAAATGAAATTTATTATTTTTATTAATATATTTAATTATTCTTAAACTATAATATTATTATTCATTACTGCAACAGGCCTATATATAGGTATAGTTTTTCCTTTTTCATTAAGTATATGAATGTAATTTAAAATATTTGTCTAGTACTTTTTTCCTTATTTGTACCATACTATGAATTTTACTTTTTACTTTTTTATTTTTCACAAGCATGACTTTGTATATATTTATATATGAAATTTCAATAAAAGAAAATATTTGCTGTTTAAATTTTTCTCTATAATTTATTATTCATTTCTTTCATGATTTTTACTGAAAATAATTTTGTTCTATAGGGCAGTTGTTTAAAAAGTACCTGTTGTTTAAAAATATACTAGGCTTGGGACTTACCTGGTGGTGCAGTGGTTAAGAATCTGCCTGCCAATGCAGGTGACATGGGGGGGTTTGAGTCCTGCTCTGGGAAGATCCCACTTGCCGTGGAGCAACTAAGCCCACGTGCCACAACTACTGAGCCTGTGCTCTAGAGCCCGCGAGCCACAACTACTGAGCCCACATACCACAACTACTGAAGCGCACGTGCCTAGAGCCCATGCTCCTAAAATCTTCAGCTCCTAAAATGTAAAATTCTCCTCAGTGTTCTCTTTTTGCTTTTGTTTTTGTTTTTCACCATTCATTCAATGAATACCAGGCCCACCATGCCCCTGAAGAAAGTCTGAGCTAGGAGAAAGGACCTTTCAACCGAAATGAAGGTCAGAGTCTAAATGATTACCCAGAACTGGACATTGTAGAATATGACTGTTATATATGACTGTTCCTGGGACCAAAATTCTTTTAATCTTTCATTTTTGCTCTAATCTAAGAGTGACTGAAAACTTGATGGCACTTGCCCAAGTTTCTTTCTAAAGATCAAGGAAAAATGACACCTCAGAAAGGGATAAATTGGGGGGAAAAAATCAAGTTTTTTCTGCTTGCACAGTCCCAGCTGTCAGGGCACTTAAATTTTGTCAGTGGAAGACACAGGAGCTAAGTAATTACAAAACCGTCAACTCTAATAAGTGCTACAAAAGAGGTACATGGAACCATGAAAAGTATGTAATTACTAGATTTTATTCTAGATCAGTGTGTCAAAACCCAATGTAGTTAATGACAAATTTGTCAAATTTCCTGACTATTTGATAAAGTTTACTGAAAAGCATGTTGGATAGAATGACTTTCACAGCTTTTGCAAATTTTTGTGTGGTTTTTAAATGACTGGTTTTTATTTGTCTTCATCATAGCCCTTAAAGATCGTTCAATTTGTTTCTGCCCCAGCTTGCTGTTACTGCAGCTGGAGGGCACTGAGCAAGGTTGGGGGGGTGTTATGGCTGGAGGCTGGGGAGACTGGACAAAAGGATGCCCATCCTCCAAAGGGGGTGTCTAGGGGACAGAGAGAGAGCCTTGACTTTCCACAACTGGCTTTTGACCCAGTTGATCTATTCCCAGCCTTCATTGTATTCCCTCTGGATTCCAGCAGGTCTAATTGGCCTCCTGCCTGTTTGTCTGATCTGATCTCCAGAAAGATCTTCCTCAAATGCAAATTTGCTCCACTGTTTAGTCTCTCAGTGGCTCCCTGTTCTTGCTGTTCCTGTTCTCACAGTCCTGCCCGGAGCACCTCCCACCACCCTTGCCAGCTGAATCCTCAATGCTCTCAGTGCTTATCCCAGACATCAGCTCTTCTTGGAGATGTTCTCAAGCCTCCTAGTCAGGCCATGGGACCACTGTCCTAATGGCATCCCCGGCCCACGTCTACCAGGGAAACTGTCAGTCAGGCTTGCCTGTCTCTCTTCTGGTTGGTGTACTCCTTAGGCAGGGATTTTTATCCCTCTGACCCTAGCCTCAGGCTGTTCCCTGGCACAGAGTGGTGCTTACTAAATCATTCAGTGAATTAATTGATGAATGAGCGAATCGTCTGTTTTCCAAGCTTCAGACACACATTTCCCTTTTCTACAAAATATCTCCAAATGCACATCCTTCAGACATATCAGAATCAACAGGTCCCAAGCCAAACTCATAATTCTCTACCTTAATACCTATATTGATTAATGGCATTATACATCCTTAGTAACACTCAGCCTCAAAACCTATTTCTACCGTCAACCCCTACATGCATTACATTGTCCAGTCCTCTTGCTTTTGCTTGTTCAAGTGTCTTTCCAAATCATTTTCTTGCTCCACTCCTGCTGCCTCTTCCTCCCCAGTTTCCTAACCAATGACCATCCCAGTTGAAGCACACACAAGCCCATCACTTGGGACTGCTCGCGATTCCCTAAATACATTGTGCACCGTTCCTCCTGTGTTTTGCTAGCACCTACCCTCTGCTAACACCTGACCTTCCTCACCTTGCTCAGATGCCCCATGAGGCTGTTTAAAATGCCCCTGGGGGGAATTCCCTGGCGGTCCAGTGGTTAAGACTCTGTGCTTTCATGGCAGGGAGCATGGGTTCAATCCCTAGTTGGGATCCCCGATCCTACATGCCACAGGGAGAAGCAAAAAAAAAAAAAAAATGCCCCCAGAAAGACTTGTTCTCTCCCACTCTGGATCTCCAAGAATACTGTATCTTATTTGTATGACTGTTATATCACTTACCCCAGTTATTATGCATGTTTCTATCTTATTGTCTAGATTTCAAGCCCTTGGAAGACAGAACGCATGTCATGTTCATCTTAGCAGGATTTTGCACAAAATAGTAGTTCAGCAAATGGTTTTGCATTTATTAATAGAATTAATCAATTTCATTTCTCAATTCATTCCATGAGACTATAATTACCAACAAATTTTCTACTCCTTAACATAACTGTCAAGATTCACTGATTTCTTCAAAGGCAGAATTTTATGTTAGCTTTTGAATAATAACAGCTCCCACTGATGTCATGCCTAGTACCTGCCAACCATTATACACATTTTCTTTCTAATGCTTACAGTAACCTTGCAAAATAGAAGGAAACATTTTACAGATGAGGAAACATGTCTCATGAGGGTAAGTAACTTGCTCAAGGCCATATAAGTACCCAAGTTGAGACTAGAAGCCAGGGCTGTTTGATTCTAAAAAACCCCAGACCACATTACCCTCATCTATACTGTGGGGTATAGAGTCTGTTTTGTTCCTTTCCTTCATGTATTCATCTTTTCTTTTTTAATGTGCCATAATATACTTAAATGATGTCCTGATAACATATGTTTAGACTACTTTTCTATTTTTAATAAATTCCAGGAAGGGGAAGATTTTGGTATACAGCGTCTGAAGAAGGTTATATCAACATTTATTTCCATGATTTGAGTTTAAAAATTATCTGTCACACTTCCCTTATCGGCACAGAGAATTATCACTGATGAAACATGTCTTATACTGTATGCATTTCTTTGGGATGGTGATACTGATTAATCTGAATACCCATGTATCACTGGTCATTTGTAGCTCATGTATTCATCTTTAAAAAGATTTTAGTTTGTTGCTAAGCTAATGTTTATTTTGTGCTTTATAGTCCACTTCAACATCAGACACATCTCAAGAGGATCTCGTGGAGAAAAAGTGCTTAACTGAAAAATACACATGTCTCTCCTGCAATAAAGTCTTCTGCCAACCATGGCAGAAATGCATCGACGGGACCTGTATTTGTAAACTTCCTTATCAGTGCCCAAAGAATGGTACCAGGGTGTGTTCAGCTAATGGGAAAAGCTACCCAACTTACTGTCAGCAGAAGAGTTTTGAATGTCTTCGTCCAGAGGCAAAGTTTTTAAAAACAGGAACATGCACAGGTGAAGGTAGGAAAAGCCTAGTTTATTCTGTAAGAAGAAAATTGTCTACTATATTTTCTATTAGAAAATACTTTTCCTATGAAATGTTATGACGACAACTCAAAATTCTTCTCTAGACCCTCACTAGTAACTGGGGTGATAACTAAAGAAATTAGGGGATCATCAGAATCTAGCCAGCCCTTGAGTCTAGAGCATGAGGCCCTGAGGCTGGTCCTTCCCCTCAGTGCCTATGCCACTCTCTGCTGCCCAGCCCTTCAGAATTATCCCCACTCTCACTTCTGCTTGGCTAAAGGGATTATTCCCAGAGCTGTTGAGTTGGTTCAGAACCCAGTGAAAAGGGCTTTACATGAGACTGATACTGATATGGAACCCCTTTGAGCCCCAGCCCCAATAATTTCTTCCAGCATCCATCCCACCAGTCCCTACCCCTTTTCCTAGCCCCAACCCATCAGCCCTGACCCAAGGTTTAGCTCAGGCCATTGCTGGCCTAGGATATACTCCAACCTAGCAAACTTGCCACATCAGATCAGAGAGCGTGTCAAGACTTCATCCAGGTGCCTAATGTAGTGAGGAGGGCTGGGACCCTAATATGTAGATTAGCAGAGTGCTTAAGATTTAAGGGTCTCACTGTCAGTCAGATTTAGTTGTAAGCCCCTCCAAGCCCCACCTCAATTATTGCAAACTATGTGGACTCTCTGGAATGCAGTTTTCACATCTGTAAAATGTGAGTAACAGTAGTTCCTAACTCATAAGACTCTTGTGAAAATTAAATAACATGATGTATGTAAAGCTCTGTGAATAGTACACAGAGAGCGCTCATGAAATTTTAGCTATGACAGCAAACCTTAAGCTCGTTGTCTTCTGATATGAATTATCACAGACATTTCATGAATTTACAGAAGAAGGCTTAAAACGTTCTTTTTAAAGTTACCATGACGTATGCCAGCACAGAGTAGCCTAAATATTTTTGTATTGCTGAGTTAAGATTTTAAGGTACTGTGGAACAGGAAGAAGAAAGTTCCGTAATTGAGTCCATCTCTCTTACTTTTTGGAGAGGATGAAAGCAACTGCGGAGATTATTTTGTCAGGGTCAGACTTTTGTTCTCTTGAGGCATGAAATGCCTTAAATATATGAGAATACATAAACCTTTCTTACATTTTCATTATTTGCTTGGCTAACTTTTAAGAGCACGGATTTTGGAGTCAGATCAATATAGCAGGTTCAGATTCCTGGCTTCAGTCCTTGAGCAAGTAACTTAATCTCATGTATAAAAATGGATAAATTTAGATTCCTCATGTGTAAAAATAGGGATAAATATCACCCTAATCTTCATAGGGTTGATATGAGTATTTTATGGTACTTTTTTTTACAACTGGGTAGCACAGCCACTGACACATAATAAGCCCTCATAAAATGATTGCTTACCATTTGTTAAAATCTTCATGGTGGGTCTTCCCTGGTGGCGTAGTGGTTAAGAATCCGCCTGCCAATGCAGGGGACACGGGTTCAACCCCTGGTCCGGGAAGATCCCACATGCTGCGGAACGACTAAGCCCGCGAGCCACAGGTACTGAAGCCCGTGCACCTAGAGCCCGTGCTCTGCAACAAGAGAAGCCACCGCAATGAGAAGCCCGCGCACCACAACAAGAGTAGCCCCCGCTCACCGCAACTAGAGAAAGCCCGTGCCCAGCAACGAAGACCCAAAGCAGCCAAAAAAAAGAAAAAAATCTTCATGGTGTTCAAAGTTAATTAGAAATTATGTATTTTATTACTTTAGAGACTTAATCAAGAGGAGAAAGAGTGCCTGAATATTGCTCATTCTTTTTTTTTTCTAATTTTAGAAGAATTTAGTGTTTCCTTGGAGAATGAAAAAGGACATTCGGAAGGAATTGTTGAAGTAAAACTTGTAGACCAAGATAAAAAAATGTTTGTGTGTGGAAAAAGCTGGAGCATTACACAGGCCAACGTGGCCTGCCTTGACCTTGGATTTCCACTGTGAGTGCTTCGTGTCACTGAATTTTCCCAGGGCTGATTTGATTATTCCAACTTTTTTTTTTTTGATTACCCTATCTTTCTGTGCCTCAACTTCCTCAACTGTAACCTGAGCATATTAACTGCCTGTCATGAGGATGAAGTGTGTTTATGCTCAACTAGCACTTAGAACACCCAAAGTTTGCTCAGGTATCTGGATGCAATCCTTTGCCCATCTGTAGACTTGCAAATACATTCACCTATGATTACGTCCACTCCTTCATACCTAATGTTGTTTATATATGCCTTCTCTCTTTTTTTTCTCAACCTTGCAGAGATTTGTCTATTTGATTAGTGTTTTTGATTTTTGTATTTGTAAATTTTCTTTTGTTTCTTTATTTTCATTAACTTTTATCTTTGGCTCTCTCTCTTCTTTTCCCTATTTTTTTTTTCTAATTGTGTTAGTTAAAATGCTTAGCTCATCAATTTTCAGTTTTTCTTATTTTCTAATATAAGTATTTAAGGTACAAATTTCCCTCTAGGTAATGCTTCATCTGCATGCCATAACCCTCTATAAGTGGATATTTTATTTATTGTTCAGTTCAAAATATTTTCTAATTTTCAATATAATTTCTTCTTTGACTCATACATAATTTAGAAGTTTCTTTTTTTACATTCCTAATGAGTATATTAGTTCGCTTTTGGTTAACTTTTTTATATAGATTTACCATTTAAGTTTATCATGGAGAGAGAATGTCTCCATATGATGACAATTGTTTAAATAGTTTTTTGAGACTTGCTTTGTACTGAGTATATTTTAAATGCTTCATGTGCAGGGTTCTGCATAATAGATGTGTTATCCATTAGAAAGCTTGTTGATTGCTTTATTCAAATATTTTCCCATTTATTTACTTACAAGTTTTCTATGCTTTTATCTTTTAAGTGTGTCCCTTATAAACAACACATATCTAGATTTTTTTAAAAAAATTCAATATGACAATAACTGTCTGAAGAGTTTAGTCCATTTACATTATTGGGATTATTTACAGTTGAATTTATTTTTCCTGTCTTGTTTTGGGCTTATTAGTTACCCTGCTTTTTCTGTCCTCTTGTTTCTTCCTTTTTAAATTTCTATTAGGTTAATAAAGCTGTTGTTGTTGTTTCTTAATCTTCTCCTTTTTCTTCCTCTAATTGGTTTGAAAATTATATACATCCTATTTCTATTCCTTTAGCGGTTATCTTTACATTTATACCATGAACCCTTAACTTAGAAAGTCCTTGGCCTCATCGGGAATAATATCAATACAAAGAATGGCATTACCGTGTCAAGTTTCCAGTATTTTGTTCAACCTTATTTTTATATATTCCTGAAGTTAATTGCTATCATTATATAATAAGCAATTATCATTACTTTTGTTCAGCCAGTGCTTACTCAGATGTACTTCATGTTTGCCAACTTCCTGGTTTGTTGTTGCTTCTTTCATCTCACTTCTTTGTTCTGGCTTCAATTTTCTTCTTCCTAAACCACGTCTGCTAGTAGTTCATTACTGAGAGTCTCTTATCATTAAACTGAGCCATAGAGTATTTCTTATTTTCGACAGTTTGTGACCTACAACCTGTGATTCAACCTAATGGCAAACTCTCTCACTCTTTGATCTCCCAATTTTTGTTCTTATATTTTGTATAAGCTCATGAACAGACTTCTCTGATTTTAGCCAGTGGGTATTTCCCTTAATTCCTTAAGAGCTCATTGAGGACATTTATCTAGTACTTTTAGATATTTATAGGTTGAGAGGTTTTTCAGATTATTCACGCGTCAGATTGCCCCAAATGGCCCCCATCTGTTCTCATATTTCCATGTGGTTTGGCACAGTTTCATGACCACTATATCTTCATTATGGATCTGAACTTCTTTGTTCCATTTAATTGCTCTCTTTCTCCCTTTCATTGTAATTTATCTGATATTTATATTGCCATTACTGCTTAATTTTTGTTTACATTTGCCTGATACATCTTTGCTCAACCTTTTATTTTTAACCCATTTTCCCCACTAACTTCTAGAGAAAAGCAGGGAGCAATTGAATGTTCTGGAAGAATAGCTCACTGTAACTCATCATCTCTAGGATATCAGGTCACTGAGGTAGCCTCTTAGCTACACAAATTCTGAACAAACTGAGAAGTCCAAGCAATGGCACATAGATGTCAAAATATCACTTAATACTGTCAAGACTGAATTGAGGATGTAGCTTAGCGTAAAAGCAAAATGGACCTGCTAGAATCAAACTAACTGAACCTCCCTGATCCCAGGCAACAATGGGGCCAACCAGGTAAGACTTACAGCATTCGGCAGGTGAAGAGGACCCGAAGGGAAAAAATGGAAGAGCTGGGCTGACCTTTCCTGGTTTACATTTCCAAAATTCCCTGATAAAATTAATCCACTCCCATCCTGGAGAGAAGATGAGTTAAGCCGTAGAGAGAGGCCAAGAATGACACATCTCAGGTTGGAAAGAAATCAGCAGTGTGGACGAAGAGGCATTCCTCCTTAACAAGAAACAGAGGAGAGGAAACCAATATTTGTGGGTGCTTGCCATGTTTTGAACTTTGGCCAGTCAGTTTAAACTGATTGTTTTAGTTAATCTTTGCAACACTCAATGAGGTAGTTATATTCCCTGTTACAGGTGAAGATATTGAAGCTCAGAGAATTTAAGCATATTGCCCAATCTATCACCCTTATGTAGAAAATAAGAGGAAATAGTCCTTTACCTCCTACAATAAAGTTATAAATACAAAGTACTAATTATTCTACCTTACTGTTTCATTTGTTTGATTTGCAGAGGTGCTCTTGATACTCAAAGCAGAGATCTTCATATAAATTCCACTGAATGTCTACATGTGCATTGTCGAGGATTTGAGACCAGTTTGGCTGAATGTACTTTTACTAAGGGACTAACTAGCAGTTCCGAGGGTTTGGCTGGTGTGGTGTGTTACACAGGGAGTGAAGGTTAGTGGAGAACTGGCCTGATACTATCCCTTCCTTCAAAGTTGTTTATTTCACGCCAAGTCTGATACCCTCTTGCCAGTCAGACACAATGGCAAAATCAAATTTTGGGTTTTAGAGCCGAAATGGGTGCTTTTCCCCTATTGTACCTTTTTTGCCACTCAAATATTACTTCTATCCAGGTTCCTATATGGGAAGTAAAGTTGCTTGACTCCCCTTTGATTCCTTGAACATATGGATTAAAGTTGATGTAGCAAACACAAGTTAATAAAACATTAGAAGAAACTCAGCATCTCCCTCGAGAGGTCCAGCCGATTACACATTCCTTTAAAATGGTTAAGTGACCACATCTGTGCCTCAGGCAATCATTGCCACTTTTCTCCTTCATTGTGACCTTGGAATATTTTAGCCATATATACAGTATTAAAGACCAAAGCCTTTTTCGGTGCTAAAAAATAAGTACCACCAAAATGTAAACAGCACTGCCAAGTAAGCCTCAGGATGGGGGTGGGGGATAAAGTAGTAGCGTGAAAGGAATGGATGAGCACCAGAGTTCGCCAGTGTCAGCAAGGGCTCCTGATTCCCGAAACCCCTGCCCCATCTCAGCGAGCAGAGACCTCCACAATAAATGCTGGTTTTCAGAGATTATAAAAGGGCATCCACAAGCCAGCTTTGGCGTTTAGTTTCCTTATTAATCATATATACTATGTCAATGCTATCACCCATACATTTTATATCATTTTTTATTTGTGCCTGGCTTTATCTTCAGGTCCCCATTAATCCAAACATGTGATAAAGATGTCACCCACAATTCCACAGATAAATTTCACAAAGATAATTCCTACTTTACAGTTTCTCCAACAAACGACTCCTTTCAGTGTGTGAATGGGAAACACATTCCTCGGAAGAAGGCCTGTGATGGTGTCAATGATTGCGGAGACCAGAGTGATGAGTTGTGCTGTAAAGGTAGAAATGAATCTAGCCTTTAAACCCTCAAAAGCGTTCTTTTGAATAAGAAAGTAGACGCATCTTTACCATTGAATTAAGATTCCATCTCATTCCATTTTAAGAATGAAAAAAAAAACACCCCTCTTGTATTTATGTTTGCACAGAGTGCCGAGGTGAAAGTTTTTTCTGTAAATCCGGTGTTTGTATTCCAAAGCAGTATAAGTGCAATGGTGAGGTGGACTGCATTACTGGAGAAGATGAAATTGGTTGTGAAGGTAATTTAAAGTTTCATGGTTACTTTTTTTCATTATTTGACCCAGGGGTTTTAGCAGGCTTTGTAATTATTGCCTAGAGCCAATTTGTCAATAGGGACTATAAAATGGCAATTTCATGTTTTTAAATTTTTATTGAAGTATAGTTAATTTACGATGCTGTATTAGTTTCAGATGTACAGCACAGTGAAATATATATCTATATATTCTTTTTCAGATTCTTTTCCCTTATAGGTTATTACAAAATATTGAGTAGAGTTCCCTGTGCTATACAGTAGGTCCTTGTTGGTTATCCATTTTATATATAGTAGTGTGTATATGTTAACTCCTAATTTATCTCTCCCCCTTCTCTTTAAAAATGGCAATTTCTAACTCAACATTCCTTCTGCATTTATTAACTGGAATTCTATAGAGAAGAACTATTTTGTTTCCACGAAATTCAGTTCGTCGTAGAAAGGCAGAATGATATAATTCTTTCCCTTTACTTACCAAGTTTCAAAGCAGTGAGTAGGTGCTCTTTGCTTTTTGGTGCTCACTGGAAAACCTCCAAAGGTGGAAAATATTTACTAGGTACCTACTGTGTCCCACACAGACTGACTTCCTGCTCCCATTGATGCTTTCTGGAGGAAAAATCTCCATAAGTTAATACAGTCATTCATCTACTCAATGGATATTTATTAAGTTCTTACTATGTGTGCCAGGTCCTGTTCCAGATGCTGGGGTTACAATAGTGAATAATATTTCAAAATCCCTGCCCCCTCATGGATCTTATATTCTAGTGGAGGAAGAGAAACAATAGAGAAATAAGTAAAAATATCTAGTAAAATAATAAGTACTAAGAAAAAAAAATAAAGCAAGCAAGGAAGATATCAAATGCCCCGGGGAGGGGGGTAACAGTAAGTTCTGAAATTTTAGGTAAGGCGGCTTGGGAAGGCTCACTCACTATTAACTTTTAGGCAAAGCGCCGAAGGAAAAGATGGAGCCAGCCATGCAGACGTCTGCGGAAGAGTATTCTAGGCAGAGGCAACAACCAGTGCAGTATTCCTAAGACAGGACCATTCCAGTATGTTTGAGAGCCAATCAGCAAGGAGGCTAGTGCGGCGGGTGTTCCAGGTGGCGTCAGTGGGTTAGAAGACAAGCAGTGGGAGAGGTTGGAGCGGTGCTTGGGTGGAAGATCAGGGCAGATCCAGTGAGGCCTGTTAGTGAGTGAAATTGGGTCTCTAAGCAGAGGAACGGCATGATCTGACTTACATTTTAAATCACGATTACCCTGGCTGCTGGGTGGAGAATAGGCTGTATGAGGGCAAGGGGCGAAGCAGGGCAACCAGTGAGGAAGCTACTGCGATAATCCAGGGAAGAGATGATAGTGACTAGGATAAGTTGGTAGGAAAGGAAATGATGAGAAGCAGTCAGATTCTGGATATGTTTTGAAACTAGAGCCAGAAAGATTTGCTGATAGATTGGATGGGGGTGTGAGAACAAATGAGCAGTCAAGGGCGGCTCCAGGGGCTTTGGCCTGAGAACGGAAAGGATGGAGCTGCTTTCTTCAAAGATGCGAAGGCTGCAGGAGGAGTGTGGGTCCTTGAATCCACTTCACTTATGGAACGAATCCAGTGGTGCGCTGGTCAATGTTTAACAGTTGGCTTTGAAGAGGGACAGGGACTCCCTGATTTGTAGCTTTTGCTAATTTCTGGGCTGTAAATGACTCCCACCGTGGGTGATTTCAAGCCACTGACATGACGTCACAGAACACAAACTGGGAAGTGACACAACAGCCTCCTGGGTAGTGGTAAAGTCCGTGTCAGGACACCACTGAATTACTGTTAATGGTTTATTATAGGTTTTTGTACTCGTCTTACCTTTCCTTCTCAACAGCAAACACCTTTAAAACAGGATCAAATTATTTTTACGTTCCAAATGTCCCAGGTAAAGTGCCTTCCATATAAGCATTAAATAAATGTTGAAGATATGTATGGATAAGTTAATTGATATTAATTATGTATAATTGCTTGGTATGCCAAGTACTTGACTTTAATGAAATTTTGTTTAATTTTCCATTGATATCAGTTCTTAAAAGACACACTTTTTAGGATTTCAAATCACGTTAATTTTTTTGAAGGGTATAAAGCAGTTGAGCAAAATACTTTAATGTTGGTTAAATGTAGTGAAATCCTTAGTGAAGAGAGGAGAGAAAGAAATTTCGAAAATTTTTTCAGGGAGGAAGACAGTGCCCTGACTTTTGCCAGTGCAGCTTGATAGCTTCCCTCACCCTCAGTTTTACTGAGATATAATTGACATACAACACCGTAGAAGTTTAAGGTGTACGGCATGAGCTTGACTCATATATTGCAAAATTATTACCAAAATAAGTTTAGTTGATATCCATCACCTCATATAGTTACAATTCTTTTTCCTTGTGATGAGAACTTTCAGGATTTACTCAAAGCAACTTTCAAGTACACCATACAGCAGTGTTAACTATCGTCACCGTGCTGGTGACGTCACTAGCCCCAGTGCTTATTTACCTTATAACTGCAAGTTTGTACCTTTTGACCACCTTCACCCAGTTCCCCACCTTCACCCAATCCCCTAGCCCCCCAGTCCCTGCCTCTGGTAGCCACAAATCTGACCTCTTTTTCTATGAGTTTGGATTTTTTAGATGCCATATATGAGTGGAACCATACAGTATACAGCTTCTCTCTCTGAAGCTCTACAGTTTGATTTCACTGCTGCAGTATAATAATATTTGGGGTTTCCTCTCTACCTCCTCCTCTGCTTCCCATCTCCCTCCCTATCCTCCTCCTCAGAATTTGTTAGTTTATCAGAAAAAAAAAAAAAAGAATCCCACTGCAAGGGAATAGCTACAACATAAAGCTTACTTTTAGTATTAATTTCTTGAATCCATATCAAAAATGCATGTTGTCAACTGTCATCGTTACTTCAGTTTATCCATCTTTAGAGTGAGCTCTGCTTTGTATTTCAATAATGATTCTAATATTTCCCTCTCTGAGAAAAGGCAAGTGAGAGAAGAGATGTGAAATAAATATATTAATATGTTCATTGATCTCTCCTTTCAGGGAACAGATCAGAATCCCTAAACCAAGGGAGGTTTGGAGTATACCTTAATTTCATTTATCCTTTATAAACCCACTTTTTATTAATATAAGTTAAAAAGAGTACATAAATTTTGTTTAACTATATAATAAGTCGGCTCTTGGGTATGTATTCCAATGTATCTAAAATACGAATCCTTTTTTAAAACCGAAGTTAAAATGATTTCCTTGCTGTGGTGAAACTGGTGTGTGTTTAAATGTAAGATGAAATATTTGTTAAGCAGTATTAAAAATCAAAGTATTTGGTTGTGCCCACAAAAAATGGCATACTGTGGTTCCCTTTTATCTTTTTGTAAATATTCAAGTTGTAATACTATTACTGAAGTATTAATGATTAGTGTATATTTAATTCAAGTGAAAATGATCTCTTTGCTACAGTGAGTTTCTTGTTTTGTTTTTAGGAACTGGACATCCTGAAATTAAAGGTAAATCTATTTTTACAATAGATTTAAATAAATAAATTTTGTAAATTTATATTACAAAATTGAGAAGAATAAGGTGTTCTAGCTTGAAATGGTATGCATTTTTTTTCCAAATAAAAATTATCCTTTGCTGTGGTAATTTTTTTGTTTTTGTTCTTTTTTCAGGCGCTTTACATATGGCTCAAGGTAAAAAATTTATTAAATTCTCGGGATATTGCAGAATTGAAGCAAAATACAAGCAAGCACTGCTGTTATCTTATATTTTAAGGTAACTATTAACTGAGGATGACATAACCAGTTTTAACATTTGTTTAGGCACAGTGGCCTTTTCCCCGCAGTGTGGTAAACTTTCATTCCCACACTCCCCGTTCACAGCCTGCTAGCCAAAAACCACCCAAGGCACATTCCCTGCACATTTCACCTCTGCCAAACACCCTTCTCTTCCTTTGCTTTTTCCCCAAAACCAAGGCAGCTCCTGAAGAAATTGTCACCAGAGGAAAGATAACATTTTTTTATGACAGGTATTTCCTTATTTACTTTTGTAACAGATATCCCGAAATCTTCCAGCTCTTTAGGGTCATCCCTTTCTTCATTATTCATATAAAATGACTACTAAAAGTTTATGGTCCTCCTATGGTTCCTGAGTGACTTTTATATGCTCAAGATCAGCCCTGTTCTAAATGGCAATTTCAACTATTTCTTTGTATTCCCTCCCTCTTGTCATTTTGCCCTCCAAGGCTGCTGTCCTTTTTATTTTGTTTTGTTTTTGTTTGTTTCCTCTTCTTTATTCCCTTTCGCCTTCCCTCCTTCTTGTCCTTCCTTCCTTCCTAGTTTCAGACCTCAGGGGCAAAGAGATGACTTAATGATATTCCTTAGCTCATTGCACATGATTATCTCTGTCCAGGCAAGCCCCCTCTCTTGCTTTATTTATTCTCCTTTATTCCTGTACCTTACTCCCATTCCCCATAAGCAACCATTTTAATGTGATTTAATGCGTATGTCTTTTTGTTTGTATACATTCTTTTTTTTTTTTTTTTTTTTTTTTTGCGGTACGCGGGCCTCCCACTGTTGTGGCCTCTCCCGCTGCAGAGCACAGGCTCCGGACGCGCAGGCTCAGCGGCCATGGCTCACGGGCCCAGCCGCTCCGCGGCACGCGGGATCCTCCCGGACCGGGGCACGAACCCGCGTCCCCTGCAGCGGCAGGCGGACTCTCAACCACTGCGCCACCAGGGAAGCCCTTGTATACGTTCTTATCCAGTGTGTACTGTTACCTTGTGAGCATACATCTGTAATTCACATAGTATTGTGTTCTAGATCTTATATTTCCTTTTTATCGTTTCACAAAGCATTACGTTTTTAAGATCTGTCCATGTTGCGATGTTTCCATCTAATCTGTTGCTTCTAACTGCCACATGATAAAACACTGTGGTGTTCATCTTTCACAAGTGACTCTCTACCTCCTCAGTAATGGACTCTCAGCCCGCACTCACAGTGCAGTGAATATCCTCTCCTTAAGGATGTGTGGGAGGATTTCTTTGAGACATCTAGCTGGGCCAAGAATTGTTGGGTCTTGGGGTATGCCTCTACTTAATCTGACAAACTAGTGCCTGCTCGTTCTCTGGCAGAGTGGTCCTCATCTCCACCGACAACACCCAAGGGCTTGCCTCAAACCCACTAACATTTAGTACTATGCAGCTTTCTAATTTTGCTAGTCTCATACTCTCAAGTGATATACCATTGTTTATTAATTTGAATTTTTGTCGTAACCAATGATTTTGGGTTTCTCTTCATATGCATACTAGCCTTTTGAGTTTCCTCTTCCTTTTCTTTCTTCTGTCCTTTTTCCAGTTCACATCTTTTGCCTCATTTCATATTGGGGCTGCAGTCTTCTTTCTTGTTGCATTCTAGATATTAATCCATTTTCAGTTTTACACATGCAAATACCTTCTTCCATTCTGTCACCCATCTATTAACTTTAGCCAAGATTAAAGATTAAATTTAATCTTTAAATGTTTAAATCTTTATTTAATCAAAGTCATTGATTGTTTTCCTTACGGTCTGTGCTCTTGGAGTTTTATGCTGCTCTTCTAATATCCAGTATATCTCAGCTACACTGGACTTTCCCCATCTTCCTTTGTTGAGCATTTAATATGAAGTCTTCTCTTTGGTTCATGTTGTTGCTTTTGTGAAAGCTCTGAACAGAAAATAACCTAGATGTGTAGCATAACAGATACATGTATGTCTCTCCCAAAAAGAAGTTGGGAAATCCAGTGATAAAACACAGGATTGCTGCAGCAAAGTAACACTGCCCCTCTGGGCTGCACCCTCATCCAAGACAGAACAACACGTTGTGGGAATTCACCTTTGGATCCTCAGGTCAAAGAACTGATGATCCTGTCCATGACTGAAATGTTCTAGGACAGTAGAGTGAAGACGGAATCATCCCATATAACTTCAAGCAAAGGTCTAAGAGAAAAAAAGGAAGAAGAGAGAATGTGTTTCTGTTTTTCTTTTTGTTTAACTTTTGACTTCTGCATCCCAGATGGCTAATAATAACTATGCCTAACACTGAAACCAATTAAACATTGCATAACCCCTGTTAAGAGGTGCCTTATTATACATACAAAATGAGAAGACCCTTTTTAATGTCAGCTCAGGACTATTTCAGTCAGTGTCTATAACTGCTCCCTACGTTATATAAAGACCTTGCAGGGCTTCCCTCGTGGCGCAGTCGTTGAGAATCTGCCTGTTAATGCAGGGGACACGTGTTCGAGCCCTGGTCTGGGAAGATCCTACATGCTGCGGGGCAGCTGGGCGGAGCAGCTACTGAGCCTGCGCGTCTGGAGCCTGTGCTCCGCAAAAAGAGAGGCCGCGATAGTGAGAGACCTGCACACCACAATGAAGAGTGGCCCCCGCTCGCCGCAACTAGAGAAAGCCCTCGCACAGAAACGAAGACCCAACACAGCCAAAAATAAATAAATAAATTAATTAATTAAAAAAAAAAAAAGACCTTGCAAATGCAGAGTTGAAAGAGATGCTTTTCTTCTCTGAACTGGGCATTTCGCCTGCTCTAAATGCAGAACTCTGCAGTACCATGAGTCTAACCATTCACTTGTGCCAACAGACACCTGTAGTTTGTGCCTGAAAATTTTCTTACATCGGTCATCTTGAGCCTTCACAATTACCTAGCTATAGAAAGGAAATAAGATTTTGTAGTGTCCTTTTTAAAGGTAGGACAAGGTTTAGACAGATAATTATTAACAAAGTTTAAATGATTTTAATGATTTAATTCTTACTATAAACACAATATTAAACATTGGAACTTTTGTTTGATTATAGAAGAAACAGAAATGTTGACTGCTGATATGGATACAGGTAAGTTAGCATTATTCTTTTTTACTGGTCCTTCACTGGTTAAATTTGCATTTTAATGTCATTTGCGTGTGTGTGAGTATGTATGCATATATGCAATATAATTGATTCAAGCAACAATTACCTTTGATATCAACTTAAATAGAAAAAAATAACATTACTACTTTCCTTATCATTTTTAAGAAAAACGAGTATAAATGCTTCTTGAGAACTGCTTTTAAAATGGGTTAATTCATATGGCTAGTTTTGAAATGAAAACAACACTCTAGTCCTACAAAAGATTTTTCTATTTGTTATGAGATTTGTTAGGTCAGTTTTATCAAAAACAACTAGATTTCAAGTGTGACCCAGGACATACATTTTGAAATAGAAAAATAATAGATGTTAATTGAATGAACCTGCTCTTTTGCAATATTTTAAACCATGATAACAGGAGGTCTGTGAAGATCTGTATCTTGGCCAGTTCTGCACTGAGGGCCAAATTTAATTAAAGTATTAAGTTTCTGGGAAGACAGTAGTTGATAAGAGCTTTTGAGTCAGACTGACTTGTATTAAATCCTGACTCCGTTATCTGTTAGTTGTGTGACCTTAGGTGAGTAACAAGCTCAAATGCAAATTAGGAATGAACTGTCTCCCTATTTTAGGAGGTTTAAAAACTGAAGTTCATGTAAGACTCCCTTCCAATTGCTATCAACAATTTTTTAAAAATCAAGCAATGAGTGAAAGATTTAGATCTCAAAGCTACAGATATCAGTTAGAGGGATTTCTAACCAAGGCCCTTTATTTTCTATTCAAGGTAACATTAATTTTCAGATACTACCCAAGCTGGTTTCATAGTCCTCAAATGAAGGGGTCCCTCTTCTTTCAAAGGTCCAAAGCAGAAATTTAAAATTTATCATCACACTCTTCCCCCAACACAGTTCTTAGGATAGATGGGACTCCCCCCAAATTCTTTTGTCCACATTTGTTCACAACTTCTCTGCCTTGAGGACTTACCTCCTTCTTATATGTTCAAAGTAATTGAGAGTGATATTAATTTTCCTTTCTCATTTGGGATTGCAGAAATTTTTGTGACATGATAAAATAGAGCAAGAGAATAAGAAGAGCATCTTATACTTTTACTTTCTTCCTTTGTCATGAATTCTCTTGCAAATTCATGTCTTAAGCCTTGCTCTACCATGTCTCCCAGTGACAAACGTGCCTTGTCTGAGTGCTCACAGAGGAAGGAAATATCATTACATGTCAAGGGCTAAAAACACAACCCCCCTCCCAGCCCACTGATCCTGGATTGTCCAAGGGTTCCTGGCACATTACCTCTCAGGGTTAATATGATGATTAAGTGATATAAACTATATACAAAGTACTTAGCCTGGGGCCTGACAGAAAGTCCTCAACATTAACATCATTAATGTTAATATTATTGAAAACAGTCCCATATAAACAGCCTCTAGAAAGTAAAAACTATGAAAGTAAGAAGCTGGAGTTCTGCCTGTGACCCCCATCCTGAACTGTCATGGTAGTAATGCCCGGGCATGGGGCTTCTCTTATCTTCCAGAGGCTGGTAAATGTTTAACCCCTCAGGCAGCCTCTTTCTGCCACTAGTCCACCTTGGGCAGAACTTCAGAGAATCAAGCCAATTTTAATATTAAGCCAGAATTTTTAAACAAGGTGAATAGCACAGTTTAGCATCCAAAATTAGTTACTAATGAATCTGGCCTGTTTCATATTAGTTGTGACTCTGCTGTTTTTATGGCATAGATAATCAAGAAGTTTGCCCAGAAGGTAATGGTTTCAAAATCATAATGATACAATCTCTTCCTTTCTTAAAGAAAGAAAATGGATAAAATCGTTTTTCCCTAAACTGTCCTGTGGAGTTAAAAAGAGCACGCATATTCGAAGGAGACGAGTCATAGGAGGAAAGCCAGCAAAAGTGGTAAACCCGCACAAAAAGTTATAATGTCACTTCCCAGGAGCAGCTCAAGTTTGAAAAAATAGAGGTGGGGGTGGAATGTGGTAATTACAAGAGACTGAGAGTCTTGCCATGGAAATATCTTCGAGCCACCTGTCTGGGAGGATGGCAGTGACCACACAAATGTCTTTACAGGGAGACTTCCCATGGCAGGTGGCAATTAAGGAAGGTGAGAAAATCAACTGTGGAGGAATTTATATCGGTGGCTGTTGGATTCTGACTGCTGCACATTGTGTCAGGTAAAAAAAGCATCTCCAGTAGATGTTGGATTTCCTGAAACAATGAAGTTAGGTAATAGAGATTGTGGCAGGTGATAAATAAAAACATATATAAGAAAAATAACTGACAAGTTCCACTCTATTATCTGCTAAACGCCCTCTGATATTCATGATCGGGATCCCAGAGGCCAATTCCCCAGAATCCACTGTGTTCCCCTCACACCGAACTGTTGATCCCAGCTGGCAAGGGCAGATCAAACCTTTAGGTACCAAGTTATTTCACTTGGCTCATTTGCATGGATCAAGGTCAGCCTGGAGAACAGGTTCAGAATTCTGCCCTCAGTTATGACCTTTAGAATGAATGAAACACCATTTATTGAGCACCTCTTACAGAGCAGATACTGTGTCCAGCACTTTCATATATGTTATTTTGTTTTAATATTCTTAACGGTCCTAAGAGGTAAATGTTATTCCTCCCACTTTCTAGCTAAGCAGACTGAGACTAGAAGTTACGTAACTTGGCTAAAGCAACACTACAAGTCACTTGCAGAGCCAGGGTAAAATCAAGTTCAACGTATCTGACAGTAACTTAGATGAAGGCCTGCTTAGAAAATCTGCAGGTGACCCAAAGTTGAGAGAGATAGGAAATCTGTTGAATGACACCCATAAAAATCCTCATGGATTGGAGCAATGCACCAACTCTACTTTCTTCCTTCTGAATGACCCTTTTCTCTTGGCTTCTGTTACACAACACACTCTCCTGGTTTTCTACCTACCTCTCTGGTCACACCTTCTCTGCCTTCTTTGCAGCTTCCTCCTCCAGTGACTGAGCATTACTGCTTACGTGAAATACCTGAGTTCCTCAAGGTGTATCCTGGCTTCCTCTTCTCTTCTTACTTCTTCTTCCTAAAATTATCTGTCCTTTAAAATACCACCGTATGCTGACACAACGATATTTCCAGCCTAGACCTCTTCCCCAACCCTGACCCTACAGTACACTGACTATCTTGGCTGTATCAGAAGTAAATCAAATTCAAAAGGTCTAAGACCGAGCTCATGATATGCCCCTTCCCCCAGATATGGCCCTGACCCAGTGTTCCCTATCTCAGCAAATGACAGCACCATTCATCTAGCTACACGGGGCAGAAATCTAAAAGTCTTCGCACTTCACTCCCTCAAGCCTACCGTAGCTCAGCCAGTATATCACCAACTCCAGATGGCTTCTTTAACTTCCAATTATTTAATTCTCAAAACTTCTTTCCACTATTACCCTGCTCCCACCTCTCTCCTGGATTATACCAACCGATTCTGAATTGGCTTACCCACAGTCACTGCCCAGCACTGCCCCCATCTATCCATTGCCTACTGTGCAGCAAGAGTAGTAGTTCCATACCTGGTTTTGACCACTTCCTACTTAAAATTCGACGGCTTTGCATTCCTCTTGGGATAAAAAACTAAACAAAATGTTTAACACAGCTCATTAGGCCCCAAGTGATGTGACCCCTGTTTACCTTTGCTGATCTCGTCTTGTCCCACAGCGCCATTTCTTGCCCCTATTCCACCTGCTCTGGGCTTCTTTCCATTATTCAAGTGTACCTTGCTCCCTGCTGCAAAGAGACCTTCACATGTGGTTTCCCATGCCTGAAAGCATCTTTCCTACCTTGTTTCCCTAGTTAGTGCTACTCGTTATTCAGATCTCAGCTCAATCCTCACTTCCTCAGAGAACCTTCCCCCACTCCCTAAAGTCTAAGCCCTCCTGATACGTTCTCAGAACCCATGTGCTGTGAGTTCCTCTCACTTTTTACAGTAGAATACATATCTTCACTGGTGTGATTATCCACTTAATGCTGCATCCTTTCCTAGACCCTGAGTTCCATGAAAGCAGGAACTATTTCCGATTTGCTCATTTCTGCATCCCAGTGGCTAACGCAGTGCCTGGTAATAGTAGGTACACACTAAATATTCGTTAAGTAAATTGAATGGATCAACAGTTAAACGTTAAACAATATTCAGGACCTCTGATCCTGAAAAATAACCAAAAGTAATATGAAACACAGCATTCTTGGAACTCTAAGTTTAAATAAAAGCATCCTGAACACTCATTAGTTCCTAGGACATCACTGTTTAACTGTAAGGTGATTCCCTGAGAAAGTGATGGTAGACACCCAATTTGCTGGAAACCACGAGGTGAAAACTGATATGAAAATAGAGTGAGGCATAGGGACAGGCAATATTTAGCCCATTCACCATTTCAACCAAATTCTAAAACAGCTGCTATGTTCCAGGTATGATACTCAACACAGGCATCTATCTATAGATGATAAGACCCTATCTTTGACTTCAGGTAGCACAAACAGGAAGAAAGGCTTGTGAGCAAATAAATATAATGCAGAGTTAGGATGAAGTCAGTTTTAAAGGTCAGAATGATGACTGCTGTGGTCTTCACCCTGGGAACCTCTGGGGTTCTGTGCTCTGACTCCCTATTTCCTCAAGCACATTTCTTGCTAGACGCTCTCTGGTCTCTGCTTAAACACCTTCAGTGCCGGTGCTCTTACTTCAGAGGCAGCCAACTCCTTCTACTTCTGGCATATCTGGAAGTTAGTAGGATCTTTATGTCCCTAACATAATAGAGCAGTTAGGTGAACTATTCCTCTCTTCATTTACCCACGGACTTTAATTCTGTCCTAAGAAAATTTAATTGCACTGCTTCATGACAGCAAAGATTAAAAAGAAAATCTGGGACAATGAAAAACTGCCTTAAAAAGGGAGAATTTAAAGACGAAGCATCAGAGGTCCAACTTGTAGTTGTTTTTTTTCTCAATATATTTATTTCCCTTTTCCTTTCTGTTACAGAATCAGCAGAATTCATCGTTACCAAATATGGACATCATTTACTAACTTGTTAAGACCTGACTCTCAGATAGCTGTTCAGTTGGTAAATCAAATTATTATCCACGATAAGTACAATGGAGCCACCTACCAAAATGACATAGCTTTGATTGAAATGAAAAAACACCCAAGCCGAAAAGAATGTGTGTTGCCTCATTCCGTCCCTGCCTGTGTCCCCTGGTCTCCCTATCTATTTCAACCTAATGATAAATGCATCGTTTCTGGCTGGGGTCGAGAAAAAGGTATGTTTTACAGTTTGTTAATCAGAATCCAGGGGCTGAAAAATGAATAGGAATAGAAATGCATAGGAGCTAATCTCCTAGTGTTCAGAGAGAAACATTGCATCAAATCCAGAAAAGTGAATGTCCAGCCAAGGCCAGCTCATGGGCATAGGACCTGTGTGGTTGCCCATGGGCTCTGGGCACCGAAGTGCCTTGTGCTTGGTGTACTGGTCTATT
Organism: Lipotes vexillifer; assembly: GCF_000442215.2. NCBI lineage: Eukaryota > Metazoa > Chordata > Mammalia > Artiodactyla > Lipotidae > Lipotes > Lipotes vexillifer. The sequence goes on from NW_006790073.1 coordinate 575,194, forward strand.
GTCACCATCAAGAAATTCTTAATAAATTTTGCAGGGGCCCCACCTCACATTTTCAATTTTCACTTGGTTCTTCAAGTTATGTAATTGATCCTGACCTAGAGTTTCAAAGGATACCTATACTCTGTGATATAGAACGTACATTGAGGGGTAACCATTCACCAAGAAAAAAATAGAGTGACGGGGGACATATAGCATGGGCTTTCTGGATTTGTTGGAATGATATGGATGAAAGATAAAAAGGTTTTCAAAGGGATAATCATAGTATATGCTGAGTCAGTGATCCCAAAACCCTTCAGATCTCTCCGCTGCCCTCCCCTATTCTCCATGCCTCACACCTCCACATCCCACAAAGAGAAAGAGAACATGAAGAATTCATTCTTTGAGCTTCTAAGAAGACTTGAGGTGAAAATTCATATGAATAAGAGATGTAGACCCTTAGGGACAAATTATTAGCAAGACATGCTAAGTTGGAGATAGATTAGAATTAATTTAGGCCATGCTCTTCCCTTCGTCTTGAAGTCAGCCTAGAAATTTAGCTTCCTTTCGACCTCTTAAACTCTTTGTAAATAACTTCACTGCATTAGTCTAATAGACTCCTATTCCAACACATTCTTCATAATTGCCATATTGAAAAGTATAAAATATGCATGTAAATGAACCTGGATTTGTGGTATGTTTGAATACCCAAGATTTACAAAATACTAAAATTTTATTAGTAATTAATTCATCCAGAAAGTATTATGTCCTTCTATTCGTTCTTTTTTTTTTAATTAAATTTTTTATTGGAGTATAGTTGATTTACAACATTGTGTGAATTTCTGCCCTACAGCAAAGTGAATCAGTTATACATATACATATATCCACTCTTTTTTTAGATTCTATTCCTATATAGGCCATTACAGAGTATTGAATAGAATTCTCTGTGTTAGATATTAGGTTCTCGTTAGTTATCTATTTTATATATAATAGACTTTATATGTCTACTATGTCATATGTCAATCCCAATCTCCCAATTTACCCCCTCCCTCCCCTTTCCCCTTGGTAACCATAAGTTTGTTTTCTACATCTGTGACTCAATTTCTGTTTTGTAAATAGGTTCATTTGTACCATTTTTTTAGATTCCACATATAAGCAATATCATGTGATATTTGTCTTTGTCTGACTTACTTCACTCAGTATGACAACATCTAGGTCCATCCATGTTGCTACAAATGACATTATTTCATTCTTTTTACGGCTGAGTAATATTCCATTGTATATATGTACCACATCTTCTTTATCCATTCCTCTGTCTATGGACATTTAGGTTGCTTCCATGTCCTGGCTATTGTAAATAATGCTGCAATGAACACTGGAGTGCTTGTAAAAATTCGAATTATGGTTTTCTTCGGATATGCCTAGGAGTGGGATAGCTGGATCATATGGTAGCTCTATTTTTCGTTTTTTTTAAGGAACCTCCCTACTGTTCTCCATAGTGGCTGTGCCAATTTTTATTCTCACCAATAGTGCAAGAGGGCTCCCTTTTCTCCACACCCTCTCCAGCATTTGTTGTTTGTAGATTCTTTGATGATGGCCATGCTAACCGGTGTGAGGTTTACCTCATTGTAGTTTCAATTTGCATTTCTCTAATAATTAGTGATATTGAGCATCTTCTCATGTGCCTCTTGGCTGTTTGTTTCTTTAATATCAACATTTTAATATTTTATGTTATTTTATTTTGGCTGCACCTTGCGGCTTGTGGGATCTTAGTTCCCCAACCAGGTATTGAACCCTGGCCTTTGGCAGTGACAGCGCAGAGTCCTAACCACTGGACAACCAGGGAATTCCATGTTCTGTTTTTTAAAAACTTTTATTATGTACATTCACATGTACTCACAAAAGTAGAGATAAAAGTAAAATAAACCTACCTTTCCTCACGCAGCTTTCACAGTTATCAACATTCCACCGTTCTTGTTTTAGCTCCCTGAATTGATCACAATCACAATAGGATAATTAGGAAAGTTTATTCAAAAAGGAGTTAATAACAAAGATGTAGGTGCGAGGTTGGGGAACCACAAGGGCTATGCAGGAACCCAGGACTAAAAGTACCAGAACTGAGACCTTTCCTGGATCTGAAGGTATAAGGTGAAGGAGAAGTTACCAGAAGGAGAAAGAGTCTTAGGTAAAGCAGGCTACCTTGAGAGAAGTAATGACTTTGGGTTGAAGGTTATAGCCAGCCCCAATCTCACTATCCTCTCTCCTTCCCTCCTTCCCTTCTGCTGGAGTCCTCTGCTGGAAAGCAGCTGGAAACCTGAGGTGAAGGCATTCCTATCGAGACAATCCCTCCAGCTCAGGTTCTCAGGGCAGAGGGCAGGGCATTGAAGGGCGGAGAAAGGATCTGAAAGACAAATCAGGAGCTTTTCAACATATTCCCCCACATGCACTTACTTTTTCCTGGAGCATATCAAATCAAATCCCAGCTGTCATGTAATTTTACCCATGAATACTCCAGTATACATCTTTACCAGGTAAGGACTTAAAAAACAAAAACAAAACCACAACACCCTTCATACTCAACAAAATAAAAATGATTCCGTAATATCGTCTAATAACCAGCTGTGTTGAATGTGCCTTAATTGTTCACAAAAAATTTTTACAATCAGATTATTTCCATTGAGATCCAAACAGTGTCCACACATTGCATTCAGTGGCTATTTTTCTTAAATCGCTTTTAATCTAGAACAGTTACCTCTTCCTTTCATTTAAAACGTATTTATTTTAAATGAAACTGGGTCATTCTTATTTTAGAATTTCCACACCTTGAGTTTGGATGATTGTATCCTTGATGTGGCATTTAACATGTGCTTCTATTCCATGTATTTTCTATAAACTAGTAGAGATATTCTTATGCACTGATTTATTTATTAATCAAATGTGATCCAACACATTTATTGAGCCCTTTCTGTGAGTGCAAGATAGTAAGGCTAAAGTTCTAAGATCTCACTGATGAAAAATATGGACCCAGCCAACAAACAAGAGGTGCTGAGGCTACAAAGTGGGATGGCAAAGGCCAGCTGTCAAGGGACTTACAGTACAGAGGCACCATCAGACATGAATGCCACCACCAGACAGCAGAACGTGACAGAGGCTTCAAGAAGCATAGAGAACAAGAGTTCAGGGGAGGAAGCAATCTCCCGATTCTTAAAAATCTCTCACATGTTACAAGAGCTCCCAGTTTTTGAAGGCTTATCCTGAGTTAGGGGAAATAATAAATTACTAATTTTTGAAAAGCTGTTATCCTGAATAAGGTAGTCATATTAAGACTAACTTGAAGTAGGACTTGAAGGAGAAAAAAACTCTTTCCTGATTTGCTACATACATTGGTGGATTTGTTTCTTCCTGTGCCTCCCAGAAGAGAAGAATATTAGTCCTACAGTTAACTACTACGTGCTCAATACACTGCTAGGGTCTGTGGTGGTGTCCTCTCAGGATAAGCAAGAGGTCTCTGTCCCCAGGTAGTTTAGAGATAAGTTGAGGAGCCACATCATTTGGCATAAAATATTTAGTGTGTAATAGAATTACTGAGTTCCTGCATTAATTACATAAATATTTATTAAGTAACTGATTTGTGCTAGCATGAGGCTGGGTGCTGGTGCAGCAGTGAATGAATCAGGCCTAGCCCCTGCCCTCTTAGAGCACATAAAAATTGCTGCAAGCTGGGAGAAAGGAAGAGGGGAGACAGGGCAAAAATTCACTCCTTGTACCTGAGACATCTCACCCTGTGTTCTTAGGTTGTTCTCATCTTCCCTGGACTGTCAATCAGCAACAGCACCTGGTCCTTGTCTTTCCTTGGACCAAGTTCAAGTCCCAAATCTGTGACTTAAAAGGAAAGGAAATCCTAAATCCTCTTTCAATCACTTTCAGATCGTTTATGAGATAGAGTTCCTCACAGGAGCAAAAACACATAGATACTGGTAACTTCATATGTATTTCCTTCATCTTAAATTCCTATATTAAAAAGTTGTTTGCACTCTAACAAGCACTTTCAAGGACATAAGGGACTATAAGAAGACAGGAGCTATTTACGTAAGCTGATAACAGATTCCTAGCCATCCCCCAGCCCTGCCACTGGACTCAGTGATCAGAGTGGAATAGTCTATCCTATTCATCTCACAGTACCCAGGCCAGACGTTCAATAATGCCCCTTGACTATTTTTAGAAAGACAATTCTAGAAACTGGGGATACCATCAGTTGTATGACTAAGTTTGCTAATCAATTATCCTCAAAAGTTTACATATGTATTAAAGAAAATATATATTCTTATATGTTCCTAATGGTTTACTAAATTATGAAAGCAAATACTTGAGTTCTCATTTGTAACTTTAAAATGTTTACTTGTTTTCTCTCTTTGTTTAGATAACCAAAAAGTCTATTCACTTAAGTGGGGTGAAGTTCACCTAATAGCAAACTGCTCTAAGTTCTACCCAGGTCGCTACTTTGAAAAAGAAATGGAGTGTGCAGGTAAGCACTGAGTGGCTTCTCAGAAACGTCTCTATACTCACTAACCAAACATGTTTTTCCTCCCCACTGAGTCACCCCCTTTATCTGGGCCTCCAACTCTTTCCTTTGGCCTCTGGCTGTTGCATCATCAAACTTTTTCTGTCCCTTTCCCTCAGCTCAAGTTCCACAACCTGATACCAAGAGGAAAAATCTTCCTTAAGCCATTATGCAGCAGTCTAGCAAGGTGATTAAGAGCACAGCCTCTGGAATCGGACTGCCTGGGTTTACATTCCGGTTTTTACCAATTACTACATGTGTGACCTTGAGCAGGTTTCCTCACCTGCAACCTTGGTGATCTTAATAGATGAGCAAAGTGAGATGCAGAGCAGCTATATAAGTTGCCCAAGTCTTACAGACAACAAGTGGTATATTTGGGATCAAAACCCAGATTTCTAAGTAAAAATCCAAATGATCTCATTTCAAATGGGTCCAGTTGGAAGTAAATTCTCCCTCCTTGGAAATCCCTTTATGCTTCCCACAATACCTTCCACTCTCTCCTTTAAGATCACAGGGATGCTACTGCTACTACCTAACACAACTACAGCAGTCCCTACTTTTGTTGGTGACCCAAAGGCAGGGTACCAGCCAGGGTAGTGCATTTAGGACACTTTATTGAAACCATTTATAAATAGTGGGTTATAGAAAAAGGCAGAGTTATTGACCTCCTATAACTTCTTGGATACAGTGATTTAAAATCTTAGAAAGTCATAAGAGTGAGAAGAAAGTAAACAGGCCATTTCCTGTGCCCTCCCATCTTAAAATGGAGTTCAGGATTACAGAGGACAAAAGGAGAGAATAGCACAAAATCTACCAAGGGGAAATAGCACAGTTAAGAGGACAAGCTCCGAGGTCTGGCTGCCTGGGTTCAAGTCCAGGCTCTGCCACTTATTAGCTGTATGACCTTAGACAAGTTAGTTAACTTCTCTGTGTCTTGTCTCATCTTAAGATAGGGATAATAATGATACTTCTCTCATAGGGTTGTGGTGAGGATTAAAACAATGAATGACTAATACATATTAAGCACTCAACGATCACTAGGTCCTTCTATTATTTTCCCACTCAGCCTTTGAAGCTACTTTCAGATTGCTATCTCATCATAGTATATGCTTCCACAAAGTAGAGGAAGGAGGGGGAGCCCTTGCTAAACTTGGAGAATGAGTAGAAGACACAGCATTTCCCAACCTGCATCTCTACAAGTCCGTGGGCCCGCTCTGTAAGGGAGCGCACGTGTTATTGCCTGTTAGGCAAGTGTAAGAAAGTCAGTGTCAGTACAGGCATTGGTGGAAGAGGCAGGAAGTCAGCATGGCAGCCTTGACAAATGGAAGTAAATGTGTGATTTTCTTTTTCCTTGGTCTTTCTCAGGTACAGATGATGGTTCTATTGATGCCTGTAAAGGGGACTCTGGAGGCCCCTTAGTCTGTAAGGACGCCAACAATGTGACTTATGTTTGGGGTGTTGTGAGTTGGGGTGAGAACTGCGGAAATTCAGAGTTCCCAGGCGTTTACACAAAAGTGGCCAATTATTTTGACTGGATTAGTCTTCATGTAGGAAGGTCTCGTATTTCTCAGCACAATGTATAAAAGACTGTGCTCTCTTCTTTCTACTCTTTTTCTCTCAGGAGTTACATTTTAATTGAAGTGATACCGCATAAGTAGTACTTCTTCAAGGAAAAAAAATAAAGGCAGTTTTATTAGACATTTTTTAAAGGTCTCTACAAAGTTTATGCCATTTTGGAATTCTGTACAATTCTCAAATAAAAATTCTAGTCAAGCATACATATTTTATTTATTAGAAAATGTGATTGGGCTTCCCTGGTGGCGCAGTGGTTGAGAGTCCGCCTGCCGATGCAGGGGACACGGGTTCGTACCCGGGTCGGGGAAGATCCCACATGCCGCGGAGCGGCTGGGCCCGTGAGCCATGGCCGCTGAGCCTGCGCGTCCGGAGCCTGTGCTCCGCAACAGGAGAGGCCACAAACAGTGAGAGGCCTGCGTACCGCAAAAAAAACCCCAAAAAACCCCCAAAACAAAACACAGCCTAGGGACTTCCCTGGTGGCACAGTGGTTAAGAATCCACCTGCCAATGTAGGGGACACGGGTTTGAGCCCTGGCCCAGGAGGATCCCACATGCCGTGGAACAACTAAGCCCGTGTGCCACAACTACTGAGCCTGCGCTCTAAAGCCCGTGAGTCACAACTACTGAAGCCCGCGCGCCTAGAGCCCATGCTCCGCGACAAGAGAAGCCACTGCAATGAGAAGCCCGCACACCTCAACGAAGAGTAGCCCCCACTCACCACAGTTAGAGAAAGCCCACGTGCAGCAACTAAGACCCAACACAGCCAAAAATAAATAAATAAATAAATAAATTTTAAAAACACAGCCTAGTTGCAGCCACCCAGAAGTTCCCATTCCAAGGCATTTATTTAATCATTCAGACAAGAATCAGCACAAAACAGCATATTTTATATTTTCATAATTTGTTTTGATAATTTTGACCATAATTTCTTTCCCTAGCTCCTCTTTCTATTTTTTCTTCCTGCACCACAATTGTGTTTTTTCCCCAGTACTCCATGGACACGTCTCTTGTGAAGTTCACCAATAACCTACGTGTTATTAAATCCAGTGATCAACACCCTGTCCTCACCTTCTTGCACACCCGCTGAAGTGATGGTTCTTTCTTAGACACACTGGAATGCAGCACTCTCCTGCTGCACTTGCCTGTTCCTTCTTAGTCTCCTTTGCTGCTGCCTAGTTACCTGACCTCCTACGACTTAGACCCTGTTCGCTCCTCTTTACATGCTCACTTTTTAGAGAATCTTATCCAGTCCCATGGCTTAAAAGCCATTTCTATGCTGACGACTTCCAAGTTTATTTCCAGCTCTTATCTCACTTCTGAACTATAAATTCAGTGCAAGCTTCTCAAACATGGTATGTCTGAAATTAATTTTCCAAATTTTCCCTGAAATCTGTTTCTTCTGGAATCCTCCCCATTTTAGCTGGTAAGAACTCTCTATCTGCCAACCGTTTAAGCCAAAACCTCGATGTTATCCTTGTGTCTTCTTTCCCTTTACACCACATTCAATCCATCAGTAAATCCTGTTGGATCTACCATGACGTTACATCTAGAACGTGACCACTTTTCACACCTCCACTTCTTCCTTGGGCCAAGCCATAATATCTTACCTAGTTTATAATGTCCTAACTGGCTTCCTGACTTCCGCTCTTGTCCATCCACAGTCAAAGTATATATAGACAAACTAGCCATTTGCTAGCAGGCAAGACCTGGAAGCTGTGGGTTTGCAACAAATAGTGTCTGTCTTGATAATAATAGGTTTTGCTGAGTAGATGAAAGTGCCCTGTAAAGAAGCCTCAAATGCTATTTGGAAGAAAAGATGAAAGTGGGTCATCTAGGAGTTATGTGATACGGTCAGTCAGGGCTGGCTTCACCAGCAAGCATCCTGTGCCAATGCACAAGGCCCTGAACCTAGAAGGGTTCCAGACTTGCTTTCATATCTCCCGTTATCACCTTGAAATTCTTAATAATTTTTGAACAAGAGGCCTTGCATTTTTACTTTGTGCTGAGCCCTGCAAATCACGCAGCTGGTTCTGTGGTCAGTTCCATACCCTGGTATCTGACAGCAGGAT
>NW_006790073.1:583384-603679 GCF_000442215.2 Lipotes vexillifer
ATCATTACAGCAGAACAAATATCTAATGATTGATTATGAAAGAATGTGAAAATAAAACTTAAATCTTGTTTTCTGGAAAGATGGCAGTGATTTCCATGAAGAACACAGTAGAAAAGGAGATCTGTTTGAGAGAAAAAGAGAAGATCTCTATCAGCCAGAGGAAATGGAGTTTGAGAATTTAATCCCTAAGGAAAGATGCGACAACGAAGACTAAACCTGAATCCTCAGAGCTGAGGCTGTATTTAGGGTAAAGAAATTAGATGAGATCACCAAGGAGTAAATGTATACAGAAAAGGTAAAAAGGAGAGATTTGGGGCATCTATAACAGGGCTGGAACCAGGTAACATTACTATACAATATTCTGTCTTTTCTTTCTGAAGACTTATTCCCATACCAGTGAGTTTCTCTGAAAGAGCCGAGCCTGGTTTAAGTGTTCCCCTGGTGGAGCTAGGTGGGACCTCAGAGGTAATCTGGTACAACATCCAAACTTCAGAGATGAGAAACCCAAAGCTCCAGGAAGCTTAAAAAAAAAAGAAAAAAGAATTCTGTTTCTTTTTCCCAACTGTTGAAGTGTACTGTCCAAAAATTAAAGAAAAAAAAAAATCTTTGGCATCTGGTGATGGCAGAAAGAGACCTTGGGAATTCCCTGGCGGTCCAGTGTTGGGACTCGGCACTCTCACTGCCAGGGTTCCATCCCTGGTGGGGGAACTAAGATGCCGCAAGCCACCTTGATTTGACTGGATACTGTCACATGACTGCTCTGCGGGCACCTCAACTCCTTTACTGTAAAAAGGATAATACCTCTCAAGCACATTTCTCCTCTTCCCTCCACTGTAGTTCAAGTTGATCACAGCCCAAGGGTGCCTGGCTGAGCATCTGAGGGCAGACTTAAGGCAGGCCAGTCTCCACTAACCTAGCCTGGGGTTGAGCTCATCTGGCGACCACCTTTTTTGTTTCTAATTCGCCCAAAGGTTGTATTCCTGAAAAGTGGTGTTCTGAGTGTGAGAGATCAAGTCCATGAAGTGCGTGGCACAGACTAAGCTCTAAATAGAGAAATAATTCTCATGAGCTCTGCACTGCACATTTATTATAAATTCATGAAGCTTGTAAGAAACACAAAACGGCAAACTAGAATTTATTGGTAATTCTTATAGAAAGGACACATCTTTTCTCAACACTCGCAATACTGCCCTGGATCTTACTGTAAAATTCTTGGAAACTGCCAGGATACTAAGATAACTATTTATAGCTCTGGTAGAAATTACTGCAATTGTTATTTAAGGATTCTGCGCTGCACTGGGAAAAAATACAGGGAAATGTCACTGGAGCCATCAAGTTACAAAATATCTTGAGTAGGAAAACTGTGCTTTCCTTTTTTTTTTTTTTTAAACTGCGTTTAAGTATGGAGGACGGCTTCTTCCTTACCAGGGAAGAAAACTCATGGTTTTATTGTCAAACCATTTTCTTCTTCCAAAATTTCTAAACTAGCATCTAGCTCGTCTTTGTCAGCCGGGCACCACCACGGCCTTGGGTTAACATGTTCCAATCCCGATCCCCCAACCGCGGCCACCGCGGTTCGAGAGGACCGGGTACGGACCCGAGGAGGTGAGATGCGCGTTCGGCCCACGTATCCCGCAGAATCACGATTTCAAGCAGCGCTCTCTGCAGGGGATTACGGGTAGGGAGGGTGGGGGGTGGCTCATTTCTCTGACGTTGTCTACACCCTGAAAATCTTGTCGCTCGGGGTGGCTGGGCTGCACCCCGATAGGTCAGATGAGGTCACAAGGGTTCGCCACCTGGCTGCACCCTACACCTACCCCGGGAGCTTTCAAAAAATACCGATGTCCACTGACACCGGAACGAACTAATCTGCCTGTCTGGGGTACGGGGCCCGGCATGGGTATTTAGTTAGTATAACGAACCCCTAAGGTAGTACTAACGAGGGCCAGGCGAGCCGGCCTCGAGGGCGCGCCGCGACCACCACGTGGGTGGGGAGGACGCAGCGGCCGCTCTGGCCCGCCCCCGCCGCGCCTCTGAGGCACCACGCTTGGCGCAGGCGCACAGGAGCCGCGGCCCGCCCAGGTGGGCGCGTGTGCCGCTCCCCGATCTCCGCCGAGGCGCTGTCTCCCAGCGTGAGCTCGTTGCAAGGCGGTGAGGGCCCGCCTCCCAGCAGGGCAGGAGGCGTGGGCATGGAGCTGGCCGCCGTCGCCAAGACCCGGGCCCGCGCCGCTGCCTAGGGCGACCCGAGGGACGCTGCCTGGGGCGCGGCTCCGGGCACCCGTGCGGCCTATCACGGCCCGGCGCTGCGCGGATGGCCCTGCTCCTGCGGCCCGTGCTCGCCGTCCTTTTCCTCCTGACCGCCGCTTTCAGGTGCCAGGAGCAGGCGCAGACCACCGACTGGAGAGCCTCCCTGAAGACCATCCGGAACGGCGTTCACAAGATAGACACGTACCTGAACGCCGCCTTGGACCTCCTGGGAGGCGAGGACGGGCTCTGCCAGTATAAGTGCAGTGACGGTGAGGGGAACCCCAGGCCCTAAGAGGCCTGTGCTTTCAGGGCTTTTGGGGGGGACCGAAGTCGTGGAGGTATGAGATGCCGGCCAGACCTTGACGGTGTCCTCTGGCCCTGGGAAAACTTAACCATCGCTAGATTCTTGCCATTCTTGTGATTGAGAAACCTGCTCACGCCACTAGTTAGAAATAGTTCACGCCACTATTGTTAGAAAGTGAGAGATCGCCTGAGAGCGTACTCTCCGTTCTGTTTTCGTCGCGTCTGATTTACTTTTGTTGTTATTGTTGAAATTGCATGAAAGTTGCCTAAGAACTTAGTGACATAGCGTCATGGGGATGGAGTGAAACAGACTGATTTTATTTAGCGCCTTTAAATTAGTCAGCTGAACACGCAAAACATACCAGGAATTTTAAAGTCATGCTTTTTTAACTTTCTCAAGAACTGGTTTAAATTTTTTTTTTTTCTGCAAAGCTACAGCCAGTAAATTGCGACCTTTGTACAGACTTTTGGTGTACTTTACTGTTGAGAAAGAGTTCTGATTCACTCATCTAGGAAATGATTCAAGCAGTACTTGACAGGAATTTTCTTTCCTTAGATAACAGTGACGCTGCCTCCTCATTGTTGGTTGCTATTAATATTATTCTTTTGATTTACTTTTTCATATTTTTCAACTTTAATTCTGTTTGAATCTGAGAACTTGTTTGATGGCATTGTTGGTGATAATAACAGTATTTCAGGCAGAGATCTTTCTTTTGAAGCACTTGACTTTTTTGAATGCTTAGATGTTGTAATAGTTCAGACAAAGTACTTGGGCTTCTTTTTTGAATTTCAAAATGCTAAGAAAGTAATTGGGAGATCATGTTTCCGATAAAAGTGGACAAGGTTTGGACCTAGTTAATTTAATGCTTGGCAGCTCAAAATACTAGGGAACTAAAGGACTTTAGAGGTAAAACTGGACAATACGTAGGTGAATTGAAAAGGGACCTCTGTCATGTGAAAACGTGATGCAACATGCGGTCATAATTTCTAGTTTTCTGGTAATGGAGGTAAAGAATGAACTATATCTTGTATGCTATGAACTGCTAAATTTCATTCCTTCTTAAATGTATGCCTAAGCGTTACCACCAGTGTTCAATCAGGAAGGATGTTTTTGTCCTTGTAGAGCTTGTTAGGAGGAATAAGTGAGTAATTTGAAGATTAAATGGTTGCCTTTCCTGAGGTAGATGTCATAGTTTTACTTAGTCATCCCCATTCATTAAACAAATAACTAAGTGCCTGCTATGTGTCAGGCATTGTACCAGTTGTAGATTTGACAGTGAACAAAACTGACAGAATTTCTGTCCATGGAGCTTACCTTCTAGTGGGGAGAGACAGTAAACTAAAGAATAAGTAAAACAAGCCAGATCTGCAGTGTGTGTAGATCTGAAGTGTGCCAGTGCTTCCAGAACAGTACAGCAGGGGAACCGTCAGTGGCGGTGTTGGGAGGTGTTAGTTTACTCTTTTAAATATGTTGGGGGAAGGCCTCACTGATGAGATAATATTTGAGAAGAAATCTGAAATGGGAAAAAGTTGGCACTGTGATGATCTAGGAAAAGAACAATCCAGGCAGAGGGAACAGTAAGTGTAAAGGACCAGATCTGAAATGCCAGTCAAGGATGACCCTGACGGTTTTGGCCTGAGCTAGAGGAAGGATGTAGTTGCCATTTACTGAGATAGGAAAGACTTGGAAGGATCAGTCTTCATAAATTTATTATGAGTCAAGCATTCTAGAGTTTATTTATTTAGTTTAGTTTATGACGTTTAAAATATCTCTGAAGTTAAATGGATACTATTCTTATTAAAATATTATTTTAATCTTTCCTTTTTCTTAATCCTCTTCTCTTCCACAAGCCTCACAAAATTTACCATTTGGGGTTTAGAGCAAGGTCTCCAGCATAAAAAACACAAATGAACTCGAGAATTTAGGAAACGGTATGCTTCAGTGAAAATCTTTTAGTACTTAGTAAGTACTGTCTGCTCATAGGACTGTGGTTCCAAGTCACCGTGTTGATAATTCCAACATAATGAAGATTGATCTTTAATTGCTGTTACTTGAGAAGTCTCCCTGGAACAGTATCTCAACCTTTCCTATATTTTGGAATGTTAGTGACCAAATCAGAACCAAACTGAAACAGACAAATCTCAGAATTAAAGGAGCATGGTGATTAAGGGGTGTTTAATAGTCGCAGTAAAGAGGTCAAGGGAGCCTTAAAAAAAAGACTTAACGGAGGGAGAGGTGTCGGATTAAAGGGCACAGATTTGTTGCATTAATTTATCTTTGCTCTAGTGAAGGACCAGCATTATGGAGACTCGCTCCTTCTGGCCATCCTCCCTAGGGTGGGAACAAGGCTTTATGGAGAGTGAAATAAAGTTATGTAGGGGAGCAAATTTAATGATTACTGTTTTTTTTCTTTTAACTTTTTTCTCGCTGACAGCAGAAAAGATTGAGGAAGAAAAATTTCCAATTTCCTTGAAAAATAGAAAACAAAATTGGCTTGTAAAATGTTTCTAGAATTATGAATAAGTATTCAATTCATTCAGTAATTGATATCTTAACAGGATCCCTTTGGCTGTTGTGATCAGAATAAAAAGGGTCGAGAGAGTTGGGGGAGCAAGAATGGAGGCGGAGTGACAGGTGCAAAAATTCAGACCAAACATGGTGGTAGTTTTGTTCAGGGTGGTAGCAATAAAGCTGGTGAGAAGTGGTTGGATTTGGGGTATATTTTGAAGGAAGAGCCTAAAGCATTTGCTAATGGCTTAGAAGGAGGGTGTGAGTAAACTAAAAAAGGATTCCAAAGTTTTCAGCCGGAATATTGTAAGGATGGAGTTGCCATTGACTGAAAGCAGGGGTGGGGTGGGGGTGGTGAACATGGGAAAACTAGTTTTTGGTTCATTAGGAAAAATAACAGCATATTTGTATGCTGTTGAGAATGATTCAGCAGAGAGTAAAAACACTAATGAGGGAGAGAGGAAGGAGAATTATTGGAGTCATGTCCTTAGGTGAGAGGAGTGAGTTCTAGTACATAAATAGATTGGCCAAGAGCAGAGAGGATATGGGCACAGATGCCAGTTAGGTGGGTAGTGTTCAAGTTATCCTCTCATTGCCTTGGTTTTCTCAGTGAAGTAGGAATCGAGGTCATCAGCTGAGTGAGAAGGTGGGAATAGAAGTGTTAGAGATTGAGGAAAATAGGAAAGTGAATGTACTAGAAAAGTAAAGTAGCATAAGGGCCTTTGGAGATTAATAATCAGGAATTTAAAGTTCCAGGTGTTTGGGAAAGCAGGTTGGAATTCTGTACGGCTTCATACAAAACACAGTGATAAGGTCTTTCTGTGACCCAACAGGCTTCCCCTCATGCTTCTCATCCATTTCAATGTCTTTCAGGTGAAGGAAATTGGTCTATTGAAGGTATATACACCAAATTAAGAAAAATATGTAGAAAAGAACTGTCATTGTCTCAGTCCAGGAGAATCTTTAGATTTCAACTGCCCATACAGATGATAAAATGTAAAGCATCAAGATAAGAGCAGTCGCTTAGTCAAAAAGTGAAATCAATGAACAGTATTTCCATGTAGTTGTACGTAGTGGATTTGGTTTTTGTTTTGTTCTGTTTTGTTTGGCAGCGCCCTGTGGCATGTAGGATCTTAGCTCCTGACCAGGATCAAACCTGCGCCCCCTGCAGTGGAGGGGCAGAGTCTTAACCACTGGACCGCCAGGGAAGTCCCTGGTTTGTTTTTTAAACTCTTATTCCTATCTCATTTTTTTTTCTTAGCTTTCTGTACAGAAAAGCTAAGAGATTTTGTAATTTCTGCTTACAAATTCTAGGGGACGGTGACCCCAACACATCATGGATTTTTGGTTTGACTCTGATGTTGTTTCTTCTACTGTTGAGTTTTTGCTTGCTTTGTGTATTAGTCTGCCTAGGTTGCTATTATAAAATACCACAGACTGGGTGATGTAAACAACAGGAGTTTATTTCTTACAGTTCTGAAGGCTAGAAAGTCCAAGATCAAGGTTTAGCCAACACTTTTCTGTGGTGAGAGCTCTCTTCCTGGCTTGCAGACAGCTGCCTTCTTGCACGGTAGGGGCAGCGGGTGAAGGGAAAGTAAGTTCTCTGGTGGGACTTCTTATAAGCGTACTAATCCCATCATGAGGGCCCTACCCTCGTGACCTCGTCTAACCGTAATTATCCCCCAAAGGCCCTATCACCAAATACATTGAGAGTTAGGGCTTCAGCATATGATTTTGGCGGGGACGCAGTTCGGTTCATAGCACTTAGTAAAAACTGACACCAGTAGAAATGCTAAATATTTTTAATGATCAGTGGCTTAGAACACCTTTTATAACAACACTTAAAATGATATGAATACAGTTGTAATCACGGTATCCATATCAACTGAACCATTTTTTCTTTTTTTAACTCTTTTATTTATTTTTTAATTTTTATTTTACATTGGAGTATAGTTGATTTACAATGTTGTGTTAGTTTTAGGTGTACAGCAAAGTGATTTCGTTATGCATATACATACATCTGTTCTTAGATTCTTTCCCCATAAAAATTATTACAGAGTATTGAGTGGAGTTCCCTGTGCTATACAGTAGGTCCTTGTTGTTTATCTGTTTTATATATAGTAGTGTGTATGTGTTAATCCCAACCTCCTAATTTATCCCTCCCCCACCTTTCCCCTTTGGTAACTATAAGTTTGTTTTCTAAGTCTGTGAATCTGTTTCTGTTTTGTAAGTAAATTCATTTGTATCATTTTGTCTGACTTTTGTCACTTAGTATGATAATCTCTAGGTCCATCCATATTGCTGCAAATGGCATTATTTCATTCTTTTTTATGGCGGAGTAATATTCCATTGTACATATGTACCACATCTTCTTTATCCACTCACCTGTCGTTGGACCTTTAGGTTGCTTCCATGTCTTGGCTATTGTAAGTAGTGCTGCAGTGAACATTGGAGTGCATGTATCTTTTCAAAGTATGATTTTCTCCGGATATGTGCCCAGAAGTGGGATTGCTGGATCATATGGTAGATCTATTTTTAGGTTTTTTTTTGAGGAACCTCCATACTGTTCTCCATAGTGGCTGTACTGATTTACATTCCTACCAACAGTGTAGGAGGGTTCCCTTTTCTCCACATCCTCTCCAGCATTTATTGTTTGTAGACTTTTTGATGATGACCATTCTGACCGCTGGGAGGTGATACCTCACTGTAGTTTTGATTTGCATTTTGCTAATAATTAGTGATGTTGAACATCTTTTCATGTGCTTTTTGGAGAAATGTCTATTTAGATATTCTGCCCATTTTTTGATTGGGTTGTTTGTTATTTTTTTATTGAGCTGCATGAGCTGTTTGTATATTTTGGAGATTAATCTCTTGTTGGTCACATCATTTGCAAATATTTTCTCCCATTCTGGGGCTTGTCTTTTCATTTTGTGTATGGTTTCCTTTGCTGTGCAAAAGCTTTTGAGTTTAATTAGGTCCCATTTGTTTATCTTTGTTTTTATTTTCATCATTTTGGGAGGTGGATCCAAAAAGATATTGCTGCAATTTATGTCAAAGAGTGTTCTGCCTATGTTTTCCTCTAAGAGTTTTATAGTATCCAGTCTTACATATAGGTCTTTAATCCATTTTGAGTTTATTTTTGTGTATGGTGTTAGAGAATGTTCTAATTTCATTCTTTTACATGTAGCTGTCCAGTTTTCCCAACACCACTTATTGAAGAAACTGTCTTTGCTCCACTGTATACCCTTGCCTCCTTTGTCATAGATTAATTGACCAAAAGGGCATAGGTTTATTTCTGGGCTTTCTGTCCTGTTACACTGATCTGTAAGTCTTTGTGTCAGTACCATAGCGTTTTGAATACTGTAGCTTTAGAGTATAGTCTGAACTCAGGAAGCCTGAATCCTCCAGCTCCGTTTTTCTTTCTCAGTATTGCTTTGGCTGTTGAGAGTCATTTGTGTTTCAATACAAATTTTAGAATTATTTGTTCAAGTTCCATGAAAAATGCCATTGGTAATTTGATAGGGATTGCATTGAATCTGTAGATTACGTTGGGTAGTATAGTCATTTTGACAATATTGATTCTTCCAGTCAAGAACAGGGTATGTTTTTCCATCTGTTTGTGTCATCTTCAATTTCTTTCATCAGCATCTTATAGTTTTCAGAGAATAGATCTTTTGCTTCCTTAGGTAGGTTTATTCCTAGGTAATCTTTTTGTTGCAGTGGTAAATGGGATTGTTTCCTTCATTTCTTTTCCTGATCTTTTGTTAGTGTATAGAAATGCAACAGATTTCCGTGTATTAATTTTGTATCTTGCAATTTTACCAAATTCATTGATGAGCTCTAGTAGTTTTCTGGTGTCATCTTTAGGATTTTCTGTGATGTATAGTATTATGTCATCTGCAAACAGTGACAGTTTAACTTCTTCTTTTCCAGTTTGTATTCCTTTTATTTCTTTTTCTTCTCTATTGCCATGGCTAGGACTTCCAAAACTATGTTGAATGAAAGTAGTGAGAGTGGACATCCTTCTCTTGTTCCTGATTATAGAGGAAATACTTTCAGCTTTTCACCATTGAGTATGATGTCAGCTGTGGGTTTGTCATATATGGCCTTTATTATGTTGAGGTATGTTCCCTCTATACCCACTTTCTGGAGAGCTTTTATCACAAATGGGTGTTGGATTTTGTCAAAAGCTTTTTCTGCATCTGTTGAGATGATCACATGGTGTTTATTCTTCAGTTTGTTAATGGTGGTGTATCACACTGATTGATTTGCAGAATTAAAAAAATCATTGCATCCCTGGGATAAATCCCACTTGATTATGGTGTATGAGCCTTCGAATGTATTGTTGGATTTGGTTTGCTAGTATTTTGTTGAGGATTTTTACGTCTACGTTCATCAGTGATACTGGCCTGCAATTTTCTTTTTTCGTGGTATCCTTGTCTGGTTTTGGTATCAAGGTGATGGTGGCCTCATAGAATGAGTTTAGAAGTGTTCCTTCCTCTGCAATTTTGGAAATAGTTGCAGGAGGATAGGTGTTAACTCTTCTCTAAATGTTTGATAGAATTTGCCTGTGAAGCCATCTGGTCCTGGACTTTTGTTTGTTGGGAGTTTTTTAATCACAGTTTCAATTTCAGTGCTTGTGATTGGTCTGTTCATATTTTCTATTTCTTCCTGGTTCAGTTTTGGGAGATTGTACCTTTCTAAGAATTTGTCCATTTTATTGCATATAGCTGCTTGTAGTAGTCTCTTATGATCCTTTGTATTTCTGTGGTGTCAGTTGTAACTTCTCCTTTTTCATTTCTCATTTTATTGATTTGAGTCCTCTCCCTTTTTTTCTTGATGAGTCTGGCTAAAGGTTTATCAATTTTGTTTATCTTCTCAAAGAACCAGCCTTTAGTTTCATTGATCTTTTCTATTGTTTTCTTCATCTCTGTTTCATTTATTTCTGCTCTGATCTTTATGATTTCTTTCCTTCTGCTAACTTTGGGTTGTTTGTTCTTCATTCTCTGGTTGCTTTAGCTGTAAGTTTAGGTGGTTTATTTGTGATTTTTCTTGTTTTCTGAGGTAAGATTGTATTGCTATAAACTTCTCTCTTAGAACTGCTTTTGCTGTGTCCCATAGGTTTTGGATCATATTTTTGTTTTCATTTGTCTGTAGGTATTTTTTTTTTTAGTGGTCATAGTCTCCTTTAGTATAGACCAATAGGTATAACTTCATATAATTATATGAATATAATTTCATAATGTCTGTAAGTAGTTTTTGATTTCCTCTTTGATTTTTTTCAGTGATCCATTGGTTGCTTAGTAGCATATTGCTTACCCTCCATGTTTGTGTTTTTTACAGTTTTTTTTCTTGTAGTTGATTTCTAATCTCATAGTTTGTCAGAGAAGATGCTTGATACGATTTCAGTTTTCTTAAATTTACCAAGGCTTGCTTTAGGGCCCATCATGTGATCTATCCTGGAGAATGTTTCTTGTGCACTTGAAAGGAATGTGTGTTCTGCTTTTGGATGGAATGCTCTATAAATATCAATTAAGTCCATCTGGTCTAATGTATCATTGAAGGCCTGTGTTTCCTTATTGACTTTCTGCCTGGATGATCTGTCCATTGATGTAAGTGGGGTGTCAAAGTCCCCCACTATTACTGTGTTACTGTTGATTTCTTCTTTTATGGCTGTTAGCATTTCCCTTATATATTGGGGTGCTCCTATGTTGCATGCATATATATTTATAATTGTTATATCTTCTTCTTGGATTGCTCCCTTGATCATTATGTAGTGTCCTTCCTTGTCTCTTGTAACATTCTTTACTTTAAAGTCCATTTTATCTGATATGAGTATTGCTACTCCAGCTTTCTTTTGATTTCCATTTGCATGGAATACCTTTTTCCATCCCCTCACTTTCAGTGTGTGTGTGTCCCTAGATCTGAAGTGGGCCTCAAGACATGGGTCTTGTTTTTGTATTCATTCAGCCAGTCTGTGTCTTTTGACTGGAGCATTTAATCCCTCTACATTTAAGGTAATTATCGATATCTATGTTCTCACTGCCGTTTGTTAATTGTTTTGGATTTGTTTTTGTAGGTCTTTTTTCTTCCCTTCCTTTTTTGTTCTCCTGTCTTGTGACTTGATGACTATCTTTAATGTTGTGTTTGGATTCCTATTTTGTCTATGTTTGTCTATCTATTGTAGATTTTTGGTTTGTGGTGATCATGAGGTTTTGCTATAGCAGTCTATACATATACAAGATTGTTTTAAGTTGTTGGTCTCTTAATTTCAAATGCATTTCCTGTATCCTGCATTTGTACTCTCCTCACGATTGCTGTTTTTTTTGTTTTTTGTTTTTGCGGTACGCGGGCCTCTAACTGTTGTGGCCTCATCCGCTGCGGAGCACAGACTCTGGATGTGCAGGCTCAGCGGCCATGGCTCACGGGCCCAGCCGCTCCGTGGCATGTGGGATCTTCCCAGACCAGGGCACGAACCCGTGTCCCCTGCATCCGCAGGTGGACTCTCAACCACTGCGCCATCAGGGAAGCCCAGCTGGGTTTTTTTGTTTGTTTTTTTCTTTTAATTTATTTTTGGCTGTGTTGGGTCTTTGTTGCTGCGCACGGGCTTTATCTAGTTGCAGCGAGTGGTGGCCACTCTTCATTGTATTGCGTGGGCTTCTCATTGTGGTGGCTTCTCTTGTTGTGGAGCATGGGCTCTAGGCGTGCAGGCTTCAGTAGTTGTGGCACATGGGCTCAGTAGTTGTGGCTCGGGGGCTCTAGAGCACAGGCTCAGTAGCTGTGGCGCATGGGCTTAGTTGCTCTGCGCCATGTGGGATCTACCCGGACCAGAGCTTGAACCCATGTCCCCTGCATTGGCAGGTGGATTCTTAACGACTGTGCCACTGGGGAAGCCCCACGATTGCTGGTTTTGATATCGTATTTGTGTGCGGATGATTTCCTATCTTTACTGTGTGTTTGCCTTTACTGGTGAGCTTTCCCGCTCATAATTTTCTTGATTCTAGTTGTGGCTTTTTCTTTTCCACCTAGAGAAGTTTCTTTAGCATTTCTTGTAAAGCTGGTTTGGTGGTGCTGAATTCTCTTAGCTTTTGCTGGTCTGTAAAGCTTTTGATTTCTTCCGTGAATCTAAATGAGAGCCTTGCTGGGTAGAGTATTCTTGGTTGTAGGTTTTTCCCTTTCATCACTTTAAATATGTTGTGCCACTACCTTCTGGCCTCCAGAGTTTCTGCTGAAAAATCATCTGATAACCTTATGGGGATTCCTTTGTATGTTATTTGTTGCTTTTCCTTTGTTGCTCTTAATATTTTCTCTTTGTCTTTAATTTTTGTCAATTTGATTAATATGTGTCTTGGTGTGTTTCTTCTTGGATTTGTCCTGTATGAGACTCTCTGTGCTTCCTGGACTTGACTGACTATTTCCTTTCCCATGTTAGGGAACTTTTCAACTATAATCTCTTCGAATATTTTCTCATACCCTTTCTTTTTCTCTTCTTCTTCTAGGACCCCTATAATTCGAATGTTGGTGCCTTTAATGTTGTCCCAGAGGTCTCTGAGACTGTCGTCATTTCTTTTCGTTCTTTTTTCTTTATTCTGTTCCATGGCAGTGATTTCCACCATTCTGTCTTCCAGCTCACTTACCCGTTTTTCTGCTTCATTTGTTCTGCTATTGATTCCTTATAATGTATTTTTTTTAAATGGGACTTAAAATAAATCCAGTTTCTTTTTTTTTAAATTTATTTATTTTTGGCTGTGTTGGGTCTTCGTTGCTGCGCGCAGGCTTTCTCCAGTTGCAGTGAGCGGGGGCTACTCTTCGTTGTGGTGCGCGGGCTTCTCATTGCGGTGGCTTCTCTTGTTGCAGAACACCGGCTCTAGGCTCGCGGGCTCAGTAGTTGTGACTTGCAGGCTCTCAGAGCGCAGGCTCAGCAGTTGTGGCGCATGGGCTCAGTTGCTCCATGGCATGTGGGATCTTCCCGGACCAGGGCTCGAACCCATGTCCCCTGCATTGGCAGGCGGATTCTTAACCCCTGCGCCACCAGGGAAGCCCCCTAATGTATTTCTTAGTGCATTTATTGTATTGTTGAACTCTGTACTTTAATTCTTCTAGTTCTTTGTTAAACATTTCTTGTATATCCTCGATCTGTGCCTCCATTCTTTTTCTGAGATCTTGGATCATCTTTACTATCATTACTCTGAATTGTTTTTCGGATAGATTGCTTATCTCCACTTCACGTAGTTGTTTTTCAGGGGTTTTATCTTTTCCTTTGTTTGGAACATACTCCTCTGCCATCTCATTTTGTCTCACTCTCTGTGTTTGCGGTCCCACAGGCTGCAGGATTGTAGTTCCTCTTGCTTCTGTGGGTGAGGGTGGTCTAAGGCTTGTGTAGGCTTCCTGGTGGGAGGGACTGGTGCCACTGGTGGGTGGAGCTGGGTGTTGTCTCTCTGGTGGGCAGGGCCATGTCAAGCAGTGTGTTTAGACGTGGCTGTGAGCTCAAGAAGACTTTAAGTAGCCTGTCTGCTGATTGGTGGGGCTGTGTTCCTTCCTTGATGGTTGTTTGGCCTGAGGCTTCCCAGCACGGGGAAGGGTGGGGCCAGGTCTTGGCATCAAAATGGTGGTCTCCATGACAGCTCATGCCAACGAGTACTTCCAAATAACTCTGCCACCAGTGTCCTTGTCCCCACAGTGAGCCATAAGTGCCCCCCATCTCCCCAGGAGACCCTCCAAGATCAGCAGGTAGGTCTGGTCCTGTGAAGTGACTGCTTTTTCCCCTGGGTCCCGACGCACCCAGGGCCTTGTGTGTTCTCCAAGAGAGGCCTTCCTGTTTTCCCCCGTCCTGTTGATTTCCTGCAGTCAAGCCCCCCCTGACCTTCAAAGCACAATGCTCTGGGGGTTCCTCCTCCTGATGCCACATGCCCAGACTGGGGAGCCTGACCTGGGGCTCAGAACTCTCACTCATGTGGGAGAACCTCTGTGATATAATTATTTTCCAGTTTGTCGGTCACCCACCTGGCGGGTATGGGATTCGATTGTATGGCAAATGCACCCTCCTACCACCTTCTTGTGGTTTCTTTGTCTTTGGGACTAGAATATCATTTTTGGTAGGTTCCAGTCCTTTTCAATGGTTGTTCAGCAGTTAGTTGTGATTTTGGTGTTTTCATGAGAGGGGGTGAGCTCAGATCCTTCTGCTCTGCCATCTTGTCCTCACTCCTCTCAACCTACTCCATATCAACTTAATCTTAAATAAACAACCTTCTATGTAAGTTGTTCAGAAATAATTATTTCATAAAGATGAATTTAGAATTTAAAACACTGTAAAAAATTTCCGGAAACTAGTTCAGTTTTCTGGGGGTTTTTTGGGGGGGTTGTTTTGTTTTGTTTTTGTTTTGTTTTATGTTTTGCTGTGGATAAAGAATATTTTAATTTCAGCAAGGAATGTTTCTCATTTTTTCATCCGGTGATTTCCTGTGCACCCACTTTGTGCCAGGCATCTTCTAGGTGAGCAAGACAAAATTGCTGTCTCCATAGAAACCAATTATGTTAATTTGGTTAATAAATGTTAGAAAGAAAAATAAAACCAACCATGGGTGTATGGAATGGATATAAAAGTGAAGGGGCACTATTCCAAATAGAGTAAGTAAGAAAGGCGTCTCTGAGGAACTGATATTAGTAGGTTCCTTCAAAAGAAATACGTGCCCCTTTTTCCACTTACACTGGGGAGCCAGTTTTACCAGCACTTATTTCATGGTGTTATTGTCTAGTATTTCACATACAGTAGATCTAGGTTCTTTATTACTCCATTTTAACAGCTTCTCTCTTAGGACAGTTTTAAGCACTAGCGCTGAGATGACTGCTACTTCTATCCTTGCCTCCGTTTTCATTTTTGCCAGCTGATTTTCTCTGTACTCTTTTCCTCTTTATTCTCTTACAATAAGCATATTTTGTTTTGTTTCCTCTGACTTCATTTGCTTCTAATCATTCTCCCATTCAAAGGTAATTATCTTTTACAAAATGAGGTAATGTCTGTATATACTAATACATATGCACACAGGTATGTATCGCTATCATTGTACACATCAGAATGTTCAAAAATGTTTTATAGACTCAAAATCGAAGGAAAGTGCATGGGTTTATATAAAAAACAAAGGGAAGGGAAAATAGAAGTGCTACTGTTGTATAACATTGAGAGAAATAACTTTCTGGTTAAAAAAAAAGAAAAGCAGACACTTGAGAAGAAGAGATTAGACATCCACATGCCTTTAAAACTCTAGGCCTGTATCAGTTGTCTGAGGGTGGTAATCTTTGATCCTCATGGAAAAGAGATAAGTGCCAGAAATCTGGAGACTGGCAGGGGGAATGTATGGGGTATCCACAAAGTTGGAAACAGGATAAACAGTTTGTTGGTTAGATTTTCAAGTAATATGCCTGATATGTGTTGCTTCAGTCTCCAGACACCTTTTAAGGTGATATGCTTCTAAATTTAAAGCAAAAAGTCCAGTTGTTAACCTGAAAAAAATATGTATAGTAAATACACTATTTTTTCTGTTTCCAGACTTTTTGAACACTCTTTGGCATATTTACTGTGCTTTTTTCAGACTATAAATGTGACCACTGCTTAGTATTTCTTGCTACATGAGTTTCTGAACATTTTAGACGGTTGATTGTTAAAACCCTTGACAAGAGAGAACTTCAAGGAGCTAGAATGGCTTCCCCAAGGATATAATGCTGATCCAGCCTTCCTCCTTTTCAGTGAACAGGTTTCTAGCATGGTAGGGTAGATCAGATGCCTAGTCTCTCATGATACTCCCATGCAAAGTGCAGGCTGGATAGAACTTGATTTAGGTGAAATCACAACTGGCTAAGTGGTCTGCCCAAAGGGTTGGGTTAATGATGTCATGGCTTCTTGTAGAGAGGGCTCATCTCTAGCAGGGTGTTGCAGGTCTCTGTCCTGGTTAAATCAGTGTCTCAAGTTTGTGAATATCTGGGTATAACAAGTAACACTGGGTGAATACCTCTACATTTAAAATCTGCTTAACGGTCCTGAATGATGAACTAAACCTAACAAGATAAGAGTTTTATAATCTAGTGTTTTAGGCTCAAAAATTGAATGGCAGAAGTGCTGAGCCTCTAGCAGTAGATGTTAAAAAGTTCATTTTAGAAAAAAACTTTTTTTCTACTGTTATTGTGCTGTATTTTATTTTATTTTTTAAATTTTATTTATTTATTTAGTTTTTTGGCTGCGTTGGGTCTTCTTTGCTGTGCATGGGCTTTCTCTAGTTATGGCGAGCGGGGGCTGCTCTTCGCTGCGGTGCGCGGGCTTCTCATTGCGGCGGCTTCTTGTTGTGGAGCACGGGCTCTAGGTGCATGGGCTTCAGTAGCTGTGCCATGCGGGCTCAGTAGTTGTGGCTCACAGGCCCTAGAGCACAAGCTCAGTAGTTGTGGCTCACAGGCTCTAGAGCGCAGGCTCAGTAGTTGTGGCACACGGGCTTCGTTGCTCTGCGGCATGTGGGATCTTCCCGGACCAGGCCTCAAACCCGTGTCCCCTGCATTGGCAGGCAGATTCTTAGCCACTGTGCCACCAGGGAAGTCCTGTGCTGTATTTTAGCATGGAGACATAGCTGAAACATATGCTATCTTAGGTTATATTAGTACAAGTAGTTTATCCAGCTCAAAATAGGCCCATCATTCCTAATGGTGTTCAGTTTGGGGTGCCACATTCTGGATGTGACAGACTAGAAGTGATCAGTCCTTGGAGGCTGATGAATGCTCACCAAACTCAAAAGAGACTGAAGGGTAAACAGCAGTACCAGTTTATTTATGAGTATTATTACTGCCGTGAATATTAGGCTTCCAAGTCTTCTACTCATTCATTCATTCATTTATCAACAGATATTTATTGAGAACCTAACTATATGCCAGACATTGTTCTATGCGTTGGGGGTACAAAATAGACAAAAATTCCTGCCCTCAGAGGGTTTACATTTTAATATGGGGTGACAGATAATAAACAGAATAGGTTAGTGATATGTTAGAAAGTCATATATGCTGCAAATGGTATGGTCAGAAAAGGCCTTGAACATGAAGAAGTATGTAGATGTCAGGAGGACGAGTATCCACATAGAAAAATAGCAGCTTCAGTGGCACTAAGGCAAGAGCAGAGCTGGAGTGTCTGTGGCCCAGCAAAGAGGTCAGATGTGATGGAATGGAGTGAGGAAGGAAGGAAGAGGAGAGGAGAGAGAACAGTAAGGAGATGAGGTCAGAGATGCCATTATGTAGGACTTATAGGCACTGAAAGGACTTTTGGCCTGTTTTTTTTTTTTTTTTTTTTTTTCGGCTGTGCAGCACAGCATATAGGATCTTAGTTCCCCAACCAGGGTTCGAACCCGCGCACCCCTCAGTGGAAGTGCAGAGTCTTAACCACTGGACCACCAGGGAAGTCCCAGCTTTTATTCTGAATAAAATGAGAAGCCATTGGAGGGGTTTGGGCAGAGCAAAGACTTAATCTAACATATATTTTAATAGGATCACTCAGGTTCAGTGTTGAGATTGGACCATAGCTGGAGGTGGTATTGGGTGGGGAAACCAAAGAGACTAGTTAGGTTATGGCAGTAATCCGTGGTGACTTGGAGCAGGATGGTAGCAGTGGAGGTAGTGAGAAGTGGTTAGATTCTGAATATTTTGAAGGTAGAGTCAACAGGATATGCTGTTGAATTGGATGTGGGATATAAGAAAATGAGAGAGTTAAAGATGGCCGAGATTTTTTCCCCTGAGCACCTGGAAGGATGCATATCTATTACCTGAGAAGAGGGAACTGTGGATGGAGCAGGTTTGGGGGTGAATGGCAGGAGGTACACCTTAAGTTTGAGGTGCCCATTAGATATCTAAGTATTGATAGTTAGAATATCCTCTCTGTAGGCCCTTTAAAGTGGAATGCCAAATCATAAAGAGTTTTCTTAAGAGTGAAGGACTAAAAGCAGGAGTTGAAGGATCACAGTGACTCATCTGTGATAGCCTGAGGCATCTACCTTCATCTTCCAAGGGCCCAGGAACAGCCCTCCTCTTGGACAGTGCTAGAGAAACTTCTGTCATTGGCCTCCTCTTTTCTAGATCCATCATAACGATTCCTTTTTGTACACATTGTTCTTCAGACTGGATGGAACTTTATATCTCCATGAAGTTATGCTCTCTCTCTCTCTCTTTTTTTTTTTTGCGGTATGTGGGCCTCTCACTGTTGTGGCGTCTCCCGATGCGGAGCGCAGGCTCCGGATGCGCAGGCTCAGCGGCCATGGGTCACGGGCCCAGCCGCTCCGCGGCATGTGGGATCATCCCGGACCGGGGCACGAACCCGTGTCCCCTGCATCGGCAGGCGGACTCTCAACCACTACGCCACCAGGGAAGCCCTGAAGTTATGCTCTCTTTAGGCTCTACTTGGTCACCTCAGTTGAGCCTGTGAATCTTAGCAGCTCACTTAAACCATTTTTAGTTCATTACTTCGAGTGGATTACTTATTTTGATGGCTGATTACTGGAAGGGTTGCTTTTTTTCTTCCTCACTTTACTTTTGGAGGGCAAACTTCAAGTCTCCTAGTAATAAATGTTAATTGAATGAAAGTTGGTGGAATACTTTGTGTCTCTCCTAAGTATCCAGATGTGGGGTGGTATTTATAATAACTGGGGATATTTTATTTGTGGAAGGTAAATGGTAGCCCCAGGTGTTTGAAAGGATTATCATGTAAAATAGGGAATCCGGTGGCTTTGTGTTCCCCAGAGGGCAGAGGATTGCTTACAGGTAGAATTTACACGAAAAAGAGAAGAAAGAACTCAACTGTTAATGCCAGTCCACAAAGGAGTAGGCTGTTTCTTGACACTATAGGATTGTGGGAAACATTCAAAGACTCTTTGGTATATTGAAGTGATTTCTGTATTACATGAGAAGAGAGATTTCTGAAATATCTTCCAACATTTAAGATTGCTTTGATAATGTCATCTTTCTCCTTGTTACTGAACTATTGGTGCTATTAAGGAGAGTATAACTGGAATAGTAGTTTCCCAAGCTATCTTTGCTTCTTGCCTTTTTCCTTAGATGACAGAGGAGTATATTTGTGAAATGGTTGGTTGGAGTCTGGGCTAGAATGATTCTGTAATGTCTTATAATGATATTAAAGTAATTAAATGATCAGGTGACCTTGTCTTCCTTAGCTTTAGGCTCTAGTTAATAGTTATTGAGGTTTGTGTACAATGGAGCATTGGCTGAGGATGGGAAGATACAGTTCTTGCCTGTAGGTTTTAACCTAAAAATATAAGCATTAGAATGTACAAGAAAATAGGGTGGATTTTATGTTTCATATATATGGACCCAGTCTGGCATGTAACCTCTGAAATTGACATAAGTCCAGAATAAGGATTTACATGTTTGTATGGTGTAGGCTTGCAAATATAATTACATTTTATGAACCACCATAATATTTTATGAACTGCCATCTATGCATACATGTACACATTTGTACATATTTTGCTTCAGGAAAAGTAAAAATAATTCGGTAGACAAATTAGCATTTTTAATGCTCATCCGAATAAACACATACTCACTTATGTTAGCATCCAAATAGTAAATATTTCCAGGGCTAGTCTAGCACATTGTAGACCTTTTTGTGTATGTATTCTCTAACATATTTGAAAATTAATTATGATAACCATTTATATTTTATAGGATCTAAGCCTTTTCCACGTTATGGATATAAACCCTCCCCGCCGAATGGATGTGGCTCCCCACTGTTTGGTGTTCATGTAAATATTATTTTTTATTTGATAAGTTTTTATGATTGGTAGGCTATGTAATACTCTTGATAAACCATCAGTATGTTTTCAGGCTCAGAAGTAATTTTGTTTTTTGTAATAGTGATCAGGTTTGTTATATTCTTTTATAGCTAAAACACATTTAATAAGTCCTAATGAAACTAAATGGAGTAAAAGTCATGTTTTATTTTTTTAATCTTGTAGATGTTAATACCATTTAAATGATATTTCCTCATGACACAAATATGATTGAAGGGCTTCCCTGGTGGTGCAGTGGTTGAGAATCCACCTGCCGATGCAGGGGACACGGGTTCGTGCCCCAGTCCGGGAAGATCCCACATGCCGCGGAGCGGCTGGGCCCGTGAGCCATGGCCGCTGAGCCTGTGCGTGCGGAGCCTGTGTTCTGCAATGGGAGAGGCCACAACAGTGAGAGGC
The DNA here is from genome assembly GCF_000442215.2 of Lipotes vexillifer. NCBI lineage: Eukaryota > Metazoa > Chordata > Mammalia > Artiodactyla > Lipotidae > Lipotes > Lipotes vexillifer. The sequence goes on from NW_006790073.1 coordinate 603,668, forward strand.
CCACGTACAGCA
>NW_006790073.1:603984-619487 GCF_000442215.2 Lipotes vexillifer
TATATATATATATATATATGATTGAAAAGTTTAGAGTATAGAAGTAATACTACTTAGGATGAAAAAGTACAGGAAAGCATAATATTTTCTATATTAAAACTAGGCTAAGTGGGATAGCTGTGTGTTTGTTGTAAGGGAGGCTGAATCTGAGCCAGTATTATGGGAGAAAAATGTTTTATGAAAGTGATTCCTAGACACAAGGGTTTTGCATATAAAGTTATTTAAAATAGTTAAAGATAATTACAGATTCGAAGGAATAATGTCTTCAGGGAATGGATGAACACTTAAAGATTACACCACAAAAACCAAAAACAAAGTTTGAGTTGTAGGAACTTAGAAGTTGTTGGTGACATTTCATATAAAGTACATTTTGTTGAAGGAGGAGGTGCAAAATATTTTGGAATATCCAAAAATCATACTTGCATAGCCCCTGCAAAAGTCTTCTAAAGCTCTTAGCTTTATCTTTCTATTCTTTTTTTTGCGGTATGCGGGCCTCTCACTGTTGTGGCCTCTCCTGTTGCGGAGCACAGGCTCCGGACGTGCAGGCTCAGCGGCCATGGCTCACGGGCCCAGCCGCTCCGCGGCATGTGGGATCTTCCCAGACCGGGGCACGAACCCGCGACCCCTGCATCGGCAGGCGGACCCCCAACCACTGCACCACCAGGGAAGCACTATCTTTCTATTCTTAAAATTATGTTTTGTGTTTTGGGCAATGGGAAGTTGCATTTGCTACCGGCAAATGACTGCGAATTCTCTAACATTTTGCAAAATAGGGAGCTTTGAGGCATGGCTGAGAGGGAGAGGAAGGAGTAACATGGGTGGGTGCAAGTGAGGGTAATGGAGAGAGATCTAACCTGGAAAGCATTTGGAGGCAGAAACGAATTTTGGAAATTATCTGTATGGCAGTGTTGTCTTTGATCTATAAGTTTCTTTGATGCGCTACTTCAGAGAAGGTTTGAATTTCATCAGCCGTCATCCATCCAAACGTCTCTTTCAGCTGAACATTGGCATCCCTTCCTTGACAAAGTGCTGCAACCAACACGACAGGTGCTATGAGACCTGCGGCAAAAGCAAAAACGACTGTGATGAGGAATTTCAATATTGCCTCTCCAAGATTTGCCGAGATGTGCAGAAAACACTAGGGCTAGCTCAGCATGTGCAGGGTAAGGCTGATTCGGTGAGATGGGGATAAGTGCAGTCAGGAAAGTTTTATTAGATGCTTTTGTGTTAGTACAAGATATACCGATCGAAATCTTTCACTATGTATTACCTTATCTATGGTGAAACAGCCCCTTCAGTTTTCTGAGATGAGAAGTCAATGATTTTGTCATCTAAAATGGTTTACAATCACAGAAGCAAGAAGTGTTAGGAAACCTTGGGAGGAGGGTGTGTAAGCTAGAGAAGAATTCATCCAAAATCTTGTACCCTGTAGGGTAGTTCTAATTACCTAGAGCCTGAAGTTTGAAATTCTGGATCCAGTGAAGTTCGGAGTATAGCACATTGGATTTGGAGTAGGAAGTTCTGGAAGATTTGAGTCTTAACTCTGTCTCTTCATATGTATCTGTGTCAGGAAGGTCCTCAAAACCACCCCCTCACCCCTGCCCATGTTCAGTGATTTGCCAAGAGAACTCACAGGGCTCAGCATGTAGTCATACTCACGGTGATGATTATTGCAGTGAAGGGACACAAAGCACAGTCAGCAAAGGTAATAGGCATTTCAGTGTCCTCGTTTATAAAATGAGAACGGTAATACCCTTCTTGTAGAGTTGTCATACGGGTAAAATGAAATATTTGTAGAAATACACATTACTGTACAAATACTAGTCGTTAACAAGATTTCTTTACTGTCAAGCCAAAGAACGTACCATACACTGAAATCAGAAGAGGAGAGGCAGTAAGAAGGGTCAAGAAAGGAAACTACCACTTTTAAGCACTTTCCATAGATAGTGTGCTAGATACTTGAGACATGTTTTCATTGATGTTCACAGAAACCCAAAGTACTAGTTGGCATTATGCCCCTTTTTAAAGGAAGGAAACTGAGGTTCAGAAAGAAGTAACTTGTCCCAAGTTACATACTTCGGACTTTAAAACTTGTGTTCTGTCTATTCCAGTATTCCCCAAATAGTCTCATATTATAGGTGTTATTCTGAAATTCTAGTAATAACTAGGAAGTAATAACAAGGAGGAAATCTTTGCTCCAGGTGAAGCTTGAACTCAAAACCTCTGAATCCCTTTGAACGTTTTTGGCTAAGGTAAACTAGTTGTCCAGGTGAAGCACAGATAGATGTGTTTCCTGTTTTCTGACCTAAGGATATGCTAATGTTGTTAGCAATTTCCTTGCAGTCTCCTATTTAGTAATCATAACCTTTACACTTCTGTGGTTGGTTGTATTCCTTAATGGCACAACCTTTTGGAAAACTTTGAAAATGCCAAGATTTTGTAATGAAAAGTTTCTTTCTTCACATGAATATTGGAAACTAGAAGTATTTGGATAACTAAAAGCCACTCTGTGCCGTTTCTCTGTAAGTATAGTATATTAAGATAATCTTACCTGAGTGTTCCAGGTTTCTTAGAATAAGAAAAGTTAAATCTGTTATCTTTTTTATAGTCTTTCAAAAAAATTAAGAAACCCCACCAGAGGAAAAACACCTTGGGTTCCTGTGTCTCCCCTCCCAAGCTAAATTTGGATATTGGTCAAAGAAAGAGACTGGGGTCCATTTAATACTTTAAGCATCTTAAATTATGTGTGATCATTAAAAGCTGTTGACTATAATTAAATGTTTTGAGGTTTCTCTATTTTTAACCTTCATTTTTTTCTGCACCTAGAAGTCCTTCCTTAAAGTGCAAACTTAAGAGTGTTATCAGGCATCTCTATTAGTGATATTTTTCATATAAAAGGAAAATTAACAGTGATGAACTGATCAGTGCTATTGAGGGAGACTCACTGTCTAGTACAGAAAGTTGGTTTGAATAGTTGCATGCAAAGAAAAAGTAGATACAGGTAGAGAGGCTGAAAGGGAAAGTCTTTGTATATATATGTTACTAGTTTGCAAGGGTTGGGAAGACTTTCACCTAAAATAGGTGTAAGTGCCCACTAAGGCTGTGCCTGACATTGTGCTGAAACATGTAATATATGTGAAGAGAGAGTGGTGCTTTGCAGTTGCCTAACAGTAATGGCACTTTCTTACTTTGCAGCATGTGAAACCACCGTGGAGCTCTTGTTTGACAGTGTTATACATTTAGGCTGTAAGCCGTACCTGGACAGCCAACGAGCCGCATGTAGGTGTCGCTACGAAGAAAAAACTGATCTTTAAAGAAGATGCTGACAGGTGGTGACAGCAGATGAGGACAGAAGAACATAACCTTTGACAAAGAGCTAATGTTTTCACAGCATAAAGCTGCCTTATTTTTGTGAAAGGATTATTTTAAGACCTTATTTTGACCTTAAAACTTCAAACTAAAGAAACAAATGCAGGTTATATTCCTGGATGTTGCTGCCTTAATATGCCATATTGTCTTGACAATCACAGAAAGAGGGGCATGTTAAGGGAGAATTTTTTAGAAGAAAGAGTCTAACTCAGTTTTCACAACTATATTTATCAAAAAATAAGGTCAAATGTAAAATTCGTTATAAGGTATGTTCAACAGTATCTTATTTGGAAATATGGGGAAATCTTCACTTAAAAGTATGTTTGTTTGGGCTTCCCTGGTGGCACAATGGTTGAGAGTCCGCCTGCTGATGCAAGGGACACAGGTTCGTGCCCCGGTCCGGGAGGATCCCACATGCCGTGGAGCGGCTGGGCCCGTGAGCCATGGCCGCTGAGCCTGCGCGTCCGGAGCCTCTGCTCCGCAACGGGGGAGGCCACAACAGTGAGGAAAAGAAAAAAAAAAGTATGTTTGTTTACTGTACAATTTAAAATATACATTTATGCCGAGAAAGATCTGACTTTATTTTTGCTCTTTTAATTAACACATAGTTTTTTCCATTGCCCATTGAGCATATGAATAAGCCACACTTCTATGAATGATAGGACTAGTTACAAGGACATGTCTGTTTCTCTTATAAAATTGGAACCATCTCCTGGGACCTCTTAGGAAACAAAACTAGGATATCTGTGTATTAATATGTGCCTAGAAAGTGACTTGAACAAAATTCAGAAGCATAGCCATCCCATTTTATGAGCCACTCATGACAAATTTCATTTCATCTTGCTATAAACTTTGCCTAAATTGGAGAAAAGATGGATTTAATGAGACAAATGAAAAGTTGTTTAATATACACATCAGAGCATTATATGCGTTACATGCTTTGGTGTTTACTCCCTAGGACTTACTCTTGGTAGATTCTCGGATTTTTTTTTTTTTTTTTTAACATCTTTATTGGGGTATAATTGCTTTACAATGGTGTGTTAGTTTCTGCTTTATAACAGAGTGAGTCAGTTATACATATATATATGTTCCCATATCCCTTCCCTCTTTGTCTCCCTCCCTCCCACCCTCCCTATCCCACCCCTCCAGACAGCCACAAAGAACCGAGCCGGTTTCCCTGTGCCATGCGGCTGCTTCCCACTGGCTATCTACCTTACGTTTGTTAGTATATATATGTCCATGTCTCTCTCTCGCCCTAACACACCTCACCCTTCCCCCTCCCCATATCCTCAAGTCTGTTCTCCAGTAGGTCTGTGTCTTTATTCGTGTTTTACCCCTATCGGATATTTTTAAAAGACTGTAAACCTTTTACTAATATTGGCCTTCATAAAAATTGTTCTTGATATTGTTGGGTTTTTTAAATCTTTAACTGTGGAGTCAAAAGGGATGGAAAAGCAGAATCCAAAGAACTATCTTTTATAGAAAATTATTAACAGATGTTTAAGAGCAAAGCCCAGAAGTTCAACTGCTTCTGAAAATGTCTGTGAGGATTGAAGGCTTTTCAACCCCTTGGAAAGCTCAGCTGTGTTCCTCTACCATTCTTTGCTTACCACTGGCTGTCGACTTTCCCTAGCCCGAGGTCCCAAGCCATGTATATTTTTTGGGTAACCTCTGGCCAAAGTTATTAAGATGAACTGCTTGGAAAGTCAGAGAAAGCACCAGCAGAAGTGGTTCTTTCTAAATCAATACATGCAGAATTGGGATGAATGAAAAATATGTTCTGGAAAAAGGGCCACATTCCTAACTTTGAATATATGTTATTGCTGAGAACCTGATGGCTTTCCAAACTGAGATGGTGGCAGCTATTCTGCTAATAGATGTGTCCTCTATTAGACAAGGCAAGTGTATCCCTCAGGGCTAAGTAAGCAAACTGGGCTCCAGTTGCATTACTTGACCAGGTAACTTTAAACTTGTAATAAATTCATGGATTTTCTTGGCAGCATTGGCTTTCTCAAGAGGACAAAGTCAGAATGTCTTTGTAAAATATTTAATTCATGGTCATAAATTATGTACAAAAATCAGTAGAAGCAGTTTTTATGTTCAAATTTTAAAAACTTATCTAGGAATAATTTTAGATTTACAGAAGAGTTGCTGGGATAGTATAGAGGCTTCTTGTTATACTCCTTACCCCTAATGTGAACATTTTACATAAACACGAAACATTTGTTAAGAAACCAACATTGGTAATTACTATTAACGAAACTCTAGACTTTATTAGGATTACACTAGTTTTTCCACTAGTGTCGTTTTTCTTTTCCAGGATCCACTTTGGGATACACCATGTCTAATTAGCCTCTAGTCTATGACGGTTCCTTGTCTTTCCTTGTTTTTCATAACCTTGACAGTTTTGAGGAGTACTGGTCAGGTGTCTTGTAGAATGTCCCTCAATTTGGGTTAGTCTTAATGCTTTCCTCATGTTTGGACTAGGGTTATGGATTTTTAGGAAGAAAACCAAGAGGTGAGTGGTTCTTATCAAATCATATCGGTAGTTGACTGCTATCAACTTGATGTTGTATAAACTCTAGACATTCGGTTAAGGTAGGGTCTGTTAGTTTCCTCCACTGTAAAGCTACTGTTTTCCCTTTCCATGCTTTTGTTCTTTGGAAACCAGTCACCAAGTCCAGTCTGTGGGAGGCAAGATTATATTCCGCCTCCTGGGAGGGGGGTGTATCTATTGTAGTACTTGAAATTCTTGTCACCATCCGCCCCTCCCCACACCCGTGTATTATTCAGTTATTTGTGTCAGTATGGATTCGTGCCTATTTCTTTTGTACTGTGAGTAATATTTACAAATTGTTCCAGCTTGGCCTTTGGGAGTTACGTCAGGTTGACTCTGTGTGTCTTTGACCTGCACCAGCCTTTTGACTTCTGAGCATCTCCATCCTTTCTGGTAAGAAAGTAGGAAAGTTGCTTCAGGCTCATCTTATATATTCCCAGCCCCAGCCCTAGAATCAGCCTCTTTTCAAAGGTTCCTTTTATTGAAGAATGGTTTACAGTGGAACTTAGAAACCAAGATCTGGACACTGGATAGCTTGTTTCTACTGGGATATCACTGCTTCTGGACCCTCCCAGCAAACAGAGCTAGAAAATATGTGTATATTAACCCATGTACATGTACATATCTGTAATTATGTGTATATATATTAAGCTGAAGATAAGTTTGTACTGTCTTCACTTGAATTCTGTACAACAGGGCATATATTTAAGCTTTAAGGATGGTATTTTCCTTATCCACAGAATAAATTAAAAAACAAAATCACCCCCTAAAAAACTAGCTTTTAGCAGCTGTTTGCAAGACATATATTGATATTTTAAAATAATAAAACTATTGCCTTCAAATAATGCCTGTCTTTTTAAAGTCTTTTGGCACACCTCTTCCAGGGACAGATATAGCTGTATGCATTTCATAGGTGGAGAAACTGAGGCACAAAGAAGTTGTAAGGAAGACAGGATTGAAATATGAGGGCAAACACATGTTTCTGAGCAGGATTTCCTTCAGTGACCCCTAGACTAGTCTAGACTAGTAGGTACTAATTAAAACATTGTTTTGGTAGCTTATAACTACTTCCCCCTAAAATGAAAAAGTGATTATTTCTGTCAGTATTTATAGAAGTACAAGGTTGGCAGGTCAGGTTGGTCATTATTTTATCCTGGTACAAAACAGGAATAACATCTAACAAAATGAAGACAATGGAGTCCTTCTGTAAAAACAACTCCTTTTAGTAGACTGACTTTAGTAACTTTGGGGAGTAGACTGAAACCTATTAGGTAAGGATCCTTCCACGTAGGTTACATTGCATTGGTCAAAATTCACAGATACTCCCTGCGGTATATTCAAGTCTTGTATAACACCTGTCTCTAATGATTGAAATAGCCCCTTTAGTTTGCTGTTTTTCTCACAGAATTGTGTACAACCAGTATATGAAAGATAACTAAATTAATAGTTATCAATAGGGCTTCCCTGGTGGCGCAGTGGTTGAGAGTCCGCCTGCCAATGCAGGGGATGCGGGTTTGTGCCCCGGTCTGGGAGGATCCCACGTGCCGCGGAGTGGCTGGGCCCGTGAGCCATGGCCGCTGAGCCTGCGCATCCGGAGCCTGTGCTCTGCAATGGGAGAGGCCACAACAGAGGCCCGCGTACCGCAAAAAAAAAAAAAAAAAAAAAAATCAATAAAAATAAAACCAGATCAGCAGTGTCATATTTGCATACAGGTCACCGTGATGTTATGCTTTTTTTTGTCTTGGGCTTATTAGGTTTCCAAAACATCCTTCAGAGTCTCCTTGCTGCCTACTTTACAAATATGTCTTTGTTGGCTCTCAAGTTTTCTTAAGTGTAGTAATCAGAATTATAGAAATTTGGTATTCCTATGATTTATATAGGAAAAAAACAAGGTTTAGTGGGGTAAACACTGAAAAAAGAAAAAAGGTCAAAATTTAAGTTTTAGAATTATCTCTGAATTTAACTTTATTCCATATATTTCATTCCTCGGATAGGTAACAGTTGGCTAAGAGCTTCAGTTTCAGAAAATCCATAAAATTGACTTCTAAACGTCACTAAAAATGAAAGTCACTAAAAGTCACTGTAATGGCAAGAATCAAGCCATCCTGTCCGTTAACTTTTGGTCTTTAGTATATCTTAATTATTTTAATAATATGGAAATGCTTTGGGTTCTATTCTTTGAGAAGGAAGAGATTCCTTGGTAGGATTCTAATTAGTCTATGTCTCAAACGTGAGCCTGCAGCGGAATCACTGGAGGGCTTGTTAAAATGAGCTGCTGGACCTCACCGCCAGTTTCTCATCCAGTAGGTCTGATTGTGTAGGTCCCAAGAGTTTGCATTTCTAGTATGTTCCCAGATGATGTTGATCCTGCTGGTTCAGAGACTACGGTCTGAGAACTGGTATAGGTAATCTTCAGTAGCTAAAAATAACATGTACTGAAAACTTATTGTGGGCTGGGTACTATTCTGAGACTTTGGCAGTTACTATCTCAGCTATTGAGTAAATTTGATCCCCATTTTACAGAGAAGAATTTGAAGCCGGGGGAGGTTAAACTGCCTTAAGTACTTGTCCATGGTCTCACAGCCAATAAAATGGTGGAGTCAGGATTAGAAACTAGGCAGCCCATTTCCCAATCCCAGGCACTTACCCTTTTTACTGTGGGGATAGCTGTTGCTTTAAAAAGCTGGAATTTAGCCTTTATAATTGTGAAATAAGTATCCTAATGCTTTGTATTTATGTCTCTTAAGGTAGACAATATATATAACCACATGCTATAAAAGCAATACAATATTCTGAGATAACAAGACACTTAGGGGGAAAAAATAAATTCCTTTCATCTGCTCCTTTCAGATAAATGGAAGGTCAGCCAACTGGAGTTCCGCTTCTATCTAAGGAGTGTTTTCAGGGCTCAAGCAGAGGAGACCCTGAAAACAAGGCAGAAGGACCGGAAGCTCTGGTGGTCAGATAACTCATTCAAACTGGGTAAAGTCCAGAGTGCATATGCTGAAACCCTGAATCTCATTCAATGGATAAATATTTATTGAGCACCTCCTACATACTAAGCAACTGCTTCATAATGGGGAAACCGTAAGGCCAAGTTTACTTTCAATAAGCTTCAGGTGGTGGCAGTAAAAATGTATTGAGCTCTTCACAAGCCAGGCACTACTGTTCTGAATACAGTGATTTAACTCAGTTGTTACAACCACCATACGAGGGAGATGCCGATACTCCATGTCTTCACCACAGAATAAGGAACAAAGCTAGTGACTCCTGAAATATTTTATGCCTACAAGGAACTGAACAGTAAGTGGCGTGGAGTGAGTAAAATCCTTTGATTTCATATTCTATTCAATGACCAAGCAAGACTTTTGAACCACAAGTACATGTAGGAAAAGTTACCAAGTTAGATTTTATTTTTCCCTCCCCAATAAAGGGGTGATGCTTATAGAAGACGGATCCCTTATACTTATTTTAATGTATTAGAAATGGTGCCTTAACACATTTTTCCCCCAGTCTGATGTCGGTTACTTGTTAAATGGCAAGACCCAGAGAAGTTGGGAAAGAGGAAGCCACCTTTTCTTCCGATTCAGAGTTGTTCGTTGAAGCAAATTTACACACTAGCCAACCACCAGATGAGGAGCTCAATTAAATGTAACAGACATGCTCTGGGTCGTTAAAAGCCATAGTCTACAGACCCCAGAGTCCGGTCTCCTAATTTCTGCATGATTCCTTGCCCGAATTACCTCTACTTATAAAAGCCACATTTGAGAATCCTGGAGTGGCATCTAGTTTACTTTGGCCCGAATCCGCTGTACAAAGAGCGTTTTAAAATATTGTAAATTCTTACAAATCCTATAAATAATTCGTACTGGAGAAAGGACTCCTAGGGAAGCAGGAACACAACAGCCTGCACCTTTGAGGGAGTGAGGAGGAGCAAACGCTTGGGGCGGGGCTTGAGCGTGAAGCTCGCCGCAGGTCATCTGCAGTTGCCTGGAGCCTCCCACCCCAGGGCCGCCGCTCGTGCTCGGGACGGAATCTGACGTCTCCCCACGGCAGGGTTCGGCTCTCCAAGGCGCCAGGCGGACGAGACCAGGTCCCTCGCCCTGCCCTTGCCTCGGCAAACTCCGCGTGAGGGAAAGGGGCCTTAACTCTGCGCCGCGCACTGCCACCACCGACCCCGTCCCACACTCCAGCAGGCGGCGGTCAGGGAGCGAGGGCGCGGGGGTAGCGGGGGCGGGGGCGGGGGCGGGGGAGAGGAAGGGGCGGGGGCGGGAGCAGCAGCTTGAAGTTTCATTGGCTACAGCCCGGGAGAAGGGCTCATCTGTCCTTGGATTGGACGTTCATCGAGCATCTCCCCTGTGCCAGACACTGTGGCGGGCACTGGAGATACAGCAGCGACCAAAACACGTGGCCGCTGCCCTCATGGAGCTCTCTGGGCAAGAGAGACATTGAACAACGTGAATCACACAAAACGAGCATCTCACCCCTGGACCGACAACCAAGAGGAAGCCCAGGGAGCTCCCAGATCACCAGCCTGGAGTCCTCCCCTCTCTCGGGTGCAGAAAAGCCGCTCAGGAACGCTGAGTTCAGAGCTGAGCAGAGATCTACTGCAAGATGCTCAGCGGCCGGAAGAAGTTGCGGGTCTTGGAGGGAAGCGCTCAGGTCCGGTGGGCGCAGCTTAGCTTCTGGGCTCAGAAAAACAACTCCGGAACCTAGCCGCCGCCTCCTTGCGGTCCCTGGTGGCGGCGCCGAGCGCTGGGGCGTGCCCTGGCCGCTTTTGTCCTCCGGGCGCTGATCTCTCTCTAGCCGTCGGGCCTATTTAAACTTTAACTGCGCCTGGTCATTAGAAAGTTAACTTTTGGAGGTTGGATCTTGTTTTGTTTTCTCACTTCTCAGTTAAAAGAAGTGGTTGCCTGCAGTAACAATGGAGCGTGACCGGCCCGAGGCAGTGCCCAGGGAGAGAGGCCCCCGGGCTTGCCCGCTCTGAACCTGGAGACGAAATCCAGGCGTCGGCGGCTGCACGGCCGCCATGGCTCTCCTGCCTCCAGGAAACCTGCTGTTGTTCGTGAATTTAAGTTAAAGTCACAGTAACTATTCTCTACAAAATGATCAACTGCTAAACGCATGCTTTAGAACGTTCTTCCCTGTCACAATTATTTTACTGATAAGGTTTAGAAATTCTGGCCATAGTAAAAAAAAAAAAAAAAAAAAAGTGGGGGGTGGTTTGAAGCGCTGGCAGTCAGTCGATGCAGAGCGCCTTTATTTCAGAGCTTTTTATTCTTCGCCGCACAAGACAAGCCTTTTGCCCCAGAGGCAAGTTGTAAAAGTCACCATGGTTGTTCAGGAGGAAGTGGCATTACCCTGATGGACAGTGCGAGATCCAGTGGCCATTTCCCTTTTGGAACCAGTGGTGAGGGGTGGGAAGCTGGGGCAGGGGTCCAGGATGCTTGAGGGACCGCTAGTCACCGCATGTCGCCCACCATTCTTTTTATGGCTTCCTTCCTTTTCCTACTTGCTCCCTTTTCAATCCCCACCCCACCCCTTTTCCAGTGTGTTCCAGGCCTGACATGAGTCACTCAGAGTAGGATTAATAAACCGATTGTTGGTAGGGAATATGGGTAGATTTTCATAGATACTGCAGTGAATGAAGACGACAACAGTAGATGCTGAAGAAGTTAGGAGAAATGAACAAACAGTTTAGAAAGGTTTTGGCCTCTCTCTGGTGGGAGCGGTTTTAACACGGTGACAGGGAGTGTAGGGACTTTGGAATCTACAGTCAGAACGGGGTCTTCAGTACCAACTCCAGGGCACTGACCTTGGACAAATCTCTTGCACTTTCTCTGTCTCACAGGGCCTGTGGAGCAGAGTGAGATAAAGTTATCTAAAGTGCCACGCCATCAACAAATGGCAGCTGGGGGCATTAACAGATTAAGGTGTGGAGGAAAAAGGAATGATTGATTGGTTTTGTAAAAATTAAACTTGTTTAAGGAGCAAAGAGGTCATGGTTGCATTATGGTGGAGAGGAAAATTGCTTAAATCAGAGGCAAGGAGAGAGAAGAGGTCAAGAGTCAGGTTTAGTGGCGGAACCTTTTTTTTTGGGGGGGGGGAACCATTTTTGATGAAAAGATTGCAGATGAACAGGAATTTGTAAATGTTATATAGGGTATCTCCCTCATTAAGATTTATTTTCTCCATGTCAACAAAGCCAGTTTGTATTCATGCAGTACGATGATACTTGTTAAAGCACACCCTTCCTGAAAGCTGGTCTGCTGGGTACATGCAGTTTAAAGTGACTGCGACAGAGTCGCACTGTATGTTCTCTGGAAGCAGGGTAAAATTGATGCACTCCAGGAAAAGTTTTGGAACCTCAATTCTAATGTCTGTCTTCTTAGCTTTCTGTTCTGATTCAACAAACTGCTAGAACAGAGTGGCAGCTGGACTTGGTCAGTAATTGGTATTGCAGGTTACAGCGTGCCTGTTTATAGCAGAGTGAAGGTTAGAGCCTGTGAGGATCAGAACTGAAGTTTTCACAGCCCAGTGTCTTTCTACAACTATCATGTTAACAGTGACAACAAAAAAAAACCTAAAAAAAAGCCTCACTGAGATTGTCCTATCTGTTAACTTTGAAATTGAATGTCATTTCAAACAAATTAATCTTGAGCTACTTAAAACTGGCCATCTTTCCTAAGTCTGAAGGCTGAGGGCAGTATTTGAGATGACCCAAATGCACAGCATAAATTACATCCAGCCCAGGAGAATTGTGAAGCTCCTTCCTCAGACTGTGAAAAAGGAACTTTAAAGACCCAGTCGAGTGTACCTCTCCAGTGCTTTTCACCCTCAAGGACTTGAGTTAGTTTGCTGACCGGCCAGTTGGCACAGCTTCCGCCAGGGACACTTCAAGCTGCCTTAGGCTCACTAGCCAACAAGGTGCAAAAGCTGGGAGAGGTGAACTGCTGGGTCTGCTACTACTCTGGGCATCACAGAAGAGACTCAGGTGCTCTCCAGCCTGTGCATGTTCTTGGCGGGTGAAGGAGGTGATTGGCTTTCAGATATGGATTTCATGTGTTTAGTTTGAGTGGTTCTATCTCTTTATTGTATAAGTGGTTTAATGATAAGCACATGAGGTTATTAAAAGGATCCTGGAACAAAAGCTTTTGAAAATGGAAGGAGAGAAAACCCTGCACTGCTCTGGTGGGGCAGTGTGGGGAGCAGGAAGTTACCCCGGTAGACAGGGTGTGGAGCTCTTCAGGGGAGAGCAAGGAGGAATCCCAGTTAGAACAGTGTGTGAGTAGGACGTAGCCCAGGAAGAGCAGGGTGTGGAAGTGTCCCCAGTGGAGCATTGTCAGAAGTGGGAAGTGTCCCAGGGGGAGCAGTGTGTGGACTAGAAAGTATCATGATGTATCCGTGTGTTGTAGGAAGTCTTCTGGTTGGAGGAGTTTATGCGCTCGAAGAGCGGGGTGTTCAGAAGGGCAGCATCCCTGAGTAGCGGGGAGTCTTAGCAGGAAGCATATGCCCCATAGAGCCGCGTGGAGTGGGCAGTATCCCAGGAGAACAGCGTGTGGAGTAGGGAGCATTCCGGGTATGGCTGTTTGTGGAGTGGGAAGCGTAGGATGTACATTCAGTGGAGCCGTGCGTGGGGCAGGAAGTGTCCTAGGTGAGCACTGAGTGCGGGAGGGAAGTGTCCCTGGGCACAGCGCTGTTGAGGAGGAGGTATCCCGGTAAAGAGGTCTCTATTAAGGAACTCTGCTCTGGTGGAGCCCCGTCCTAGTAAGCAGTATGTCACAGAGAGCAGTGTGTGGAGTAGGAAAGGTAGGATGTATCCTCGGGCGAGCGCTGAGTGGAGCCGGGAGCATCGCCGGTGGAAAGTGTGCGGAGGAGGAAGTATCCTCCGTGGAGCAGTGTGGGGGGGATGCTGGGTAGAGTGATCTGTAGAGTAAGAAGAGTAGGACGTGTCCCGGCGAGAGCGTTGTGTGGGTGCTTCCAGGTGACCTTGGTGGATCAGTGTGTGAAGTAGGAAGTCTCCAGGATAGAGCATGGTGTGCAGTAGGTTGTGTCCTAGGTAGGGCAGCACGCGGAGTCGAAGTTTCCGTAGCAGAGCAGTGTGTGGACCAGGAAGCATCCCGGTGTATCACTGTGTGCAGTCGGAAGTATTCCGACTAGAGCAGTTTCTGTATCCCGGGTAGAACACTGTGTGGCACAGGAAGTAACCCTGGTGGAACGGGGTGTGTAGGAGGAGGTATCCTGGGCATAACTGTGGACTTGGAAGTATCCCCCAGAGAGCCGTGTGCTCACTGGGTCAGCATCCCAAGTAGAGAGGGGTGTCTTATTAGGAAGCATCAGCTGTACAGCAGTGTGTGGGGTAGGACGTGTCCCCAGGAGAGCAGTGTGTGGAGAAGGAAGTGCCCTGGTAGTGGAGCAGGGCTGGAGGTTTCATGGTAGACGGGTGTGTGGTACAGGAAGTATTCTGGGTTAGAGGAGTTTGTGGATCCCTGGAGGGCACTGTGCGTGGCAGGGAGTATCCCCAGTGTCGAGTGTGCAGAGCAGCAAGTGTTCTAGTAGAGAAGTGTGTGGAGTAAGTACTGTCCCTGGGAGGACAGCGTGTACAGCAGGAAGTATCCCCAGCATCAGTGTGTGGAGGAGGAACTGTTCTGGTGGAACAGTGTATGAGCTACCGTGTCACCTTAGTAGAGGAGTGGGTGGAGTCGGTGGGATCCCTTTTAGAACCCTGCTGGAGTAGGAAATCCCCCAGTAGAGCAGCTGTACAGTAGGGAAGTCCCGCTGGATAGAGGAGTGCTTGGTAGGAAGTGTTCCCGGTAAAGCAGGCCCGTGGGGTAGCACGGAAACATTGGGCGCGTGGGGAGGATGTGCTAGAGGCTGCTTGTGACTCATCTTTGGTGTAACAATCACCTTGTTAAAAATGCAGATTGTCACCTTTCCCAGGATTCTGATTCTGTAAGTCAGGGTTAGGATCCAGGAGTCTGCATTTTATCACCCAGGCCAGGAACTGATGGAAAAGGTTAAGAAAAACTGATTGGGGCCTACGGCACAGGGGAAGGGGAAGGCCGCCGTGGGGTCTTGGCTGGAATGCTGGGTGCATTACGGGAGGAACAGGCTGAGAGTGACTGGTAAAGTGCCCTGGAGTTGAATTCCCCATCTCACCTCATCCTCCCTCCCTGGGCGGATTTTTGTCAGTGAGGAGACGCGAGGTTAGAACAGTCAGGCGTCAGGGAGAGACTCCAAGGAGAGAGGGGGACCCCACCCTCTTGACTAGGAGATGATGGGGAGGAGTCTACCCTTAGGGTCTGTTGCACTTCCTTCAAAGACCTCAACTGAGAGGTGCATCTTGCTATACTGTTGATATTGTATTACCTTCTCCCCCCTCCCCTCTTAAGCTCTTAAGTTTATCAGGTAAAAACAGATTTATGAGCGTACGGGCCCTTCTTGTAGAATGTGCTTAGACTGACTGTGCTGTCCAGTACAGAAGCCACTGGCCACACGTTTAAATTAATTTAATTAACTGAGTTCCTCAGTTACACTAGCCACATTTCAAGTGCTCAAGACATGTGGCCAGTGGCTG
>NW_006790073.1:619526-627113 GCF_000442215.2 Lipotes vexillifer
TGTAGGGAATTCTGTCATTGCAGAGAGCTCTGTTGCACAGCACTGTGTTCCCGGGAAGAAAGGGATTCAGTGAGAGGCTGTCTTGAGGGGTGGGGAAGTCTGTTCGTGGGTCAGGAGCAGAGGGTCCCGATTACAGGGTCGTAAGTGCACATGTGTCATTCAGGAGATCAAAGTCTGAGCCTTTGCCCCTTCCCTTCCTCCACCAAATGTCCACCTCTCAGGTGGCAGGGTAATCCAGTATTAACCACGCTCTGTTCAGTTCTCTTGCTTGACTTAATCCCTTCTCTGTTTCAGACAATATTTGTAAAAACATTTTCTGCAATATCAAGCAATTTCATATTTCATTTGAGCTGCATGATCACAGAGCTACATTTGTTACTTTAGACATATTTTGCAACGAATGTGTTCGAGTAATATTTTCTCCATTAAAAAATTTTTTTTTATTTTCTCCATTTCTAATCTTTTATTTTGCATGTTAAGAGTTGGGGGTGAGAAAAAATTGAGCTGTTAATTTATAGTTATTTATTTTTTTAACATCTTTATTGGAGTATAATTGCTTTACAGTGGTGTGTTAGTTTCTGCTCTATAACAAAGTAAATCAGCTATACGTATACATATATCCCCATATCCCCTCCCTCTTGCATCTCCCTCCCTCCCACCCTCCCTATCCCACCTCTCTAGGTGGTCACAAAGCACCGAGCTGATCTCCCTGTGCTATGCGGCTGCTTCCCGCTAGCCGTTTTACGTTTGGTAGTGTGTGTAAGTCCATGCCACTCTAATTTATTATTCATAGCACTTTCCCTTCCTTCTCCCTTACTCCTTCTCACATACTTTGACCTTTAAACTAACCGAGACAGAAGGGGCTTAAGAGTATAGGAGTCAAGGCAGCTGGGAGTTCCTGATGTGTTTTATGACCGTAAGTCAAAAAGTATATTAACAAAACCCAACTTTTTTTTTAATAGGTGAACAAAACATGACAGAAACAGATGCCTTCCCTACGAGGTAAAAATGTGCTTTTTACCAGTAAAGGTCTTTTCCTTTGATGATCATGATCAGCCTACAGAAATCAAAGCAAGAAAGGGACCTGGGAGCTAGAAAGCTGCACTGAGAATGTCAGGTTTTAGCATTTGGAGGGTTGGTTTGTAGATGTGCAGGTTAGTATAGGTGTGCTGCCCCTGGCTGTGAAGGGACCTAGACTGAGGTTCAAAATACTGAACAATTGGGATGGCATGGGCCCTGGGGCTAGGCCTGGGCCAGGCCGTTGTCCTTGGATGCTGACTCCTGGAGACCTGGGGGAAAGACACCCATGCAGAGGGATTGGGGTGGGCGTAGGGGTGCTCAGGATGGCTGCTGTTACCCGTTGGTACAGGGAATATTGGGTGGGCCAAAAAGCTTGTTTGCTTTTTTCCGTTCGATGGCTCTAGTAGCACTTAGTTGTCTTTAACTTCATTCAAAACGATTTTGTTAGATTGTATTGTGACAGCTGTCATATCAGCATGCATTTGAAAAAAAACTTACCGAAATTGGTGAATTTTTGTGTAGCCATTTTAATATTGAAGATGGAAGGGGAAAAAGCATTTCCAACATATTATGCTTTATTATTTTAAGAAAGGTAAAAATGCAACCGAAAGGCAAAAAAAGATTTGTGCAGTGTATGGAGAAGGTGCTGTGGCTGATCGAACGTGTCAGAAGTGGTTTGCACAGTTTCGTGCTGCAGCTTGCTCGCTGGACGATGCTCCACGGTCAGGTAGACCAGTTGAAGTTGATAGCGATCAAATCGAGACATTAATTGAGGACAGTCAACGTTATACCACTCAGGAGATAGCTGACATACTCAAAATACCCAGATCAAGCACTGAAAATCATCTGCACCAGCTTGGTTATGTCAGTCACTTTGATGTTTGGGTTCCACATAAGTCAAGTGAAAAAAACCTTCTTAACCGTATATCCGCATGCGATTCTTTATGTAATGAAAACTTTCCATTTTAAAAACAAATTGTGATGGGCGATGAAAAGTGGATACTGTGCAATAATGTGGAATGGAAGAGATCATGGGGCAAGCAAAATGAGCCACCATCACCCACACCAAAGGCCGGTCTTCATTCCCAAGAAGGTGATGTTGTGTCTATGGTGGGACTGGAAGGGAGTTCTGTATTATGAGCTCCTTCCGGAAAGCCAAACGATTCATTCCAACAAGGACTGCTCCCAGTTTGACCAACTGAAAGCAGCACTCGATGAAAGCATCCAGAATTAGTCAACAGAAAATGCATAATCTTCCATCAGGATAACGCAAGACTGCATGCTCCTCTGATGACCAGGCAAATACTGTTACAGCTTGGCTGGGAAGTTCTGATTCATCTGCCGTATCCACCAGACATTGCACCTTCAGATCTCCATTTATTTCAGTCTTTACAAAATTCTCTTAATGGAAAAATTTTCAGTTCCCTGGTAGACTGTAAAAGGCACCTGGAACAGTTCTTTGCTCAAAAAGATAAAAAGTTTTGAGAAGATGGAATTAAAGTTGCCTGAAAAATGGCAGAAGGTAGTGGAACAAAATGGTAAATATGTTGTTCAGTAAAGTTCTTGGTGAAGATGGAAAATGTGTCTTTTACTTAAATTCCGAAGGAACTTTTTGGCCCACCCAATATTTCAGGACTTTCCTTGCCAGTGTGGCTGGGAGGCTTCCCTGGGGCACACCAGTGGTCCGTCCGCCTGGCAGAGGAGGTGGATGCAGCAGACCTCTATCTACTCTATATGTTGACCTTGGGCTTGGAGGAGCTCGTTATTTAATATGACTTAAGTGATTGTTTTTAAAACTTTTCATAAACAGAGAGGTGTTTGATCCGGCAGAAACGTACAAAATGGACCACAAGAGGAGAGGAATTGCTTTAATCTTCAATCATGAGAGGTTCTTCTGGCACTTAACCCTGCCAGACAGGCAGGGCACCAGCGCCGACAGAGACAGTCTTAAGCGCAGGTAGTGTGGTTTGATCTATATGTCGAGATGGTGAGATATTTAAGTGATAACTACTTATCAAAACTTGTCCACACTGATGAAATAACAGACAGACCAAGAGTATTTGAGGATGAACCTCATTTGGGCACAGCCTCCCTTAAGAACTTTCCTGAATTTCCCTCCTAATCCTGTTCTATTAAATGTGAACATTCTTTGCATTGTTATAAATCTATCTGCATAGTAGATGGCAGTATTGTAACTTAAATCAGTTATCATGAATAAATCCCTTCCTACGGAGGGTTATCAAGGAAAACCATCATTGTCACATTTGATTTTTCTTTCTCTCTAAAGAAAAGTCAATTTATATGTCATAAAAATGCGTATAGATTCCTCAAATAATTAGGGGTATGTGACAGCTTGGAATAGCTTATAAGCTAACATCCAATTTAATTTATCATCTCCAGGTTTTCAGATCTAGGATTTGAAGTGAAATGCTTTGATGATCTTAAAGCAGAAGAACTGCTGCTCAAAATTCACGAGGGTAGGTATCAATAGTTTTCTTATTCATATTCCTCTGATGGGACTGAGTAGTTTTCAATTATCCTGTGTGTAAAGACAGGTCCAAATAATTAACCGTACTGTGAAAAAGTTGTCAATTAATTTAGCATGGGTTACAGGTTTTGGCTGCGCCTCTCTGTTGTGTTACCTACCAGATTTAGAGACCTTTGCAAAGTATTATGTCTCCAGAGTTAGTCTGTATACCACTAGTTACAGTCTGTTACTCTAGAAATGAATGAAATGATCTTTTCATTTGGCAATTAAAAGCCGAAAATGCAAATACTACAGGTGCCGGGTAGTCATTTTTTAATTGACTCCTTCCATACCCAAGTTTTTTACTGGCTTCGTAATACTGTTGATTTATATACATCATCTCTTAATTTCTACATCACTGTGCAGTAGTAGGTAAATTAACAACTTACATTTGTAATAAATCACTACATGTCATGGATTTTTAAGTAATTTGTCAATGGACTATTATAACATTTACATAATCAAATTTTCTTCCGAGCTCTTTTTTTTAAAATTGAGGTATAATTGACATATAACATTAGTTTCAGGTATACAGCATTAATGATTTGATATTTGCATACATTGGGAAACGATCACCACGGGAAGTCTAGTGACCGTCTGTCACCATACGTACTTACAAAGACTGTCCTTTCTTGTGATGAGGACTTCTCTCCTCATCCTCATCTCTCCTCATGAGATGAGATCATCTCATGTGATGATCTCCTCTCTCGGCAGCTTTCCAGTATGCGATACCGTATTGTTAACTACAGTCACCATGCTGTCCGTTACGTCCCCGGGACTTACATATTTGTGTAACTGGAAGTTAGTACCTCTGCCCCCTCCCCCATTTTGCCACACCCACCCCACCCCTGCCTCTGCCCCAGTAGCCACCAGTCTGTTCTCTGCATCTTTGAGGTTGGTCTCCTGCTTGCTGGCTGGCGTTTTGGATTCCACATATAGTGAGACCATGTCTTTCTCTGCCTTCTTTCACTTAGCATAATGCTCTCAGGATTCAGTCATGTTGTTGCAAATGGCGAGATTTCTTTTCTTAATGGCTGAATGGTAAGCCCCTGTATATACACACGTCTTTTTTATCCATTCATCCACTGTTGGACACTTAGGTTGCTTCCATATCTTGGCTATTGTAATAATTGCTGCAACGAATTATGAGGGTTCATATATCTTTTTAAATGAGCGTTTTTGTTGTCTTCGGATAAATACCCAGAAGTGGAAGTGCAGGATACAGTAGTTCTATTTTTAATTTTTTGAGGAACCTCATACCAGAGTTCTTCTTTAACCTGTAAATAATTTCAACTAGCTGCTTACCAGGTTTTCTACTTTGCTTGCTCCTCAGCTTTGGAGGACATCACTCTCCTGTCTTAATACTCTTTCGGAAGCTCTGAGCGCCGCGGACATATAGTGAAGGTGCTGCACTCCTTGGAGGTGCAGCGACACGTAGGGAGGTGTTATGTAGTAGTTTTTGGGTCTTTCCAGAAGGTCTCTGCTGATTCAAAGAAACTTATATTGCCAAAATGACTTGGATCTTTTAAGGGCGTTCCCCACAATAATCCCTTTAGGTTTTCCATGTCATTATTCTGTGTTTTAGGAGAGCTAACAAAATCTGTTCACCTCTATTACTTTGAACTGTAATAATTTGGATTTTTTAAAAATCAGATATAGTATTGTATAAATTATTGCTTGAATAAATACTAAAATAAGTTGTTTCATTACATTTTATAATAACAAATTTTCTCCCTCCCTCAATTGTATGTATGTAACTTTATTCTAATATTGGTAAATTAAATTTTTAGATGTAGATAATAAGCACCTTATTTTCATTTCTAAATAACTTTTGGGTGCCTTTTTAGCATCAACCGCTAGCCATGCAGACGCCGATTGCTTTTTGTGTGTTTTCCTGAGTCATGGTGAAGGCAACCACATCTATGCATATGATGCCAAGATTGAAATTCAGACACTGACTGGCTTGTTCAAAGGAGACAAGTGTCAGAGCCTGGTTGGAAAACCCAAGATATTTATCATTCAGGTAAGACTGATTATGTTATAGTCTTAATTATCAAGGCCATGGTTCTGTACATGTGACGAGAAAGAACTAAAGCTGATTTCGGAAGTAACTTCCTCCAGTAAATTGGAAAGGCCCTTTTTGAATCCTAGCCAGAGTCGCAGTTTGAGCTGTTAGTAATTCTTGCTTAACATAAAGATTCTCAGTATCTTTATTACTTGGATTGACATTGGAAATGACTCAAAATAACGAATGTGCTGCTCCCTGGCCCAGCCCAGTGTCAAGGCAGAGCCGCTGGACAAGCATCTGCTGGTGGGCAAGTGCAGTGCAGGGCCACCTGTTCAGACCAGGTTTGGTTTGGGGGCTGGAGAGCGTGCTAGCCGGTGGGAAGAATGTGGGCATAAAGACTTCTAGTCCTAGCTTGCTTCGTCCTTTCACATCTTCGTCCTTTCACATTTTCCCTTAGGCCAAGATGCGGTTACCCACTGCCAAACTGGTATTAGGGATAAAAATATTTGGGGGCTTGAATAACATCATTTGGTACCTCAGTAAGGATTCTGAAGAAAAAAGAGAATTCTTCACGTTCCAGGGCTGCAATCCTCTATTTCCATGAACGGCATGGAGGACACAGCCACATTTCACACCCTGCCATACCTTGAGGAAGGGAGTAGGGGGGCTATAAAAAAAAAAAAAAGTCAAGGATGACTCCCTGGTTTCATGTTTGGACAGCTGCACTGGGGTGTCTGTGAGACATGTTGTTGGAGATACAGGTCTAGAACTTGAGACAGGCAGCCTGGATTAGAGAAATAAGTTTGGGAGTAATGAGGGGATGGCTGGGTGGTACTGGAAGGCATGGGAGTAGATGAGTTTCCCCATGTCAAGTATAGCCTGGAAAACGAGTGTAGAGGGAATTCCGTGGCGGTCCAGAGGTTAGGACTTAGTGCTCTCACTGCCAGGGCTCCGAGTTCAATCCCTGGTCAGGGAACTGAGATCCTGCAAGTTGTGGAGCAACTAAGCCCGTGTACCACAACTACTGAGCCTGCGCTCTAGAGCCCGCGAGCCACAACTACTGAGCCCACGCACCACAGCTACTGAAGCCCGCGCGCCTAGAGCCTGTGCTCCGTGGCAAAGAGAAGCCACCGCAATGAGAAGCCCACACACTGCCACAGAGTAGCCCCTGCTCGCCAAAATGAGAGAGAAAAGCCCGCCCGCGAACAGCAACGAAGACCCAACGCAGCCAAAAAATAAATATTAAAAAAAAAAAAAATGACAGGTGAGACTGCTCATGAAAAAGGGAGTGGCCAGACCTGTCAGACAGGAGAATTGGACATAACTCATGGGCCACAAAGGAGGAAAATGTTTTGCCAAGTTATTTCATTTCTCTATGCCTCAGGTTCTTCATCTGTGACACAGGGATAAAATAGCACTGGCTCATGGGGTGGCTGAGAGGATAAAACGATCTGGCCTAACATGAAAAACACTTCAAACGGTGCCTGGCACACGGCAGGCCCCCAGTAAAGGCTGGCTCTTACTCTTGCTGCAGTTGATTTGGCAAGTGATGGCACTGAGTTCCATGTGTTCTACATTCCATTTAGGAAGACAGTTGAGAATAAGGTCTGAAAATAAGCCTGGTAATACTATATAAGATCAAAATCTCCCTGTAAAAAATAGGATATTCGGGATCTTCTATTTGTATGATAACTCTGAAATCCATCCGAACTGTTTCTTTTAAAGCTTCTAATTCTTCAGCCATTTCAGAACTGATGAATGCATTTATAATACTACAGCAGAATCTTGTTAGAGAACTGTATTAAGTTTACTGGGGCTCCCAGAACAAAGTACAGGCGTACCTCACTTTATTGCACTTTGCAGATAGTGCCTTTTTTTTTTAAACAAATTGAAGGTTTGTGGCAACCCTGTGTTGATGCCATTTTTCTAACAGCATTTGCTCCCTTCATTTCTGTGTCATATTTTGGTAATTTTCATATTTCAAACTTTTTCACTATTATATTTGTTATGATTGTGACTTTGACATTACTAT
>NW_006790073.1:628244-636821 GCF_000442215.2 Lipotes vexillifer
GAAGACCCAACGCAGCCAAAAAATAAATATTAAAAAAAAAAAAAATGACAGGTGAGACTGCTCATGAAAAAGGGAGTGGCCAGCACTGTCAGACAGGAGAATTGGACATAACTCATGGGCCACAAAGGAGGAAAATGTTTTGCCAAGTTATTTCATTTCTCTATGCCTCAGGTTCTTCATCTGTGACACAGGGATAAAATAGCACTGGCTCATGGGGTGGCTGAGAGGATAAAACGATCTGGCCTAACATGAAAAACACTTCAAACGGTGCCTGGCACACGGCAGGCCCCCAGTAAAGGCTGGCTCTTACTCTTGCTGCAGTTGATTTGGCAAGTGATGGCACTGAGTTCCATGTGTTCTACATTCCATTTAGGAAGACAGTTGAGAATAAGGTCTGAAAATAAGCCTGGTAATACTATATAAGATCAAAATCTCCCTGTAAAAAATAGGATATTCGGGATCTTCTATTTGTATGATAACTCTGAAATCCATCCGAACTGTTTCTTTTAAAGCTTCTAATTCTTCAGCCATTTCAGAACTGATGAATGCATTTATAATACTACAGCAGAATCTTGTTAGAGAACTGTATTAAGTTTACTGGGGCTCCCAGAACAAAGTACAGGCGTACCTCACTTTATTGCACTTTGCAGATAGTGCCTTTTTTTTTTAAACAAATTGAAGGTTTGTGGCAACCCTGTGTTGATGCCATTTTTCTAACAGCATTTGCTCCCTTCATTTCTGTGTCATATTTTGGTAATTTTCATATTTCAAACTTTTTCACTATTATATTTGTTATGATTGTGACTTTGACATTACTATCGCAAAAAGATTATGACTAGCTAAAGACTCAGGTGATGGTTAGTATTTTTTAGCAATAAAGTAGTTTTAATTAAGGTCTGTACTTTTAGACATAATGCTATTGCACACTTAATAGACTACAGTATAGTGTAAACATTTATATGCACTGGGAAACCAAAAAATTCATGTGACTCACTTTATTGCGATACTCACTGTGTTGCTGTAGTCTGGAACCGAATCTGCAATATCTGAGGTCTGTCTGTACACAAACTGGGTAGCTTAGACAAGAGAAATTTATTTTCTTGCGGTTCTGGAGGTTAGAAGTCTGAGATCAAGGTGTCAGCAGGGTTGATTTCTTCTGAGGCCTCTCTCCTTGCCTAGGAGATGGCTTCTGTTCACTTGGTCTTTCCTCTGTGCATGTCTGTGTCCTGGTCTCTTTTTATAAGGATGCCAGTCATAGTGGGTTAGGGCCCACCAGTAGGACCTCATTTTATCTTAATTATCTCTTTAAAGGCCATATCAGCAAATACAGTCACATTTAAAATACTGGGGGTTATATGTTATATATTGAAGTCCTTAGTGTATAAATCGGGGAGGGACAAAATGCAGCCCATAATAGCTATTTGAGTAGAAATTAATGTTAGCCCTTGTGTGAGTCAGAATTAGTAAGAATTTGAGCCCTCACTTTAAAGTAGGAGCAAAAGGCAGGAGGCACATTAATAGATGTCCTCTCAGGTCATGTGGTGTCATTTTGACCCTTAACAATTTATGGCGGCCTCTTGGCAAGGAAAACCCAATCTGGGAATATATTACCTGATTATATAGAAACACTTAGGCACATACTATAGCTTTTAAAAGAAAGGGTGACTCTTGGTGCCATGGTGTGGGTAATCCCTAAGAAACTGTAAAACCACAGATGCTTTCCCTTTTACAGTGTACCATTCAATCAACATTAACTATAGGAAAACATGGCCTGCTCTAAACCTGAATGCATTGTTTCTGAAGCGCCTATAAAGTGGCTTCTGTTGACGTTGCAGTGGAGGCGTACTGAATCACACATTCACTGTGAACATGAAGCAATGGGAAGAATAGGTAAGTAAAGGAGGGGATTTTCCTGCTTGTCTCGTAGGCATGTCGGGGAAACCAGCACGATGTGCCAGTCATCCCTTTGGATGCAGTGGATCATCAGACCAACAAGCTGGATGTCAACCTAACCCAGGTGGATGCAGCCTCAGTTTGTGCACTTCCTGCTGGAGCCGACTTCCTCATGTGTTACTCTGTGGCAGAAGGTGTGTGGGTGTTTAATACAAATGTATAGTTGGCTTTCTTGGCTAAGTTCCTGTAAGTTTCACCTTGGCTTGATTTAGCTGAGGTCTTTCTAATGGGGCATGTGATTTGGTCGTGAAGCTCAGAGGCTCAATGGACTTCTTTGTGCCATGTGATCAGAGTGATAGCGAAAAGGATAAAATACCTTATAGAAAAATCCTTCCTGAGAACTATGTTAAATAAAGCTACAAGGCTAATTATATTGAACATGAGCAGCAGAATATGTCAGTTACTGATGGTGACACTGCTTCTGTGGTAACACTCACGGAAAACGTTGAAAAATATTCTGATGACAGTTGTTCTCTGCTCTTGCAGTAAATAATTTTATGTTTTTCTTTTTTCTAATCGCTTGTCTCAGAAATCATTGCCTGGTTACTACTATCTTGGGAATTTTTAGGAAATGGAGAAAATTACATAGCATTAACCCTATTTTTATAGAACTGTATGGAACTAATCGTTTTTCCCACATGAGAATAGTCAACAGAGAAAACTTTTAAAACTGTATCACGGCACGCACATCTTAGTCTTCTCCAAGGATTTTTAAGAACTCAGACTTTTTAAAGGTGTTTTTCTGTCACAGTAAGTGACCAGAAAACTTCAGTGGCTCTCCTGTCTTATCTTTTTTAGGTTACTATTCGCATCGGGAAACTGTGAATGGCTCATGGTACATTCAAGATTTGTGTGAGATGCTGGGAAAATTCGGGTCCTCCTTAGAGTTCACAGAACTCCTCACGCTGGTGAACAGGAAAGTTTCTCGGCGTCGAGTGGACATCTGCAGAGACCCAAGTGCAATTGGAAAGAAGCAGGTGCCCTGTTTTGCCTCAATGCTAACTAAAAAGCTGCATTTCTTTCCAAAATCTAAATGATTGACAGGTGCTATTTTGTTTTATGTATCTGTATTTTTATATAAAGAAGTGGCACTAGGTTGAAGCAATTTAAATGGTGCAGCAATTTTAAATGTCTTAAGCTTTAATGAGAGAACTTTACAAAAAAATAGCTCATATTGGACATGGTGACGGGGTTTGATATATGTAGAAATGAAATCCTCAGGGAACTCCTATAAATAAAAATCCACAAGCATTTGTAATACTTGACTTTTGTAGTAAATTGCAAGGTTACTCAAAATACCTGACTGATTTAACTTGTATTTTGTGACTTTTTATAAAACTTTATAATTTTTTAAAAGTTTTTGAACCTAATAATTCGTTGTTTTCCTTTAATATCTGAAATTCATTCTTTATTAAATTTTTCGAATTCACATTCTTACTCATTTGTGTAATTTATAGATGACTTGTTTTACTTGGTCACATAAATTAATCTACATATGAATTACCACTTTTTATATAGGACTTTAACTCTCACTTAAAAAAAAAATGAGCCTTCAAGAACTATTACATGGCATTCTGAGGAAGAAATATAAAACACAGTTAATTCTTAGTCAGTAGAGGCTACACACTTGCAAAGTTTGATTCTGTCAGTATCTTGCATGTTAGTTACTGTACACTGTCCAGCAGTCCCACTCACAGACCATCATCATGTTCATGGAATAATAGATGTTACCTTTTTTTTTTTTGGCTATGCCACGCGGCATGCAGGATCTTAGTTCCCCAACCAGCGAATGAACCCGTGCCCCCTGCAGTGGAAGCTCGGAGTCTTAACCACTGGACCACCAGGGAATTCCCAGATGTTACTTTTAAGATTCAGTTCTTACTAATATGATATGTAAATTTTGAGTAATATGTTCTGTTAATAACCTGACGGAGGCTGAATATGATTTAAAGTTTGGGCTTTGATAACAAACTTGTGAGTTGCTAGTTCAGAAGCAGTAGTTTGTGCTGTTTCAGTTGTAGTTCAAAACACGTGCTAACTGTACGCTAAGGTCAGTGGGACATTTATACCTTTTTCTGTGGTCATGACAGGGACTTCACTGTCAGTTGAACATTGTACCTTTCCTTTAACCCCCGACCCACAGGTGCTGCCGGCTCTTCTTGCAACTTGCAAGAGCAAATGATGACAGAAGCTCTCCTCAGTTCATCCAAAGAACACGGGCCTGGCCCTCTAGGCAAAGAATATACAGCTTTGGCTACCTAAGAGAAATTAGCTCATGTTATTAAAAAGCTCAACAAACCACACACACACACACACACACACACACACACACACACACACACACACACACACACACACACACACACACACACACACACACACACACACACTTTTTTCTCCCTTGAATGTGATCAAAGGTTTATCTGAATAAAATCCTCTTGTACAGATGACATTGGTACCTACCTATCTGGGCGTCAAAATGCCATCAAATTTGAGCCGTGGAAGCCATAGGGACATAGTTGAATTTCGTTTATAACAGTTGTCTCAGGACAAAACAATCCTTTTGTAATAAAACTAACGTGTAATTTGGATTCCTTTAGTTTTAGTTCCAATCTGTTTAACTTACAACTTGGAACTTGAGTAGAAATTTCATACTCTGTGTTAATAAGTGATCTATAAAGGTTTAACATAAATGACATGTCTCATTTGAGAAACTACAGTTTAAATACTAAAAAGGTCAGAGAGTCTTGCCTCTGATCACTGAGCTGTCATCCCCTGGGTACTCAGAAATCAGTTTCACCTGTCATAAAGTAAGTACAATGTGACCTACATGTAGCTCCTTCTCTGAAGAATTAAACTTTATTTTACTTTGTCAGGTGGGAAGATCCAAGTCAAAGGGAGCTATCTTTACTAAGAATTAATTCATTTTTCACATGACAAATTTTCTGAAGCCCTAAAAACACACAAGTGTTCTTTGAGAATTGTCTTTCACATTCTAGTTCAGGGGTCAGTAAAATTTTTCTGTAAAGAGCCAGAGAGTAACTATGCTGGGCTTTGCAGGCCTGCTGTCTCTGCTGCAGTCAACCCTGCTGCTGTAGTGTGAGAACAGCCACAGTCAGTGCATCAGTGGGCATAGCTGTGTTCCAATAAAACTTTATAGACAAAAACAGGCTCTTGTCTACCCCTTTTTCCCAGGTTTTCCTTTAGACAGTTTGAGGATTCAGAAGCCATCCTTTCTACTTTCCTAGTCTCAGCTTTTCTCCAGCACTATACATGAAATTTCCACAGACCTTAAACCTGTCTCTCTTGGGTACCTCATAGGAGCCAGGTATTCTTGGCACTTGGGATGGATGCATCAGTGAATAAAGCAAACAACACTCCCTGTTCTTTCATTATACTGACAGTCTTGTCTTGCTGGGAATAGAGTTTCTCAAACGCAGAACACGTCCTAAGAATTTGTCATAATACTTAACCTGGTGATATTCATTATAAAGACATTACTGCATATTCTTAGCTTGTTAATAAAACACACTAATATACTGCTAACTCAGCATCTCCAGGTTTCAGAGATACTGATACAAACCAGCAGGTGATCACAGTGTGTTGCTCTACTTAAGGTGTAGGAAGTTTGAATCTGATTAGGTTGAAAGATATACCCTGAAAACACTGGTATTTTTTTTAAGCAAATCTCTTCATGTCAGGGTGTCATCATTACCCTTTCTGTCCCATAGTCAAACATGTAAAAGGTGACATCCTGGATGTTGGATTAAATACCATTAGTTGTACATTTATAAAGATTTATGATCTACTATGAGTAGATGCTTCAATCTCTTCTAGGGACTTCCCTGGTGGCGCAGTGGTTGGGAGTCCGCCTGCCAATGCAGGGGACACGGGTTCGATCCCTGGTCCGGGGAAGATCCCATATGCCGCGGAGCAACTAAGCCCGGGCACCACAACTACTGAGCCTGCTGTGCTCTAGAGCCCGTGAGCCACAACTACTGAAGCCTGTGCACTTAGAGCCCGTGCTCCGCAACAAGAGAAGCCACCACAATGAGAAGCCCACGCACCGCAATGAAGAGTAGCCCCCGCTCGCCCCAACTAGAGGAAGCCCATGCACAGCAACGAAGACCCAACGCAGCCAAAAATAAATAAATTAATTAAAAAAAAAATCTTTTCTAGCTGTGTGCACTTGGGCAAATTAACCTCTCTGAACCTGTTTCCTTATTATTAAATTGGGATTAAAAACAGCTACCTCCTAGGATTATAGGATTAAAAATAATATATATGTGAAGTGCCTAGTACAGTACGTGACAACAAATGATAAACAGTATCTAAGTAAATATTAGTTACGATGAAACATTTCAAATGACATTTTATAATAATTTTAACTATATTTAATGATAAAAATCTTGCAACTACTGTGAATTTAAAAAGCAATCAATGACCAGATGATTCTAAATGAAGCCTGAGTATCAAAGTGAAGCCAAGAACACTGACCGTTTCACCTCCGCACGGGAACGACACAGGACAGGCTGACAAAGCTTCTTAAATGCTGAACTGTCATAGCAGCAGCTTTGATTTTGACAGGACGCATCCAAGCTCCTTCCAGCAGTAAACCTCAACAAGCCGTGGAAATCCACAAACTGAAAGTCTCAAATGAGAACATCAAAGAATACCTGTGTTTTGCAAGCATTTTTTTTTTTTATTAACAAGAGATTGAAACAGTCAAATTCAAATGAACTATGGGACAAAAGTTCCAGTTGTTAAGTTGCAAAATGAACACATAATGGAAAAATTCACTGGCATTTAAAAATGTAAGATTACTTCTTTTCATCGAATTCCTCTACTTGCATCGCAGATAGAGTGGCGCACCTGTCTCAGGGCTTCAGTAGCCTGTCCATGGGAAGAGGAGGAGGCACTGATCAGAGAAGACCACAAACGTGTCAGATTACTGTTCACAAGGAATTCTATACCTTTAACGTCTCCTTAGGTCAATATGTAGATCTAAACTATGAGTGGAAACTGCCTACAATATTTCAATTTATGTGGATCCTTTTGTAAAAGGTGAGTTTAGAGTTTCTAGTTCATCCTTACAGTTCTTGTAATGTTAGTTTTCCCCTTTACAGTGGTTTTTCCTGTTTATAAAAAAACAAACAAAAAAACCCACTACTCTAACCTATCAGTTTCCCTTTTTCCCCTCAACTTTATTACCTTAAAAAAAAAAAAAAAAAACTTTACAGTTTGCTACTCTAAATCTTCAATGCCCAGTGCTATAAACTAGTTGAAAGAACATTCCTTAGCCTTCACGGATTGGATCATTTAAAAGCAAAAGTATCCACTAAATTTAAAAAAAAAAAAAAAAAGATCATTATATTTTTCCTAAGTAATGATTATATGGAATTTAAACATTTTTTTAAAGGCTCTTTATCTCCAATTTTTGGACTACAAATTCTTGTTACATCCTTCCTTTTTTTAAATTTCAGGGATGGGTAGTTTAGAAGTTACAGGTAACAAAAGATATGATGATTACTGGCTATTAAATGATCATGCACTGAGCAGTAGAAGATATTTCTACCAAAACTTTTTTCTTATAAAATTACTAAGAAAAATTTAAAAAGCTAATGAGTCCACTGGGAGGCCAGAGGTAAAAGCTGCCTAGGAAACATTATATGGAAGTGCTCCAGAGCACAGGATCCAAACTTTGAGCTTCATACCTTGGTTTCCCCACTTTCTAACCGTCTATAACCTCTGTTTTCGCATCTGAAAGAAGGAAATGATGAAAGGAGGAATACCATATTGATTCTATTTTTATGGAGAAGAAACTTGTAAAAACCTTTCGAGAGCTTAATAAAATTGTTTATCAGAGTGCTCATCTACCTAAAATTCTACTTTCTTTTAGTTCTTCACAGTTACAGAATCTGCAATTGAGCTTGATATTGGACTTTGTTCTTTAAAAACACATATTCACTTAGAGATAGATTTCTACTGAAAACTGTTATTTTACTATCTCAAAGTCATTTAAGACATTTTCCATATACATTTAAAGCTATGCCAATGTAGAATACAGATGACAAGAATAAAACTGTAGGAAATTAGTATCAGGACATGTCAGCTATTTCACTGAACAAAACCACAATACAGAGAAGCCTGTGCAGGACCAAGATTTAACCCATGAGGATGAGCCACCGATTGTATTTCCCTGACACTAAATTCTGGCTCCCAAACAAGACCAGCTATAAGATGTGGTATTTGCAATAAGGTACCTTAGCAAGATCTTCTTTTAACTTGTTGTACTGCACCACATCAAAATGCTGTTGCTTTGATTTCTTATGGAAGAAGTGAAGAAACTGCCTACTCTTAACAGCTGAGTAAGTATAATCCTGGAAAAAAAAAAAAAAAAAGACACAAAACCAGAACCGAACATGCTTTAAATGAACATAATACCTCTGCAAGAAATGTGCCTTAGCAACAACAAAGCAAAGGAAGGCAGATGAGTAAAATATGTGCAGTGGCCATCAGAGCAAGCATAAGGCAACACAAGTAAAACATTTAGTCTCATTTGAGATCAGCTGCTCCTTTCAAAAGCAAGCAAGCTGCGAAGAGAAATCACACATATAGGGAAAG
>NW_006790073.1:636831-638481 GCF_000442215.2 Lipotes vexillifer
GAAAAAGGAAAGTGCAGATTTTTGGCAAAATAATCACGAGATAAGCTAAAGTTACTGGGTGGTTTGCAATACAAATTCAATTTTATTTATAAACAGGATACAGAGTACACAAATTTGATGTGTTTATCTCAACGGGGGAATTTGTTAAGTTGTACTATTTATTTCTCTGTAGAGGTTATACACAGTTTCTCTGTGGTATATATAAATCTCCATCCTCTGAAAACAACAAAATTTAACAGCTGATAAAAGCCCAGATAGCAGTAATTCAATAACTAAAAAGGTTTTATTGCTCATTACTTGGATAAGAAATTATTTATAAAAGATGTTATAACTTACCATTTTCTTAACAAACTACTCACCTGTCGAGTGACTATAAAGTATGCAAAAAAGACCATGGAATTTGAAAATGTGATGAAGTATGTAACTGGCTCCATGATATCCCAGGAGTACACCCACCAAGTGAGCCAGGCCATTGCCCCGCCCTGAATGGACAGCAGTGCTAATCCAGCCCACAGAAGTCCGTCGGTTTTGACTTCTGAGTGAGCTTCAATTCTCGCTTTCATCTGAGGGGAAAAAAAGTGACTGTTAGTTCCGTTTACAGTGCACCAACTTAAAAAAAAAAAAGCAGAAAAGGAAGAAAAGTAAAGTAATGCACATCTGTATTACTTTAAAGAGGTCTGATTTATGAAAAATAGAACGTATAAAACATATACATTGGGCTTCCCTGGTGGCGCAGTGGTTGAGAGTCCGCCTGCCGATGCAGGAGACACGGGTTCGTGCCCCGGTTTGGGAAGATCCCACATGGCGCGGAGCGGCTGGGCCCGTGAGCCATGGCCGCTGAGCCTGCGCGTCCAGAGCCTGTGCTCCACAACGGAAGAGGCCCGCATACCGCAAAAAAAAATATATATACATTCATGAGTGATAACATTTCCAAATCAGTTCATTAATAAACCATTTTTAAAATTATAAAGGCAATACCTGCCCATGGAAAAAAATTTAAATAGTATAGAAGGGTATACAATGAAAAATTCAGAAGTCATCCTCTGAAACCTAACTAAAAATTACATGCCTATTTTCTTTGACTCAGCAATTTCACTTCTGGGAATTCATCCTACAGGTACACCTGCACACGTGATTCATCATAGGTTCATTCTTAAGAGTAAAAGACCATAAATTATCCAATTTTTCATCAAGGTATCATGCAGCTATAGTGAGGAGGCTCTCTATGTACCAATACGGAGATCTTTCCAGGATCTACTGTTAGTGAAAAAAGGTGAGAAAAGTGTATAACAGCATATACTGTTTCCTGGAAAAGGGAACAATAATATATTTGCATTTGTTTGCACATAGATAAAGAAAATCTGAAATGATTCACAGGTTCAGGGATATGGTACTGGGAGGACAGTAGGAGGAAAACTTTCCATTGGCCACCTTTTTAGGTTTTTAAATCTTAACACAAGTAAATATCACCAACTTTTTAAAAAGTAAAGAAAAAATTAAAATGTACCATCCAACAAATAAAAAAGTCCCTCTCTCTGGCGTCCCCTAAGTATTCTTAGAGGTAATCACTATCAAAAGTTTCTTTTAGGGGGCTTCCCTGGTGGCGCAGTGGTTGAGAGTCCGCCTGCCGATGCAGGGGACACAGGTTCG
>NW_006790073.1:638753-697186 GCF_000442215.2 Lipotes vexillifer
CTTCCCTGGTGGCGCAGTGGTTAAGAATCCGCCTGCCAATGCAGGGGATAGGGGTTCGAGCCCTGGTCTGGGAAGATCCCACATGCCGCGGAGCAACTAAGCCCATGTGACACAACTACGGAGCCTGCACTCTAGAACCCCTGAGCCCACATGCTGCAACTACTGAAGCCCGTGTGCCTAGAGCCCATGCTCCACAACAAGAGAAGCCCCCGCTCTCTGCAACTAGAGAAAGCCTGCACACAGCAATGAACACCCAACACAACCAAAACATAAATAAAAACTAAAAAAAAAAAAAAGTTTCTTTTAGGGACTTCCCTGGAGGTCCAGGGGTAAAGAATTAGCCTTCCAATGTAGGGGATGCAGGTTTGATCCCTGGTCGGGGAATTTAGATCCCACGTGCTGCGGGGCAACTAAGCCCGTGTGCCACCAACTACTGAGCCCACCTCAACTAGAGAGCACGCACGCCACAACTACAGAGCCCAAGTGCTCTGAAGCCCGCATGCCTCAAGGAAGACCCGACACAGCCCCCCAAGGGGCTTTTAACAACAAGGTCCTACTGTATATAGCACAGGGATCTATATTTAATACCCTGTGATAAACCATAATGGAAAAGAATATAAAAAAGAATGTGTGTATATGTATGTATAACTAAATCACTGCTGTACAGAATTTAACACAACTATACTTTCATAAAACAACAAAAAAAGTTTCTTCTACCTCTAGAAACTTTTTATTCATACACAAAGATACATATACACCTACCCATTTTTAAAAATCACAAGTGGGATCAGAGGTTTAAAAAATGCATTTTTCCCTTAAATTAAAACAGACTCCTGCCCCTCCTCCCCAGAAATTTTTTTTTTTTTTTCCTCCACCACTGATTAACTTCAGATGTTAGGAAGCCACTGCTAACTTTCCAGCTGCAATTCTGTTGAGCAGAGTGGGAGCCATGGGCCTATTTTCTGAAAAACAAACAGTGGTAGTGCTCCAGCTAGTGCATCCCAGCTCACCTTATACTCAGTTACCAAGATACTATGGCCAATCCATGGAAAGGACGCACGGCACAGAGTTTAAGACAGCAGCCTGGAGTCGGACCACCAGAGTTCAAGTTCTGGCTCTAATACGTATTAGCTTATATACCTTTGCTGCCTTAGTTTCCTCATCTGAAGAATGAGGACGGTAACAATACCAAACTCAGAGGCTCATTGTGAGGATTAAAGAAGAAAATAAGCCTATGTAAAGATTTCAGAAAAACACTCACATGGAGCAATAATACCAATAAATATTGGGTATTATTTACGAACAGACTCAACAGGTGATGCTTCCGAACCTGTTCGAGGGGCTGCAGCTGTCCCTTCAGGTGGTCAATTTTCTCCAGCAGATGGTGCTCTCTCTTTTTCTGAAACTCTTCTAAATGCAAGGCTGTGAACAGCCTGTGAACCGAGGATTTCATGTTTTCCATCTCAGTAGTGTGCTCACTACTCAGTTTTTCTGAGAAAAGAAGACACAAGGGAAACATAAGGCAGTTAACACATCTTTTCCTGCAGGGTTTGTAAGTCTAGGGAACCAAATCTGAGTTCCCCTGGCTGGCCACTTGGACACTCCCCACTCCTCGGGTGGCACTTGGTACCGGCCTTTATTCCTGTCTCAGGTGATTCCATCCATCTCTCTCTGGAATAATAAATACCCAGACAGTAGGTTTAAAATTCATTATGTTTTTGTCTTTTTTCTTTTGTAATATGACTAGTGCTGTTTCTTTTTTTTAAAAAGGAAGAATAATACAGGAAAAGGAAGTATCCATCTACCAGAACCCAGGTGAATACCTCACCTGAGTTTGTAACACGTTAGGTACAGGTTCACTTTTATACCTGAGTTAACCTAAGATCTTCTTCACCCTCAACTATCCAAAATCATTTCAGGACCCCCTGGGGAGGGAAACTGGTGTACAAACATGCAAACAAAAGTATAATACGCATTTGAAAAGTCATTCAAGTGTAAGTTCTTTTCAACAAGGTATAGATCTGAAGGGAGGTTCATACTGACGAAAGGGAATCAGTTTCTGAGCTTTTAACACAGAGTTCTTTTGATTCTGGATTTCTCTCATACTTCCATTTCAGTGGATCTACAGAGCTACATAAAACTGTGCTATAATGATGCCTTTCTGAGGGTTATAACTGTTCCCCACCACTGTAAGAGAATTTGAGATAGGGGGACAAAGTGAGGGGGAGAGAAGACAGACCTTCCTGCCAGGCAGCAGAAACAACTGCAGATAAGGGAGATTTATGATCCTAGTGTCAGTATTATCCCAGCGGTTTTCCAGTCTGTGACAGCAGTTAACCAGTCTGCTACAGACTGAAGTGAATTTTCCTCTATCTCCACCCACTTCTTCAAGGCTTTATTGTGGTCTTTAATCCCTTCCACATTCTAGGCTAAAACTCCACAAAGAGGTAGAAACGAGAAGTTCCCTTTTAGCCTTTTGAGATTTGCAGAACAGTCAGAGCCCTTTTGCTGTGACGAAAAACATGTATGGATACATAAAAGGTCTACATACAGAAAAACGGCAGAGATGGGGCATGATTTTGTCCAAAGCTGTGGAACATAACAAAGGTAAACAAAGCCAGACACTAGTTCAAGTGGTAAGGATAGCTTTTATCCGGTAGCCATTGTACTAGGGAAGGGGGCCTGGCATGAACTGAACTCAGCCTCTATTTGTGCAGAGGTGGAGGGGCGTTTTCAGGGAGGGAGGAGGACATCAAGGGGCTGAAGCAGAGTCAGGGAGGCGGAAATTTACAAAAAGTGGGAATGGAAGGTGCTTAATGTGACCAGGCCATTTGGGTCTGTTAACTGGCGCTTGTCCAGAAGAGGAAGATCAAGCAGAACAATGAGGTGCCCTGAAAATGTTTATCTCCACTTATTCCCTCAAATGCTAAATGGGAAGTAGAAGACCTTGCAGAGTGTTGGGAACTCACTGGACATGAAATTTCTATCTCAACATGGATTTTCATTTTCATTTTTCTCAACTTCTTCCATCCTTCTGTCTTTGGGGTTAAATACTGCCCTGATTTTTAAAAAGAATCAAGAATAGAAGAATGTTCATAATTGTTGAAATGAGGGATTTGTTTTAATTTCTCTATACTTAATTTGTGTTTGAAAATTTTTAAAAATATTTTTCCTCAAGGGATCTTCAGAGTAATTGCTGATATCAGTGCTGGAGCACGAGATCAGCCTGGATCGTCTAGTTATACCAGAAAGTAAGAAAACGCTTAAAATAAAAATGGGGGCAAGTCATAAGGACATGGGAGCCAATGATCTTCAAATTCTACCAGATATGGTTAGCAGGAGCCCCTTAAGCTGGCTCCTGTGTCCTTGTGACTTACTCCCATTTTTTGTTAGTATTTCCTTATTTTTTCTTTTGTTGAAGTATAGTTGACTTACAATATTATATTAGTTTCAGGTGTACGGCATAGTGATTGAGTATTTTTACATATTATACTCCATTAAGTTATTAAAAAATAATGGCTATAATTTCCTGTGCTGTATAATATCTCCTTGTTGTTATTTTATAGTTTGTATCTCTTAATCCCCGACCCCTATCTTGCCTCTCCCCAGCTGGTAACCACTAGCTTGTTTTCTATACCTGTGAGTCTGTTTCTGTTTTGCTATATACATTCATTTTATTTTTTAGATTCTACATATAAGTGATATCATACAGTGTTTGTTTTTGTCTGACTAAGCATAATATTTTCTAGGTCCATCCAGCTTGCTGTAAATGGCAGAATTTCATTCTTTTTTATGGCTGAGCAATATTCTAGTGTGTGTGTGTGTGTGTGTGTGTGTGTGTGTGTACATACCACATCTTCTTAAGCCAATCGTCTGCTGATGGACACTTGGGTTAACTACTGTAAACAGTGCTGCTATGAACACTGGGGTGCATGTATCTTTTCAAATTAGTGTTTTCATTTTTTTCCATATGCATACCAGGAGTGGAATTGCTGGATCATATGGTAGTCCTATTTCTAGTTTTTTTGAGGAACCTCCACACTGTTTTCCATACTGGCTGCACTGATTTACATTCCCACCAACAGTGTACAAGGGTTTCCTTTTCTCCACATCCTCTCTAACATTTGTTATTTGTAGACGTTTCGATGACAGCCACTCTAACAGTTGTGAGGTGATATCTCATTGTTTTGATTTGCATTTCTCTAATACTTAGCGATGCTGAACATCTTTTCATGGGCCTGTTAGCTATCTGTATGTCTTCTTTGGAAAAATGTCTATTCAGGTCTTCCACTCAGTTTCCATTTGCATGAAATATCTTTTCGCATGAAATATCTTTTTCCATCCCCTCGTTTTCAGTCTGTGTATGTCTTTAGCTCTGAAGTGAGTCTCTTGTAGGCAGCATACAGAAGGTTCTTGTTTTTTTTATCCAATCAGCTGCCCCTATGTCTTTTGAGTGGAGCATTTAGTCCATTGACATTTAAAGTAATTATTGATAGGTATGTACTTATTGCCATTTTATTAACTTTTTTTAGTTGTTTTCGTAGTTCTTCTCTGTTTTATTTTCTGTATCTAAATCACCTCCCCCCACCTCTCCCCATCCCCTTGGCATCTACTGATGATTCTTGTCTGAATTTGGCTGCAATATAATGATTTTTCAACTACAACAGCCCTCCCATATTTACCAGTCAGAACTTGGCATTCCAACTAAAAACATGAACCTTCCCTTATTTACTGATTTATTTATCTCACCATCTATTTATGAAGGCATAGACGCAGTATTACCTTATCCTAACCCCGATAGTCCACAACCACAGCTTACTGAGAGCAGAAACCTCTGGAGCCAATACTGATAGGAACACTGAACTATAATGGTTGAATTGCTGAAGGCTCAGTGCTGACTAGTTTGAGAAACAAAAACAGTCACACATTCATGAGTTTTACCTCCAAGAGTCCCACCAGGTTCTCACAGTGAAGGTCAGAGGTCAGAGAAAAATATCTCCCTGCTTCCAGCAGAGAAAGGAGAAAAGTAACCATTTTCAAACAGTCCTGAGCATTACTTTCTCCATACCAAGGAAATTACAGTTGACCCTCAAACAATATGGGGGATAGGGGCACCAACCCCACATGCAGTCAAAAATCCACGTATCACTTTATAGTTGGCCCTGGGTATCCATGATTCCATGGACTAAACCAACTGTGGACCACTTAGTACTGCAGTGTTTATTGAAACAAATCTGCATGTAAAGTGGATCCATGCAGTTCAAACCTATGTTGTTCAAGGGTCAACTGTACTTTACCAGACCTAGTCTGGCCTGGAGAAAGGGCAATTAGCCAACTCCAGGCCCCTCTAGCCTTCCTGTCTCATATAGGGGAGGGAAAAAATGGCTAAGAAACTCTTCTGAAGGTTACAGCACAGTAATCCTGGCCCAGTAAAAACCTTGAGATTTAATCATAAAATTATAGAATGCTTCTCCCTCCCGAACACCTTAACACCACATCAACAGGGCTCCAGTTCTGTGCAAGACACAGACTCTATTCAAGAAAGAATTTCTAGGGAAACTCAAATACAACAGGGTAGAGAAACAGGGACACTAGAAAAAACTGAAGCCTCTGATACCTACAGCTATAGCAAACAGTAAACAGCTGAGCTCCTGGTCTGATACACATAAAACCTCACACTAAAGACCTACTTGCTTCAGTTTCTATTTTTAATAATATCATGTCTAGCTTTCAGCAAAAAATTACAAGGCAAGAAAAAAACAATCTAAAGAAACAAAGCAAGCATCAGAATCAGAATCTGATATGGCAGAGATTTTGGAATTTTCAGACCAGGAAATTAAGACGAATATGATTAAAATGGTAAGGGCTGTGATGGAAAAAGCTGACAACATGCAAGAACAGATGAGTAATGTAAACAGAGAGATGAACATTGTAACGAAGAATCAAAAAGAATTGCCAGAAATCAAAAACACTTTAATAGAAAGGAAGAATGCCTTTGACAGGCTCACCAGTAAACTAGACACAGAGGGGGAAAGAATCAGTGAGGCAGATCATGGTGATACCCACGTCCAAAGACAAAGAGGAAGCCACAGCGAGACGGGAGGAGAGGTGCAATCACAATCAAACCAAATCAGATCCCGTAACTGCTGGGGGGGCGACTCACAGACTGGAGAACACTTACACCACAGAAGTCCACCCACTGGAGTGAAGGTTCTGAGCCCCACGTCAGGCTTCCCAACCTGGGGGTCAGGCAGGGGGTCTGATTCCTAGAGAATCAGACTTTGAAGGCTACCGGGATTTGATTGCAGGACTCTGACAGGACTGGGGAAAACAAAGACTCCACTCTTGGAGGGCACTGCTGCAGAACAGAATAAAGAAAAAAGAATGAAAAGAAATGAAGACAGCCTAAGAGACCTCTGGAACAGCACTGAACGCAACGACATTCGAATTATGGAGGTCCCAGAAGGAGGAGAGAGAGAGAAAGGACCTGAGAAAATATTTGAAGAGATTATAGTTGAAAACTGCCCTAACATGGGAAAGGAAATAGCCACCCAAGTCCAGGAAGCACAGCGAGTCCCATACAGGATAAACCCAAGGAGAAACATGCCGAGACACATAGTAATCAAATTGGCAAAAATTAAAGACGAAGAAAAATTCTTGAAAGCAGCAAGGGAAAAAAGACAACATACAAGGGAACTGCCAAAAGGTTAACAGCTGATTTCTCAGCAGAAACTCTACAAGCCAGAAGGGAGGGGCATGACATATTTAAAGTGATGAAAGGGGAGAACCTACAACCAAGATTACTCTACCCGGCAAGGATCTCATTCAGATTCGATGGAGAAATCAAAAGCTTTACAGACCAGCAAAAGCTAAGAGAATTCAGCACCACCAAACCAGCACTACAACAAATGCTAAAGGAACTTCTCTAAGTGGGAAACACAAGAGAAGGACCTACAAGACAAACCCAAAACAATTAAGAAAATGGTCATAGGAACATACAGATCAATAATTACCTTAAACATGAATGGATTAAATGCTCCAACCAAAAGACACAGGCTCACTGAGTGGATACAAAAACAAGACCCATACATAGGCTGTCTACAACAGACCCACTTCAGACCGAGGGACACATACAGACTGAAAGTGAGGGGATGGAAAAAGATATTCCATGCAAATGGAAATCTAAAGAAAGCTGGAGTAGCAATTCTCATATCGGATAAAATAGACTTTAAAATAAAGAATGTTACAAGAGACAAGGAAGGACACTACATAATGATCAAGGGATCAATCCAAGAAGAAGATATAGCAATTGTAAATATATATGCACCCAACATAGGAGCACCTCAATACATAAGGTAACTGCTAACAGCTATAAAAGAGGATATCGAAAGTAACACAAAAATAGTGGGGAACTTTAACACCTCACTTACACCAATGGACAGATCATCCAAACAGAAAATTAATAAGGAAACACAAACTTTAAATGACACAATAGACCAGATGTATTTAATTGAGATTTATAGGACATTCCATCCAGAAACAGCAGATTACACTTTCTTCTCAAGTGCACATGGAACATTCTCTAGATTAGATCACACAGTGGGTCACAAATCAAGCCTCAGTAAATTTAAGAAAACTGAAATCGTATCAGGCATCTTTTCTGACCACAACACTATGAGATTAGAAATCAATTACAGGGAAAAAAACGTAAAAGCACAAACACATGGAAGCTAAACAGTACGTTACTAAATAACCAAGAGATCACTGAATAAATCAAAGGGGAAATCAAAAAATACCTAGAGACAAATGACAATGAAAACATGATGATCCAAAACCTGTGGGATGCAGCAAAGGCAGTACTAAGAGGGAAGTTTCTAGCAGTGCAATCCTACCTCAAGAAACAACAAACGTCTCAAATAAAAAACCTAACTTTAGACCTAAAGGAACTGGAGAAAGAAGAACAAACAAAACCCAAAGTTAGCAGAAGGAAAGAAATCATAAAGATCAGAGCAGAAATAAATGCAATAGAAACAAAGAAGACAATAGCAAAGATCAATAAAACTAAAAGCTGGTTCTTCAAGAAGATAAACAAAATTGATAAACCTTTAGCCAGACTCATCAAGAAAAAGAGGGAGAGGACTCAAATCAATAAAATTAGAAATGAAAAAGGAGAAGTTACAACAGGCAACAAAGAAATACAAAGCATCCTAAGAGAATACTACAAGCAACTCTATGCCAATAACATGGACAATCTGGAAGAAATGGACAAATTCTTAGAAAGGTATAACCTTCCAAGAATGAACCAGGAAGAAATAGAAAATAAGAACAGACCAATCACAAGTAATGAAACTGAAACTGTGATTAAAAGTCTTCCAACAAACGAAAGTCCAGGACCAGATGGCTTCACAAGTGAATTCTATCAAACATTTAGAGAAGAGCTAACACCCATCCTTATCAAACTCTTCCAAAAAATTCCAGAGGAAGGAACACTCCCAAATGCATTCTATGAGACCACCATCACCCTGATACCAAAACCAGACAAAGATACTACAGAAAAAGATAATTACAGACCAATATCATTGATGAATATAGATGCAAGAATCCTCAACAAAACAGTAGCAAACAGAATCCAACAACAGATTAAAAGGATCACATACCATGATCAAGTGGGATTTATCCCAGGCATGCAAGGATTCTTCAATATATGCAAATCAATCAATGTGATACACCATATTAACAAACAAGAATAAAAACCATACGATCATCTCAATAGATGCAGAAAAAGCTTTTGACAAAATTCAACACCCATTTATGATAAAAACTCTCCAGAAAGTAGGCATAGAGGGAACCTACCTCAACATAATAAAGGCCATATATGACAAACCCACAGCAAACATCATTCTCAATGGTGAAAAACTGAAAGCATTTCCTCTAAGATCAGGAACAAGACAAGGATGTCCACTCTTACCACTATTATTCAACATAGTTTTGGAAGTCCTAGCCACGGCAATCAGAGAAGAAAAAGAAATAAAAGGAATACAAATTGGAAAAGAAGAAGCAAAACTGTCACTGTTTGCAGATGACATGATACTATACACAGAGAATCCTAAAGATGCCACCAGAAAACTACTAGAGCTAATCAATGAATTTGGTAAAGTTGCAGGATATAAAATTAAT
Source organism: Lipotes vexillifer (assembly GCF_000442215.2). Classification (NCBI taxonomy): domain Eukaryota; kingdom Metazoa; phylum Chordata; class Mammalia; order Artiodactyla; family Lipotidae; genus Lipotes; species Lipotes vexillifer. Next base: position 647,931 of record NW_006790073.1, read on the forward strand.
GCACAGAAATCTCTTGCATTCCTATACACTAATGATGAAAAATCTGAAAGAGAAATTAAAGAAACACTCCCATTTACCACTGCAACAAAAAGAATAAAATACCTAGGAATAAACCTACCTAGGGAGACAAAAGACCTCTATGCAGAAAACTATAAGACACTGATGAAAGAAATTAAAGATGATACCAACAGATGGAGAGATATACCATGTTCTTGGATTGGAAGAATCAACACTGTGAAAATGACTATACGACCCAAAGCAATCTACAGATTCAATAAAATCGCTATCAAATTACCAATGGCATTTTTTTACAGCACTAGAACAAAAAATCTTAAAATCTGTATGGAGACACAAAAGACCCCGAATAGCCAAAGCAGTCTTGAGGGAAAAAAACGGAGCTGGAGGAATCAGAGTCCCTGACTTCAGTCTATACTACAAAGCTACAGTAATCAAGACAATATGGTACTGGCAGAAAAACAGAAATACAGATCAATGGAACAAGACAGAGAGCCCAGTGATAAACCCACGCACCTATGGTCAACTAATCCATGACAAAGGAGGCAAGGATATACAATGGAGAAAAGACAGTCTCTTCAATAAGTCGTGCTGAGAAAACTGGACAGCTACATGTGAAAGAATGAAATTAGAACACTCCCTAACAGCATACACAAAAATAAACTCAAAATGGATTAGAGACCTACATGTAAGAACAGACACTATAAAACTCTTAGAGGAAAACATAGGAAGAACACTCTGACATAAATCACAGCAAGATCTTTTTTGATCCACCTCCTAGAGCAATAGATATAAAAACAAAAATAAACAAATGGGACCTAATGAAACTTAAAAGCTTTTGCAAAGCAAAGGAGACTACAAACAAGACGAAAAGGCAACCCACAGAATGGGAGTAAATATTTGTAAACGAATCAACGGACAAAGGTTTAATCTCCAAAATATATAAACAGCTCATGCAGCTCAATATTAAAAAAACAAATAACCCAATCCAAAAATGGGCAGAAGACCTAAATAGACATTTCTCCAAAGAAGACATACAGATGGCCAAGAGGCACATGAAAAGCTGCACAACACCACTGATTATTAGAGAAATGCAAATCAAAACTACAATGAGGTATCACCTCACACCAGTTAGAATGGGCATCTTCAGAAAATCTACAAACAAAAAATGCTGGAGAGGGTGTGGAGAAAAGGGAACCCTCTTGCACTGTTGGTGGGAATGTAAATTGATACAGCCACTATGCAGAACAGTATGGAGGTTCCTTAAAAAACTAAAAAGAGAATTACCATATGACCCAGCAATCCCCCTACTGGGCATATACCCAGAGAAAACCATAATTCAAAAAGACACATGCACCCCAATGTTCACTGCAGCACTATTTACAATAGCCAGGTCATGGGAGCAACCTAAATGCCCATCAACAGACGAATGGATAAAGAAGATGTGGTACATATATACCATGGAATATTACTCACCATAAAAAGGAACAAAATTGGGTCATTTGTAGAGATGTGGATGAATCTAGAGACTGTCATACAGAGTGAACTAAGTCAGAAAGAGAAAAACAAATATCGTATATTAACGCATATATGTGGAATCTAGAAAAATGGTACAGATAAACCGATTTGCAGGGCAGAAATAGTGACACAGATGTAGAGAACAAACGTATGGACACCAAGGGGGTAAGCAGCTGGGCGGGGGATGGTGGTGGTGGGATGAATTGGAAGATTGGGATTGACATATATACACTAATATGTATAAAATGGATAACTAATAAGAACCTGTTGTACAAAAAAAATAAATACAATTCAAAAATTAAAAAAAAGATAAAAATGGAACGTTTTCATTACGTTTCAGTAGAGAATCACACGTGGAAATACGGTCAAGAAGGTTTTTTTCGCTTAACTTATGTGGAACCCAAACATCAAAGCGATTAACGTAACCAAGATGGTGCAGATGATTTTAAACGCTTGATTTGGATATTTTGAGTATGTCGGCTCTCTCCCGAGTGGTGTAACGTTGACTGTTCTCAATTATTGTTTCAATTTGATCGCTATCAACTTCAACTGGTCCACCCAACCATGGAGCATTGTCCAGAGAGAAATCTCCAGCACGAAACTTCACAGACCACTTCTGACACGTTCGATCAGTCACAGCACTTCTCCCTACACTGCACAAATCTTTTTTTGCGTTTCAGTTGCGTTTTTACCTTTCTTGAAATAATGAAGCGTAATATGCTGAAAATGTTGCTTTTTTCCTTCCATCTTAAAATGGCTACACAAAAATTCACCAATTTTGATAAGTGTTTTTTTAAATGCATACTGATATGACAGCTGTCACAATACAATCTAACACAATTGTTTTGAATGAATGAAAGACAGCTAAGTGCTACTAGAGCCATCGAACAGAAAAAACCGAACAAACGTTTTGGCCCAGCCAACAGAAAATGTTCCACTCCAGCGCTTGATAGTGGGGGAGACTGTGGGGAAGGGGTAGAGTTCATGGGAACTCTGTGCTCTCTGCTCCACCACGCTGTGAACCTGAAACTGGCCTAGAAAAAAGAAAACCTACTTAAAAAAAAGTTAAGAGCTGTACAACGGTATACGCTTGAGTTCCTGATTTTCAGGTCCACTTCTTCTTAACACAATAATGTCAGATTAAGCATTCAAGATCCTAAAATGAAGGCTTAAAAGTCTAAAAAGAATATATGAGCCTAGAAGCTCTGACAGACGACTTCTACCAATCATTTCTACCCTTGCTAGAAAAGCTTAAACACTGGCTCTCCAAAGCCTTCTTGGTCATTTGGTTAACTAAAACAAATTCTTAGGATAAGCCTGCTCCCTGAAAAAGGCCCACGGTGGAAGGGAAGTATTAAGATACTTGCATAGCTGTGTTTCTTACCTTTCTTAGGGCACTGTACATCGTATGTGATTTTATTAATGACAAGTCTAAAATCATTCATTAGCAAGATTTCCATCAAGGTTGAGGCTGCAATTTCACTGCCATCTGAAAATGCAAAAATAAGTCCTTGTTTTACAACAGTAAGAACCATGTTTCAACATATGGAAAAACACTTGCTAATCCAGGTCTCTACAATACAGTAGTGGACATCTGTCTATTCGGGGCTGGGGGGGGGGCTTTCCCATACCCGATACTGTTCCCACCAGGAGGGAATCCTCTCTTGCTGCTCTACTGCCCATTACAGTGGACCAAGAAAGCAGGCAGGCACCCCGTCTCCCACTCTGTCGGCGGCGCTGGGACCCAGGCTGACGTCCCTCGTGGGGCTGTACCTGTGGACGGTCATGCAAGGCCAGAGCAGCGCAGGTGGCAGCGGAGGGGCTGAGGGTGTCGGCAGCAAAGCCCATCAGGCCGTTCCCAGCCTAACCTCTCTACTCACGTCCTTCTTCAGCTCCTGCCCTTTTTTTTTTTTAATTTATTTATTTTTGGCTGCGTTGGGTCTTCGTTGCTGCGCGCGGGCTTTCTCCAGTTGCGGCGAGCGGGGGCTACTCTTCGTTGCGGTGCGCGGGCTTCTCATTGTCGTGGCTTCTCTTGTTGTGGAGCACGGGCTCTAGGAGCATGGGCTTCAGTAGTTGTGGCACGTGGGCTCTAGAGTGCGGGCTCAGTAGTTGTGGTGCACGGGCTTAGTTGCTCCATGTGGGATCTTCCCGGACCGGGGCTCGAGCCCACGTCCCCTGCATTGGCAGGCGGATTCCTAACCGCTGCGCCACCAGAGAAACCCTCCTGCCCTCTTCTGGGCCTGGCTTTCTGTCAGTTCCAGTCAGAGAGCCTGCTGACACACCCCCATGCTTAGCCAGAGCCCATTTCGGCGGCTTGCAGCCAAATGCCTAACCGCTCTGTGGAGGCATGCGGGCAGGAACGTTTGTGGAAGCCCCCCTCTCTCTTACTTTTAGCCGCTAAGGGGGACTGATGTGCGTTGACTGAAACTTGGTAGCACAGCAACCACCACCACACAGGGCTCCCTCCCTTTCTAGCCGAGCTAAGACCACAAGAGGTAAAACTGCAAGTGGCTGGGGGTGGCAGGGAGAGCGACAAACATAGCTGAACCGAAGGAGTAAATCTGCACTTGTGCGGTGTATTTTCTAGAGGTGGAGAGATTCTAATAGTGATTTCAAATATCCCAGAACAGTTCAGAAAAAAAAAAAATCTCTAGGAGAATGTCAGAGTCAGTGTGCTTTGCACAGCTTCTTATACAGCCCAGCTTTTGCTGTTATATTTTTGAACTTTCATGTAACCCAGGTGTTAAGATTCAAACTCACTGAACAATAAGCAAAAACTGGCGCTGGTAGGGGTTTCTATCATTCTTCTTTCGGAATGGTCTACATACAATTACGTGATACAGAGTCCAGGATGTATATTTTTGCCTGGCCTGGCATCACTTGGCTGCATTCAACCGGACATGCATGACAACAGTAATACTGTTAGTAAAATCAGGAAGAACCTGCTTGCCTGCCTCCTGTCTGGCTCTCAGCAGTTCTTTTGCTCCAGAAGAGGCAGCAAGTCAAGTCTGCACCTGAGGCTGTTCCTAGAATTTGGCTGTTTGGGTTCCTGTTCATCAGCTGGGGTGAGATCATCTTCCCAGGAATTGCCAAATAATTCAGCCTACACTGTGGGTAAAACTGTGACAAGCTTAGAACACTCTTTTCAAGCCCAAATTAAATGCAGGCAAATTCCACCCACAGAGCCTCTTTTTAAAAAGATCAGCAACACACCAAATCCTTTTATCTGACTTTGCAAGTGTCATTTAAAAATTTACATTTAAATGACTTCACACCTGCTCCTTAAAATATTATTATAAAACGAAATCAACTGAGTATGATTTCTCAGTTTAAGTACTACATTTTCCTTTATGCTATTATAGGAACAGCGAGAGATTGATGCGAAACACTTGTAAGGAGGTAACGATACAGTGATGAATTTTTCACCTATTCTTGGGCAAGTACTGATATGAACCCCAACACAGCGTTTTCACTCAGTCCAAAGAGCCCCTTTACTCTATGATTTCTAGGGTTTTTCTCTGTGTTTTATGTTCCAAAGCTACTCAAATTATTTTTTAGAAACAAGCAGGGTACACATCAATGTTTTAACCTAATTTCAGGCAAGCACTGTGCTCAGCGCCCTTCTGAGTTCTGGGTTTGCACTTCCCTGCTCTGAGGAAGGCAGGCCCTGACCTGCAGGGAAGGCCCAGGGGTTTCAGTGTTCCTGTGACTGGGGGGCGGGAATGTCCGAAGTATTAGGCCACTGTGGTCACAGGACTAAAACCTTCTTTCTCTGATCCTGGTTTTAGCAGGAAGAAACTCCCCTTCCAGTTAAATCCAAAGTCCTTACAATAACCTACAACAAGGCTTTCCCTAACCTGCCCTTCCCCTCCTACTTGGACCCAGCTCCCTCCCTTTTCAGTTGAGGGTGGAGTTAGCTCCCACCTCAGGGCCTCTGCCTGGAGAGCTCTCTTCCCATCTATTTCTTCTCTCATCTCTTCTGGGTCTCCATCTACATCTTCTCTCATCTCTTCCGGGTCTTCACCTAAATGTGACCTGAGTGAGCACCTCCCACCAACACACACAACTCCCACCCCCCATCACTCTGCTTTATTTTTGACTGTAACACTAATTATCTAACATATTTTATTTCTTTACCTTGTTTCTTTCTCCTCTTAAAATGTAAGCTCCCTAAGAACAGGAATTTTAATCTCTGTTGTTCTTTGCTCTATCTCTAGCATCTAGAACAGTGCCTGCCATATGTTAGTGTAAAAAAATTAATACACAGAAACCTCAATTAAATAGAGTCCAGAGACCAGAAGGGGGAGCTCTCACACCCTGTGAGGACAGCAGAGCCCAACAGGAAGAAAGACTCCTCTTCTTTCCCAGCAAGGACTCAGCCAATGAAAAGCCATGGACTGTTTGTTTACTATAGCCCTACTCACTTCCTTTTCCTCTATAAAAGCGGTCTCCTTTCCTTGTTCTGCAAGTCCTCACATGTGGCTCACCATGGTTGCAGACCCTGAATTGCAATTCTCTGCTGATCTGCAATAAATCCATCTTTGCTGGAGAAATATCTGGCAGTCTCTTTGTTTCAGGTCAACATTTGTTAGGTGCTCAATATTTGTTGAGTAAATAAATTCTTTAATCTCTATTTTTCCAACTTCCATGTCTACCTCTTAATTGGTTCTGAACTTGGATAGGGAAGAAGAATGTTAATTTCCTTTTCAAAACTGCAGTATTAATCATTAACTTTTAAATAAGTTTATTCTAAGTATGTAATACTACAATAAAATAACAGTGCAAATTTATTCACTTATTTATATTTATAGTAGCCTCTGTATATTGGACTGGGGTAAAGAATTCTTTATTCTCTTTTAGGAGCAGGAGGACGTCCTTTTATGTCCTCAGACCATGAAAACATAAAAGCTATATCCTAAATTTTAAATGTCTATGTGACTGACCACCTCTGCTGGTATTAAACTATACACACACACACACACACACACACACACACACACACACATACTTTCCTGAGAACTAATTCGTCAAAAAACATGCTAGACTGTAACTGCTTTATAACAAAGGTTAATGAACTACTTGTGTATTCTAGTTATTCACTGGCTATTTCAATCATTGAGCCTGCATTTCATTTTCTAACTATTCAAATGTCTTACAGAAAATTAGACACTAATGACTGTGTCATTAAAATTTTCTCAGAGAAAAATCTGGGGGCTAAGTTTATGAAATAAGGAACCAAAACATGCATAAACTTATTCCATTTCTTTTTTATTCAGTAGGGTTAATTTTTTTTTATATTACTGATGTTCAAAAGTGAAGGACTCAGTAACTGCCAACCATTTATTATATAATGAATTAAAGAATCAATTTTCTAGAAAAGTAAAGAACCAAAACAAAGGTTCAGAAGAAGAGAAACAGACAAAGTTGAAGAAAACATATCTATACCTGCTGTGAAGATGGCAGCCGTTTTGATACCTTTATCTTCATTTTGTAGGTCCTGAAGGAATGAACCAACTGTTGATAACATTGGTTTGACTACAAATTGACAGCGCTCTTTTCTGGATGGCAAAGTAAGTGTTATCAAGGGAAGGCCATGTTTATAATTAATTGTGATTTCTGTTAAGAAAAAAAATGATGGTAATAGAGGATGGATAAAATTTCCTTTAAAAATAACTTTTAAAATTATTATTAAAAGATTATTAACTACAAAAATTCTAGAAGGGATGCCTATAGAATTCATAACCCTCTGAATGCCTATAATAATTTACATCACGCCTACAGTGCCTTCATTATACTAGTTTACATATTCCCCACCATTCTATAACATTTTATTAAGCATGTATCACACTTTATTATAATTATCTGCTTAGAGTCTTCCCAGGTAAAAATTTATTGAGGGCAGAAACTGCTTCTAAGTCATCTGTAACTCCTTTGATTGTTGGAGTGGGAGTTTGCCAAAAGACATCAGAGATCTTATGGGAGCAGAAAAGGAAGGAACTGAACTCTGAGGGGGGATGGGAGGGGCAATACAAGAAAAGTCTTGTTTTGCTCAAAACTCACACTTCTCACTTTATTTGGAAGACTGGAAATAAATTAGCATGGGGAATCAAAGAAGCGATAAGAAAACTTACCGTCAGATGGCACCACTGTACTATACAGATTTGATCGATAGAATTTCAGATTTCCACACAGTTTCACACACAAAACCTGTAAGAAAAAAATGATTTTTTTTTTCTTTTAGGACAAGTGGGAAAGCTGAAATAAGTGTCTGTACTTGAAGACTGTTTTAACGTTGTATGGCAAGCATGACGAAAACTTCAGCGTCCCACACATACCCAGGTAAGCCCTTAGAGAAGCTCACTAGACCTTTCTGACTGTGTTGTCCCATATGGGAGCCACTAGTCACATGCAGCCATTTAAAGTTAAATCAATTAAAATTAAATAACACTAAAAATTTAGTTTCTCACAGTCAGTCACCTTTGCCACATTTCAACTGCTCTATAGCTCTGGGTCTAGTAGCTACCATATTGGAGAGCACAGAAATAGATCATTTCCATCATCAGAGAAAGTTCTACTGGACGGCACTGCTGGGTCTAGAACATCTGAATGGCTGCCTTACTATGGGATGTATTTTTAGGGTTTGTATTGTATTTTTTCTTATTTATTTATTTATTTATGTTTTGGCTGTGTTGGGTCTTTGTTGCTGCGCACGGGCTTTGTCTAGTTGTGGCGAGCAGGGGCTACTCTTCGTTGTGGTGCGAAGGCTTCTTGTTGCGGAGCACGGGCTCTAGGCGCACAGGCTCAGTAGTTGTGGCTCGCGGGCTCTAGAGCGCAGGCTCAGTAGTTGTGGCTCGCGGGCTCTAGAGCGCAGGCTCAGTAGTTGTGGCGCACGGGCTTAAATTGCTCCGCGGCATGTGGGATCTTCCTGGACCGGGGCTCAAACGCCTGTCCCCTGCACTGGCAGGAGGATTCTTAACCACTGCGCCACCAGAGAAGCCCTGTATTAGATAATTATGGCAGTGGTGGCAAAGACTCCCTCCTCAACCAAACTTTTGTCAGTGTCCTCTAAGCCTGACTAAGCCCCATCCCTGTGCATGTCCTCCAGGAGGCCAGCTTTAGCAAGAATGTTGTTGAGTTAGTTTAGCCAGAACCCCCCAACCCTCAGTATCTGATCAAATTCCTCATCCTCCACTATTCCCCAGGTATTATCTGATCACCCTAGTCTGTCTTCAACAAGAATCCTGCTAGGTCAGGTGAGCAAAGAATTACTCCAATCTCTTTGTATTCCCATCCACTGCCCCTCCAACTCTGCTCGTTGGATATAAATCCCCACTGTTCCCAGTTGTGAAAGGGATGAGCCCAATCTCTCTCCCCTATTACTGTACCAGTCCCCCAGAATAAAGTATACCTTACATTCCTTAACAAGTGTCACGAATAACTTCTCCTTTAACAGTGGTTTGGTGTGTATCCTTCCAAACTTTTTTCCATATAATGCCACCTTTACACGTTGAGTTAAAATTTATGCTAGAGTTTATATAATGCTAAAGACAGTTTATAAGTCATATTCCTAGATGCAAAAGATGATAATTCCTGCTCATAAAGTACTTATGATTTAATGGGCTGATGAACTTTCTCTACTACTATTATCATTTTAGAGGCAACCACTTGACAACCAGGAAATGTTGAAAGAAGGCAGAGTGGCCAGGGAAGAATATTAAAGCTTTCTCAAGCTTTTGCATACCTAAGAATCACCTGGCTACTACAATATTGTCCACTGCTAAACAGACAGGGCTTGTTAAAAACACAGCTTCCTGGACTCCACCTTTACTAGATTTTTGATCTAGTAAGTCTGAGGTAGGGGTATGAGAATTTGCATTTTTAATAAGCCCCAGGGTTATACTGAAGTTACAGGTGTGAAGGTCACCCTTTTGAGTAGCTGGGTTCTAGCAGACCCTCTGAGGCCTTCAGGGCACTATTTCTAATCTTCTGCATAGAATCACTTTGAACTCTAAATTTTAGTGCCGGGACAAGGGTTACTGCCTTCAAATGATATTCAGTATCAGGTCAAAAGATGACTCAGGCTTCTCTTTTATCACATCTTTTTCCTAAATACAATTCTAATCACTTCACACCCTGCTTAAAACCCCAGGGACTTCAACAGTTTCTATAAAGTAGAAAGAACAGTGACCCCAGAGTTCTAAACTCAGTTTAGCCACTTAATAGCTGGAGATCACTGATAAGTCACAGGACTGTGCTTTTGTTCTCTGAAGGGTTAGGTGGGGATAACAACATCTATCTTGCAGAGCAGATATAAAAATTAAACAAACAAAGCGTCAAGCAAGTATAAGGTATGGTCTATGCGCCTCACATGAGCAGTATAGGCCACCTCCCCTCCACAGCTCCACCACTTACTGTTCTCTTACAGCAGGAGCTTAGGCCCCAGGCAGACGAGCTGTGTGCCGCCTTCTTTACCCACTTCTGCCTAGCAAACCCTGTCATCCCCTCCAGGCCCAGCTCAAAGGCCATTTCCTAAGTCTTCCTGCAGAGTCATGATGGTTGAGTGCGAAGTGCACAGGCTTTGCTATCAGAACCAAGCTGGAATTCCAGCTTCAAGACATACCAGCTGCCATGATCTTTGACAGGCAGAGGGTTCAGGAAGAAACGGGTTGTGAGAAAAAGAAGGGGATGAGTTTGGCAGAAAGGAAAGGGAAAGGGAAAGGAAAGAATGTTCATTCCACATATAAGTGATATCATACGGTATTTGTCTTTCTCTTTCTGACTTAACTTCACTTAGTATGATAATCTCTAGCTGTATCCACTGTTTCTGCAAACGGCATTATTTCATTTTTTATGGGGTCACTGTTCTTTCTACTTTATATAAACTGTTGAAGTCCCTGGGGTTTTAAGCAGGGTGTGAAGTGATTAGAATTGTATTTAGGAAAAAGATGTGATAAAAGAGAAGCCTGAGTCATCTTTTGACCTGATACTGAATATCATTTGAAGGCAGTAACCCTTGTCCCAGCACTATAGTTAAAAGAAGGAAAATATCATTAATATGAGAAGATCTGTGTGAGCTTCAAAGTAAAAGGGAGGCAGAAAGGAGATATATAACGACCACATGTTGCGGCCACTTAACAAGATCCGATTGCTTCTAGAGCTATGTCATATTTTATAGTATATATCTTTATTATTATTAACAAAACAAAGATGTAATTCACATTCAAGATTGTGTAAGTTAACACTTAAGTGACAACTCTGCTCCATGCTCAGAAACAACATATGTATCTCCCTGTACCAAAACCAAGACAGAAACAATGTGATAAGCAAGGCTCAAGCAAGTAGAGAGTCTAAGGTTCTGGGTCCTGCAGGGAAAGTGTCTCAATGGAAAATGATGTACTGTTTACAGCACACTTTTTGGGGGTTGGAGGTAGCGGGTGGCAATGTTTTTATTTATTTATCTTTCTTTTTTTAATCAACTTTTTAAATTGAAGTCCAGTTGATTTACAATGTTGTTTTAATTTCTGCTGTACAGTAAAGCGATTCAGTTATACATATATATATACATTCCTTTTCTAAAAAATTATTTTCCATTATGGTTTATCATAGGATATTGAATATAGTTCTCTATGCCATACATTAGGACCCTGTTGTTTATCCATTCTATATATAATAGCTCCCATCTGCTAACCCCAAACTCCCACTCCATCCCTCCCCCACCCCCTCCCCCTTGGCAACCACCAATCTATTCTCTATGTCCGGATTCTGTTTCTATTTCACAGATAGGTTCATTCCACATATAAGTGATATCATACGGTATTTGTCTTTCTCTTTCTGACTTACTTCACTTAGTATTATAATCTCTAGCTATATCCATTGTTTCTGCAAACGGCCTTATTTCATTTTTTATGGCTGAGTAGTATTCCACTGTGCATATGTGCCACATCTTCTTTATCCATTCATCTGTTGATGGACATTTAGGTTGTTTCCATGTCTTGGCTATTGTAAATAGTGCTGCTATGAACATAGGGGTGCATGTATCTTTTTTTGTTTTTATAGTGTTTATTTTATTTTTACTTGTTGACAGTTTTGCTTTATTTATTTTTTATTTATGGCTGTGTTGGGTCTTCGTTTCTGTGCGAGGGCTTTCTCTAGTTGTGGCAAGCGGGGGCCACTCTTCGTCGCGGTGCGCGGGCCTCTCACTATCACGGCCTCTCTTGTTGCAGAGCACAGGCTCCAGACGCGCAGGCTCAGTAATTGTGGCTCACGGGCCCAGCTGCTCCACGGCATATGGGATCTTCCCAGACCAGGGCTCGAACCCGTGTCCCCTGCATTGGCAGGCAGATTCTCAACCACTGAGCCACCAGGGAAGCCCCATGTATCTTTTTGAATTATAATTTCATCTGGATATATGTCCAGGAGTGGGATTGCTGGATCATATGATAATTCTATTTTTAGTTTTCTGAGGAAACCTCCATACTGTTCTCCACAGTGGCTTTACCAACTTACATTCCTACCACCAGTGTAGGAGGGCTCCCTTTTCACCACACCCTCTCCAGCATTTGTTATTTGTAGACTTTTTTCTTTTCAGGAAAGGCATTTTATTTTAAATACAGCAGTGTGTACATGTCAATCCCAAACTCTCAATCTATCCCTTCCCCCACCCCTTCCCCTGGTAATGATAAATTTGATAATTCATCCTCTAAGTCTGTGAGTCTGTTTCTGTTTTGTAGATAAGTTCATTTGTATCTTTTCTTTATTAGATTCCACATATAAGCTATCTTATGATATTTGTCTTTCTCTGTCTGACTTACTTCACTTAGTATGATAATCTCCAGGTCCATCCATTTTGCTGCAAATGGCATTATTTCATTCTTTTTAATGGCTGAGTAATACTTCATCGTATATATGTACCTACTTATCTGTCAGTCGACATTCAGGCTGCTTCCATGTCTTGGCTGTTGTAAACAGTGGCGATGAACATTGAGGTGCATGTATCCTTCTGAACTATGTTTTCCTCTGGATGTATACCCAAGACTGGGATTGCTGGATCATATGCTGGCTCTATTTTTAGTTTTTTTAAGGAACCTCCATACTGTTCTCCATAGTGGCTGTACCAATTTACATTCCTACCAACAGTGTAGGAGGGTTCCCTTTTCTCCATGCCCTCTCCAGCATTTATTGTTTGCAGCTTTTTTGATGATGGCCATTCTGACTGGTGTGAGGTGATATCTCACTGTAGTTTTGACTTGCATTTCTCTAATAACTAGTGACGTTAAGCATCTTTTCATGTGCCTCTTGGCCATCTGTATATATTCTTTGGAGAAATGTCTGAGTAATATTCCACTGTATATATGTACCACATCTTTATCCATTCCTCTGTCGATGGACACTCAGGTTGTTTCCATGTCTTGACTGTTGTACATAGTGCACAGCACACTTTTTCAAGTTATCACATTCTAGTCCTGTTCACTGGTTTGAAGCCATTTTGGAACTACTTGTGAGCTGTAGGTAACTGACAAGTATGTCACTTTTGTCCAATCTGGCAATGATGTAATTGACACCCCACACTAACCCAAACACTGGTTTTATCTCTACTTGCATTCATCTTAACATTCTTTTCTCCATATAAATTTGTGCTGTTTTGATTTTTCCTTTTAACTGGATATTACATCTGCCTGGTTTCCTTCATATCATAAGAGTAAAATAAATTCTTTGACGCGTGTTCATTCTTATAACTGTATGAGAGCCGTATTTTTAACTTTTCCCAAAAATTATCTGTTAATAGTCCAGAACAGAAGAAGTAACTAAGAGTTTGACTCTTTTTGGGTAGGACAGACTAAAGTAGCCCGTGGCAAGATCAAGCCAAGCTTTCCAGTGATCTGAGGACTTGATCTGTGATATCACCAATATCACAGAACCTCCCCGGACAGGGACCTTAAGGTGGCACTTTAAGAACCAATTCTGAGCTCTGGCCACAAAAGCCCGGTTGGAGGCAATATAAAATTACTAGCCAGAAAGGGGTGAGTACAGAATGAAAAATAAACTCCAACTTAGAGTCTGTAATCCAGAATTTTACTATATGAGAAATTAAATGCTAAGAAGGAACCAACAAATTTATTTAGACGATTTCCCTTAATTCCACTTAGGGAAAATAAAAATAAGAGAGTCGTCCAAAACTGACTTTAACACAAATTATATTTGGAGTCTTCAAAGAGATAAAAAGGAGAATTAGCCTCCAGAAAATCAATAAGAAATTATGATACTAAACTGGTAGAAATAAAACAAAAATTAGTAACTTGGATCAACTAATTAGGGATTTCTAAGGCAAAAATGGAGAAAATCTATATACATGTAAAAAACCCAGCTTTAATGAACTAAATAAATTCTAGACTAGATTAAAGTCAATAGAAAAGAAAACTAAGTGAATTAGACAATATTTCACCCAGGTACAACACAGAAAGATACAGAAACTTTAAACCTTTAAAAAGCAATCAATCTCATACACTGCTGGCAAGAATGTAAAATGGTACAACCATTCTGGAAAACCTTTAGCAGTTTCTTATAAAGTTAAACACACACTTCCATGTGACACAGCAATACCACTCCTAGCTGTTTACCCAAGAGAAATGAAAACTTATCTTCATACAACTGTACAAACGCTATTTCATTTTGTCCCTCTAGAGAGCATACTCTCTGGCTGATTACTGTAGTTCCAGCACCTGGAATAGTATAGTAACTGACATACTATAGGGGCTCAATAAATACATGGTAAATGAATGTATGAATATCTTCAAGGTGCTAAGGGAAAATAACTATCAATCTAAAACATTATATTTAGGAACATTACTTAAGTTTGAAGGAAATGAAGAGATTTTCAGATGTACAGAGATCATAGTTTCTTTCCCACACATCTTTGCTAAGGAACCTCCTAGAGAGAAGGGAACTAAACCCAGATGCAGGAGAACACAGTTACAGCCTGAGTTGTGTCCCCAACTTCTCACCAAATTCATATGTTGGAGTCCTAATCCCCAAGACCTCAGAATGTGACTGTATTTTAAAGAGGTAATTAAGTTAAAATGTGGTCATGAGTTTGGGCCCTAATCCAATGTGACTGGTGTCCTTATAAAAAGAGATTTGGACACAGACGTGCGCACACAGAGGAAAACCCTGTGAGGACACAATGAGAAGGCAGCCGTCCACAAGCCACGGAGAGAGGCCTCAGAAGAAACCCACCCTGCCAACACCTTTACCTCGGACTTCTGGCTTCCAGAATTGTGAGAAAGTAAATCTGTTGTTTAAGCTACTGAATCTGAGGAACTCTTGTTATGGAAGCCCTAGGAAACTGATACAAAGCCAAAGCTGTAAAATATGTTGGTAAATAAACTACTTATTGTAAGAAATTTTAAACCATTTTTTTGTGTTAAAAGGAGCGGTAAAGGGCTTCCCTGGTGGCGCAGTGGTTGGGAGTCCGCCTGCCGATGCAGGGGGCGCGGGTTCGTGCCCCGGTCCGGGAGGATCCCGCGTGCCGCGGAGCGGCTGGGCCCGTGGGCCGTGGCCGCTGGGCCTGCGCGTCCGGAGCCTGTGCTCCGCAACGGGAGAGGCCGCGGCGGTGAGAGGCCCGCGTACAGCAAAAAAAAAAAAAAAAATGAGCGGTAAGCTAAACAAGATTTGGCATGCTCTATTCAGTGGATTCTTAGAACCTGTGAAGACCCTTGTCACATTCAGAGGAGGGCAAAGATGGTGAGAAACCTAAGACTTTGTTAGGAAAGTTATAATTGAGTACGTGTATATTAAACACTTAAAGGAAACCATTCAAAGTACAGTCTCTACAGTGGTAGAAAAGGAAAAAGGATAGAACAAGCTTTTTCAAGGAAAGTAGAAAAAGAAGCAAAAAACCCTATAGAAACCAGAAAATTTTTCAAAAAGATGAAAAGAAATGTAATAAAAGCTCATTGTGGAAACTTGGAAAATAGAGAAAATGAGCATCCACAATTCCAGCAACCCCTGACTTATGCCAGCCTTTCCACAGATATATATGCTCATATAATCATAGAGTTGAGAGCTGATCATTAATGTTTTATAAGCATTTTCTTACTTCATTAAAAACTTTCATAAACAAAATAATTAAAATTGCTCCATAGCCACTTATCCTACAGATGTAACAGAATTTATTATTTATATACCTATTGTTGGACATTTCCTTTTTATATACCATTTCTACTAATTTTTTTTCTGTGTCAGAGAGGAATGCATGCTCATTTTAGAAAAATCTATGAATCACAGACTCACAAAAAGAAGAAAATAAAAGTCATCAATAAGGCCATCATCTAGAATTATCAGTTAACACTGATGTATACTTTTTAGTTTATTTTCTATGTATATTGTATTTCGCTTTCACCATTACAACTAAACTGATTCAAAACATCTTTGCACGTAAATCTGTTTGCATTTTTTAATATAAATTTATTTACTTATTTATTTATTTTTATTTCTGGATGCATTGGGTCTTCGTTGCTGTGCGCGGGCTTTCTCTAGTTGCAGCGAGAGGGGGCTACTCTTCGTTGCAGCGCGCGGGCTTCTCATTGTGGTGGCTTCTCTTGTTGCAGAGCATGGGCTCTAGGCGCATGGGCTTCAGTAGTTGTGGCACGTGTGCTCAGTAGCTGTGGCTTGTGGACTCTAGAGCGCAGGCTCAGTAGTTGTGGCGCACAGTCTTAGCTGCTCTGCGGCATGTGGGATCTTCCCGGACCAGGGCTCGAACCCGTGTCCCCTGCATTGGCAGGCGAATTCTTAACCACTGCGCCACCAGGGAAGTCCTTTGTTTGCAATTTTTTTTCTTTAGGGTAGATTCCAGAATGACTGGATCATAAAGTAGTAATAGTTTTAGGATCCTGATAATGTATTATCAAACTTTGGGGGGAACATTTTCTTTCTTTCATGTTGTTGTACTCAGTGGAACACCCAAATTATTAATCTGAACCCAAAGAGGCAAATCTTCATAAGATTCAGAATCAAACAATAACAGACCCGGTTGGGCATCCCTGGAGCAACAAACTGCCCCCTGGAGGCTCCTCCTCAGACAGGCTTACCAGACATCTTCACTGGCACAGCCCACAGGTACCTCAAGCTCAGTACCTCCTGAACAAAGCTCTTTCTTGTTCCTCCATGGACCTGATCTTCTCCTTGATGGATTCACACCACTAATTACTAGTCATTAGATTAGAGGCACAGATAACTAGAGAGTTACCCTAAGCAACTAATATTCCATAAAATAGCTGGTAGACCAGTAGTTACAACTGAACTGTCACTAAGGCCTACTGGTTCTATTTCTTACAGTGCTCTCAAACCCATCCTCTCGCATCTGCCCCCACCTCCACTGCTCTAGTTTAGATCCTCATCATCTCACCCAGATCACTGTAACAGCTTCCTGACTGGCCTCTCCCACCAATCCGTTCCAGATTAAGATCTACTCCGATTTTCTAAAATTACATAAAGTCAAACTATTTCTAGATTTAAAAACCTCTATTTGTTCTCTACTGCAAAGGGAAACAACTCCAAAGAAAGCTTTCCACGAGCTGATTCTTGTCCACTTATCCCGCCTCCCCTTATCATGACCAGCACCGGCCCCCTCCCAACCCTCTATTTCAGATATGCAGAGCGTACTGCCGTTTCTCGAATATGGCACACTGTTCATGCTTCCTTGCCTTCACATTTATTCCCATCCCTGCCTGGAAAGCCCTGCCCAGTGTACCCACCCTGTGCGGCCAACTCTTACACTTAGTGCTTTCATCTTCCCACCGTAAAACCTACAGAACTCCATCTGTTGCCACCATTGCTTCCTTCCCTCCTACTGCAGTCAAGTGACCTTCATTTTCAAAGGTCAATCCCTCCTCAGGTGTTCTCCATCTTATACCTGGCAAAGCTTTCTCAGAATCCTACCTCCCCCTTAATCACTGCCTCTCACACTCTGCAGGTTCAATACAATCAGCAAATATGCTATAATATCTCTCATCTTTAAAAAGTTCCAAACCTTCTAATAACCACATATCCCCCCAGCTTCTGGCCCATTTGTATGTCCTCCTTGGCCAAACTTTTCATTTTGTCTACACTGGTTCATCTTCAACTCCCATTCACTCTTTAAAAAACTGTTTTTCTTCCAGTTTTGTTGAGACTTACAGCACCGTACAAGTTTAAGGTTCCCATTCAGTCAAACAAACTACCAACGAGGGTGGGGCAGGCAAGAGAGGGGTAACAACCTAACTTACGATGTACAAACTATTATGTATAAAATAAATAAGTTACAAAGATGTGCTGTACAGCACAGGGAATATAGCCAATATTTGATAATAACTATAACCAGAGTATAACCTTTAAAAATTTTGAATCACTATGTTGTACACCTGAAACTTATATAATATTGTACAACAACTACACCTCAATAAAAAAAAAAAAACCAACATACTACCAACAGGCTTCTATCTCTAGCCCCTCGACCACATAGCCAGACCCCTCCTGAGATCCAGACTAGGACATCCAAGACCTGACTAACACCTCCCCTCACATAATCACATACATCTGAAAGTGAATTTATCCAGAACGAAACTCTTGATTTCCCCCTGAAACCCCTTCCTCTGGTTCATCTTTCCCTGTAATAACTGACCCGTCACCTCCCTGGCTGTTGAAGTCAAAGCCAGGAGTCATTCTTGAGTCCATCAACTCCATCCACCCATCCATTCTACCTACATAGTTCATCCATTTCTCTCCATTTTCATCGCTAATGCTCCAATCCAGGCCACCATTATCTACTGCAGCAGTTTCCAAACTTGTTCATTTGCTTCTACCCTCGCTGTCCTCCATGCTACCGTCCTCAACGCATCAAAAGTGATCTTCTTAAGATGTAAATAGTATCACCACATTCCTCTGCTTAAAATTCTTCAATGGATGCCCCTTCACACTTCAACAGAATAAAAGCTTGTCACGGCCAGTGAGATGCTACATGACCTAGACACTGCTTGTCTTGCCAATCTCATCTCATTCCCCCCTTCCTCCTCGCTTTCCTTGCTCTGATCCTACTGTCATCCGTCGATTCCTAGAACATGACAAGTTTCTCAAATCTCAGGGGCATAACACGCTGCTCTGTGTTTAGGATGCTTCTCCCCCATTTTCTGTAACCAAATGTTTTACATGCGGCATCTTGTTTAATCTTCATAGAAACCGCATGAGCTACATACTATTACTTCCCATCTTTTTTCCATTCACATGTACTTATTGCTCACTTACCACTTAACTGAACGTGGATATAATAGGAAGTCACTGGAGAACTGGAGTTGACAAACGAGAGCCTGTGGGGCTAATCCAGCATGCCTCTCCCCCACTTTTTTTTTTTTTTTTGCTCAGTTTTAGAACAGTAAAATTGAGCAGAGAGTACAGAGTTCTCATATACTCCTGGCCTTTCATCCAGCACCAGAGTGGTACATCCGTTACAATCCATGAACCTATATTGAACACCTTTATCACCCAAAGTTCATAGTTTACATTAGGGTTCACTCTTGGTGTTGTACCTTCTATGGGTTTTGACACATCCACCATTGTAGTATCACAGGGAGTAGCTTCACTGCCCTAAAAATCCTCTGCTCTGCCTATTCATCTCATCCCTTGCTCCTCCCTAACCCCTGTGGCCACCACAGATCCTCTTACTGCCTCCACAGTTTTGCCTTTTCGAGAATGTCACGTAGTTGGAATCATATAGTATGTAGCCTTTTCAGATTGGCTCCTTTCGCTTCGTAATAGTATGCATTTAAGATTGTTCCATGTCCTTTCATAGCTTGATGGCTCATTTCTTTTTTCTTTACAATTTTTTATTTAAATATATTTGACATACAACATTCTGTAAATTTAAGGGTGCAGCATGTTGATTTGATGCATTTATACACTGTAATATGATTGCCACCGTAGCGATAGTTAGCACCTCTATCACATCACATAAGTATCATTTCTTTTTTGTGGTGGGAATAATTAAGATCTAGTCTCCTAGCAAGTTCAATGCTTGTAACACATTATTGTCTATATTGCTCATTTCTTTTTAATGCTTTAATATTCCTTTGTCTGGATGTACCACAATTTATCTATTGACTAACTTAACTTGAATGCTTCCAATTATGAATTTGGCAATTATGAATAAAGCTTCTATAAACATTTGTGTGCAGGTTATTTCCCATATTTCAATGATCAGAAAACTGAACACAGGGAGGAGCCCCGACTCTTCAAACTGCTTCGCTGTACCGTCACCCTGTGGGAAAAGGGATCCTGGCTCAGGTTATCACACGCTGTGCCCACACCTGTGGGGAGCAGTGGGCTCTATTTCCAGATGAAGAGTAAAGAAGGGATCCTGGGAAGACAGAAACACCTGTTCAAACCAACTCCACACTGTTGAAACCCATGTAAAGAAGGCTCCCAGGTACGAGCGATCTGAACCAGAAGGATAAAATACTAGGTACATCTATTACAAACAAATCTTAAGAAACTGCATTCATGCAATGATGCTGAAACCAATTTATTAATTGTAAATAATTTATCTTTCAGCCAGTATACTCTACTCTTTCAATATGTTTTGTAACAGACTAGAGTAGGACAAGCAAATTAGTCTAGTATCTTCTCTCTGGGTTGTAATCCTTCTTTAGAATTTTGCTCTCAAAAGCATTTCTCTGTTGAATGAAGAAAGGAGGAAAGAAGGAGCGAAGGCAGGGAGGGAGGGATACATATACATACACATACACATACACATACACACACACACACGAATGTAATTTCAGGGGTCCTGCTGAGGTCAGTCCAGAGAACGAAGGATCACTGGCTTAAATGCCAAGTGGTCAGGGGGATATAAATGTGGCCTTGGGCTTCCCTGGTGGTGTAGTGGTTGAGAGTCCGCCTGCCGATGCAGGGGACACGGGTTCGTGCCTCGGTCCGGGAAGATCCCACATGCTGTGGAGCGCCTAGGCCCATGAGCCATGGCCGCTGAGCCTGCGCATCCGCAGCCTGTGCTCCGCAACGGGAGAGGCCACAGCAGTGAGGCCCGCGTACCACCAAAAAAAAAAAAAAAAAAAAAAAAATGTGGCCTGGCTGAGAATCTACAGTCAGTAAGTGAAAGTTATTATTGGTTGCTAGCCAAGTGCTATATGCTGTTATTACTGTTTCTTTTGTTTCAATCATGTTGCATATTATCTACTCTTCTCGGTCTGCTCAGATCAAAAAGAAAAATTTATTTTAACAGTGATGATTCACGTAGTACCTGAAAGAGACTGGAGTATTAATTAAGACAACTGCCTAGTGTGTGCTACAAAATGCAATTTTTGTTGGGCAGATTTAAAATATAAATCTAGAGACAAGTCAGAAGAGAACATCAAAAGAGAGTTGCTATATAGGAGTTTGATTTTTGTTTTTGTCCAGAGAAGCAAAAAGAAATCATGAAAGCTTGGAGCTCAGTGTGAGGTTCTACAAAAAATCATGATGCACCACAGGGTGGAAGACTAATGAACCCAAGGATAAGCTTCAAAGCAAAACAATTATGTAACCAAGGAGTTTATCTGCTTGCTTCAAACATTCCACAGAACTCCACTGTAGGTGGTACATAAAATATGGTTTAAAATGACTGAATTTCATTCTTTTTTTATGCTTGTATTTTACCCATTTCCTTGTTCAACATTTCTTCTGCATTCTTATTCCTTCCATGTTAAATTTTGCTCACTAGAACTTTGATTAGTGCCTTCACTGAGAGCCTATGTATGAGTAGTAAACCCTCAGTCTATGTTATAAATTCAATTTCTGTCCTTTTCCTCTTCAGTTTAATCTGTTTACATTTAATTGTTGGTTCAGATAAATTTGGATATCTGTCACCTTATTTTGTGCTTTCTGTTTACCCTGATTTTCTTTTGCTTCCTTCTTTCTTATCTCCTAATAATTTAACTGTTTCTTTAGACTCCTTTATCTCTCTTTATTGGTTTGGAAGTATATGGGTTTTGATTTTTTCTTCTATCCTTTTAGTGTTTGCCCTTTATATTCTGAGACATTCTTACTTGGCTTAGTGTGTAAAGTTAATTTCTCTACCCTATGGTTGAATAGGATCTTAGACAGTATCAATCACAATTAATGAATTATTTTGACCTTATTTTTTTAGAACACCCAAATTAGCATCTCATGTTGTTTTATATAGTGATTGTTTCTTAAGATTCATCTGTAAGTTTTCCAACTATTTTGCTCTCCATTTCTTCTTACATCCTGTTTGTTTATGTGTTCAATTTCATGCTTCCTGAGAAGAACTTTCCTGAGAAGTAAGAATCTTTTAAGCTCTTAAACTTAATGCTGTTGAAAGTAACAGTTTGCTGGATATAAAGTTCCAAGTTGTTACTTCCCCTCAGAACTTTGAAGACATTCCTTTGCCTTCTGTCGTCTATTATCACATCTTCTGTAAATTTAAGACTTTCTGAAAGATTTTCTTCCATCTTTCTAATTCTGGGGTTCTACAGCTTCCCCAAAGTGTGTCAGGTACAGATCTAATTTCATTTTCCTGCTTGGGATTCATTCTATTTAATTTAAAGATTCATTTTGAGAAGGGTCCTCATGGGGAGAGGAGTGGCCCGAAGTGGCGAGTCTGAATCCAAGCGTGGCTAGAGGGCGTCCACGCAGAGGGGCAGCTGGCAGGGGTGTGTCGGAACCTAAGCATGGCAAGGAGGCTGTCCACATAGTGTAAGGGGGATTAGTGGGGGGGCCAGCAGAACCTGAATGGGAGTGAAGAGGGCATCCACATGGAAGGTAGGCTCAGAAGCAGGTGTTGGAGCCCAAATCGGGTGAGGAAGGCATCTATGCAGGAAAGGACTAGTGGCAGAGATGAGAGGCTTGTCACATACCGGAAAACTTACCAAACAAGCAAAAATATCAAGAATAATGGAAGCCAGATTTATTCTGTCAAAGAAGGGAGCTACACTATGGCAAGTGAGAAAACTGGAATGAACCCTGTAGTACTGGAATGAAACTGGAAGTACTAGTATGAATTCATGGTTTTTGTTTTGTTTTTTGCGGTACGCGGGCCTCTCACTGTTGTGGCCTCTCCCGTTGCGGAGCACAGGTTCCAGACGCGCAGGCTCAGTGGCCATGGCTCATGGGCCCAGCCGCTCCGCGGCATGTGGGATCTTCCCGGACCGGGGCACGAACCCATGTCCCCTACATCGGCAGGCGGACTCTCAACCACTGCGCCACCAGGGAAGCCCCATGGTTTTTAATATGTAAAAATATAAATAAATAAAACCAACAAAATAAATATAGTACTTCAAAAAAGATTGAATGTATATGTGTATATAAATGAAAAAGACTTAAATTTTATATATTTACATTTTTACATAAATAAAAATATATTAAAAAAAGTTTGAAGGGGACTGTGAACAGTAACTCCCAATAATGAGCATATGTGGCATCCAGTTCTTAGCTTCTAAATACAATTCTTATCCAAAGGGAACAAGAGCTCCTTGAAGAAACGGCTAATTCCAGGGCTGGGCCATGGAAAGGACAAGATGAGCTTGGAAAGCAAGGAAGTGCTCAATGAATGATGGGAGACATAGCAAAAGGACACACCAGTCAGCTTGAAGGGAGTCTCAATGATCAAATGTGGAACGACTTGGGCATTAAAACAAATACTGATAGTAACAGATTATAATCCATTGAAGAAAATAGGAAACCATGAGCCCACTCTGATATAATTAAGTAAATAAATGAATTTAAAGTTTGATAAGGAACAAGATGTTTACAAGGTTTTAATATGCCTCCACACAAAAGCATTAATACCAAAGGAAAAACGGTAACTGCAAAGGTAAGAAGTCTGGCAGACACCACCTCAGTCAAGTGATCAAAGTGCACACTATCAGTCATGGGGAAAACTGACATCGTGCAGTAAGAAAGAATACATGCAACACTTCTGTGATATTCCTGACAAAGATGAATCAAACATCTTTGATTTGAATTCACACCTGAATCAAACACCAAGGGAACACCTGACAAACCCAAACAGACATTCTACAAAATAACTGTAATCTTCAAAAGAGTCAAAATCGTTCAAAGTCAAGGAAAGAATGTGATACAGTTCCAGATTGGAGATAAGACAACTAAATACAACTGTGACTCTGAACTTTTTGCAGTAGAGAACATTATTGGGAAAACTGGCAAAATTTGCACACAGTCTAAGAATTAAGATAGTGGTAATGTTAGTTTTCTGATTTTGATGGCCTTTTATGGTTAAGTTGGAGAATGTTCTTGCGCTTGAGAGGGAATGGCATGTCAACAACTTTATTCTCAAATTGTTCAGAAACAAAGCATTCATACAGCTTTTCTACAAGCTTGCAATTGTTTCAAAATAAAACAGTGCAAAAAACAATAGGTTTAGACAAACACCAAGATTACCATTTATAGAGAGAAGTGACCTATTAACAAGGGGTCAAACATTTTTTGCATGCCACTGGGAAACTATGATTACTTAGGGAACTGGCATCCTTCTGACAAATGTCAGTAAAGCTTAAAGGAGAAATTATCGTATTTATCCTACAACAACCCTTTCTCAGAAGGATATTATTAAAAGACCATTCTGAAAATCTTACACAAACCCACCACACACACAGAATTAATTTCAAGACTGACTCAACCCAAACCGAGCTCGTTCTTTCAATTTACATCCTGCTTATGACCCATCTTGAGAAGTCTATCAGCTATTGTACTAACCCAGTCAGGGGCTCACATTTCCAGGACAGCATCAGTTACTTGTAAAGTAAACTGACCTATACAGTCAAATTTGAGTAATACTGCTTCTCTTGGATGTTAACAAATGATCAATTATTTTAGTATTAAAGTCTAGTAGAGAGTATATCACAATAACTCTACTACATGCCATTTCACTAAAAATACATCGGGGAGTGTGACTGAAGGAAAAAATCAGTTTAAAACAAATTCACTGTTTTCATCCCTTTAAGGTAGCAATAGCAGTTTTTTGTGCTCCAACCTTATATTCTAGATGCATTAAGAAAATGTCAAGTATCAAGAAGTAGAAAATATGGCCTAAAAAGAAGTCTAGCTCATTTGAAAAGGAAAAAGATGCAGCAGCCTGACTTAGAAGAGGAAACAACTTTTTTTTTAAGAGTAACCAACACATTTTATTTATTTATTTATTTATTTTTATTTTTTATTATTATTTTTTTTTTGCGGTACGCGGGCCTCTCACTGTTGTGGCCTCTCCCGTTGCGGAGCACAGGCTCCGGACGCGCAGGCTCAGCGGCCATGGCTCACGGGCCCAGCCGCTCCGTGGCATGTGGGAGCTTCCCAGACTGGGGCACGAACCCGTGAACCCCGCATCGGCAGGCGGACTCTCAACCACTGCGCCACCAGGGAAGCCCTATTTATTTATTTTTAACATCTGTATTGGAGCATAATTGCTTTACAATGTTGTGTTAGTTGCTGCTGTATAACAAAGTGAATCAGCTGTATGTATACGTATATTCCCATATCGCCTCCCTCTTGCGTCTCTCCCCCACCTTCCCTATCCCACCCCTCTAAGTGGACACAAAGTACTGAGCTGATGTCCCCGTGAGATGCGGCTGCTTCCCACTAGCTATCTGTTTTACATTTGGTAGTGTATATATGTCCATGCCACTCTCTCACTTCTTCCCAGCTTACCCTTCCCCCTCTCCATATCCTCAAGTCCATTCTCTACATCTGCGTCTTTATTCCTGTCCTGCCCCTAGGTTCGTCAGAACATTTTTTTTTTTTTAGACTCCATATATATGTGTTAGCATACGGTATTTGTTTTTCTCTTTCTGACTTACTTCACTCTGTATGACAGACTCTAGGTCCATCCACCTCACTACAAATAACTCAATTTTGTTTCTTCTTATGGCTGAGTAATATTCCATTGTATATATGTGCCACATCTTCTTTACCCATTCGTCTGTCGATGGACACTTAGGTTGCTTCCATGTCCTAGCTATTGTAAATAGCGCTGCAATGAACATTGTGGTACATGACTCTTTTTGAATTATGGTTTTCTCAGGGTATATGCCCAGTAGTGGGATTGCTGGGTCCTCCATAGTAGCTGTATCAATTTACATTCCCACCAACAGTGCAAGAGGGTTCCCTTTTCTCCACACCCTCTCCAGCATTTATTGTTTGAAGATTTTTTAATGATGGCCATTCTGACCGGTGTGAGGTGATACCACATTATAGTTTTGATCTGCATTTCTCTAATGATTAGTGATGTTGAGCATCCTTTCATATGTCTGTTGGCAGTCTGTATATCTTCTTTGGAGAAATTAGGTCGATTTAGGTCCTCTGCCCATTTTTGGATTGGGTTGCTTCTTTTTGTTTTTTGATGTTGAGCTGCATGAGCTGCTTGTATATTGTGGGGATTAATCCTTTGTCAGTTGATTCATTTGAAAATATTTTCTCCCATTCTGAGGGGTGTCTTTTCGTCTTGTTTACGGTTTCCTTTGCTGTGCAAAAGCTCTGAAGTTTCATTAGGTCCCGTTTGTTCATTTTTGTTTTTATTTCCATTTCTCTAGGAGATGGGTCAAAAAGGATCTTGCTGTGATGTATGTCACAGAGTGTTCTGCCTATGTCTTCCTCTAAGAGTTTTACAGTGTCTGACGTTAAATTTAGGTTTTTAATCCATTTTGAGTTTATTTTTGTGTACGGTGTTAGGGAGTGTTCTAATTTCATTCTTTTACATGTAGCTGTCCAGTTTTCCCAGCACCACTTATTGAAGAGGCTGCCTTTTCTCCATTGTATATTCTTGGCTCCTTTATCAAAGATAAGGTGTGACCATATGTATGGGTTTATCTCTGGGCTTTCTATCCTGTTCCATTGATCTATATTTTTGTTTTTCTGCCAGTACCATACTGTCTTGAATACTGTAGCTTTGTAGTACAGCCCGAAGACAGGGAGCCTGATTCCTCCCGCTCCGTTTTTCTTTCTCAAGATTGCTTTGGCTATTCGGGGTCTTTTTGTTTCCATACAAATTGTGAAATTTTTTGTTCTAGTTCTGTGAAAAACGCCACTGGTCGTTTGATAGGGATTGCACTGAATCTGTAGATTGCTTTGGGTAGTGTAGTCATTGTCACAGTGTGGATTCTTCAATACGCAAATCAATGTGATACACCATATTAACAAACTGAAGGATAAAAACCGTATGATAATCCCAATAGATGCAGAAAAAGCCTCTGACAAAATTCAACACCGATTTACGATAAAAGGAAACAACTTTTTGACGTGGGGTGAAGAAGAGATACTGATGTATAATGGACAACAGCAGGAACTAGCCTAATTTGCATAATGAATATAAATCAGGGAGTAGCCGTTTATATTTAAATTTCTTAGCTGAAAGACAACAGTGATACACTGATACAGAAAAACAAAATCAGAGTACTTCCAAATATAAGCATTTTTAGAAGGACTTTAATTACTCTACTACAAAAGCACTCCATGTGACACTAGTGTCAGTATGAGGCTTTCAACAACAATGCGGTGCTACAATTTGCCCTTTCCACAGCCACAAGTGTAAACTCCATTAATATTGCTTCTTTTCAGGGACTGTTTAATTGTATCCCATAGATATCAGTAGATCGTGTAATTTACTTTAAAAATATTTAAGACAGAAGCTGGAAACGGGATAAGAAAAAGCAACAGACTTGGTTCCTAACATTTGGCTGTTCGAAACTATCAAATGGTGAGCTCTTATCACCTTTAAAGATATTCAAAATAACATGGCTCGAGGTCTAAAAACAACTCCAGAAATGAGTCATAGTATTTTACCAAGTCAATGTAATTATTCTCTATTTTACCAAACTAAAAATATTTATTTAGATACATATGGTCTAGTATGTATATACTTATATTATAGATTTACGTATATTTATAGAGTATATATGTAATATGTATATATTTATATACATATTAGAATGAATACATATACACACATATTTGTTTATAGTCACAACTTCATATATTGCAAAAGTACTTGAAGATCTCTCTATGACAAAAGTGATAGTTCCATAATGGGAAACAAACAGGCGCTATATAAAGGGAACATATCAGGATTTCTTTAGCAAGCACAGAATTCCAGTCTACCACACACTCTGCTGTGGGGGACGTGGAAGTGACTGCTCCCAGGAGTGACAGAAGCTGTGCAGCAGACCCCTTTGCACCGGAGATCTGGATGTTTAGGAAACTGATCAATGAAACCGCAGTATACAATGTCTGAAAGGATGGAGTCTTCCAGTCAACAGTTAATTCAACAAACATTTACTGAGTATCTGCTATGTGCTGAGTGACCAAACTCTTTCAAACTTCTGCACCAATCCAGCCATCCTTCCCTGCCTTCTTACTGTTACAGGGATGAAGTCTTTCTGTGTCCCCCTAAGGCTAACACATTTCCCCTGAGCTTGGGATTCCATCCCTTCCTGCTACACTAGAGACTTCACTTTTCCCAATTCGATCATCAGCAGGTAAGCCTGCTCAAGCCTCTCCTACCTTCTGACTGGCTTCCTTCCATCCCCATCCGCCTCTTCCCTTCTTAGCTGAGTGACTCGAAAGGGTTGGTCACATTTGCTGTCTTACCTCTTCAGCTTTCACTCATTCTCTGCCTACTGCAACCCGGCTTTTGTTTCATCGTTTCACTGAAATTATTACAGAAGGCTACTGCTCTCCTTGTCTCTGAAGCAAACGAAAACTCCTTAGTCACTGACTTCACAGAAGCAATCGTCACTCTTGATCACTCCTTGAAACATTCTCTTTTTTGGCTTCCATGATACCATGTTCCCTTGGATCTCTGGTCACATCCTCTCAGTCAGCCTCCTTTAGAGCGTCTTTGTCTTGTCATCCTTTAAATGCTGGGGCTTCCCAGAGTTCCACTATATGCTACCCTCTCTCACCTGACTCTATGAATTCTCTATGGGGAGTCTCGCCTAGTCACATGGCTTCAACGACAGTATTTTCCTGATGATTCAAAGCTATATGTATCCCCAATTCAGAGCCTCTCTTCATGCATTTAATTTGTGTACATGATGAAATCTTTTAGGATATCTACCTAGCTCATACAATCTCCCAGTTTCTAAAAACTGCCTCTCATTCTACCTAGAGTGTAGCAATGATAGGATGCCCCAAACCAGGTCTGTAATATGTGAGCCCCAGTCCCTTCATCACAACTGAATAGACATCTGCTCCAAGTTGCGCCGACCAGATTCCCATGCCAGGAATCTGACTGAGGCTGAATCTGTGTTCAAACTGGAATTCTCAAACACTGCTGGTGAGTGTGTAAACTACAACTTTGAAAACTGGCAGTATCTCCAAATACATACATACCTAATGACCCAGCAATTCCACTCCTAGACATAAACCAAGAGAAATAATCGCATATGTGCTCAAAAGACAAACGTTAAGAACATTCATAGAAGCACTCCCTATAATAAGCAAACATTGGAAACTACAGAAATCTCCATCATCAGTACAATGAATAAATGGAGATATGTTCATCAGATGGAATATTATAGCAGTGCAACAACATGGATGAATCTCACAAATATTCTAAGCAAAACGGTACAAAAGAGTATATGCTCTAAGATTCCGTTTATATAAATTTCAGGAAATATAATTTATATAAATGCAGGAAAAGATGAAAGAAAAGTAATCTATGGTGTTAGAAGGCAGGATGGTGGTTATAATTCAGGGTTTATGCAGTGACTAAAAGGGAGCGTCAGGGGGCTTCTAGGGTGCTGGTAATATTCTGTTTCTTGATCCGGTTTTAATAGCATAGGTATGTTCACTCTGTGAAAATGCATTTAATTTATGCACGATGCACTTCCTATATGCATGTTATTGTTCAAGATTCTCAGCTAAATCTGAACTGGAATCCTGAACTGAGATTTAAATTCTCCTTTGTGATAAGTCTTTACAGTAACAGATTTAGTACAGGAATAATGAGAGTAAGTATAGTAATGGAGAGAACAAATAAAGTATAATAGAGCCCCAGAGAAAGAAATCATTTAGGAAGAAAAACTTTACATGGGAGGTGCCTTTCAGATAAGAACATTTACCAATTTCTTGCTCCTTATCTAGGCTAATTATTGTCAAGAATTCTCTCAAAGGAAGAGAATCAAGACTTGAGAGGTCTAGCCAGATGGAGCTAATCAAGTCGTCTTCCTGGCTTTGATGCCTGGGTGTCTGAAATGATAGAAGGCTGAGGGCCCCATGGGGTAGCACTGCTGGCAACCCCACTCAAGTTCTGCAAACCAACACACAAGATGCTTTCAATCTATTCCACTGCAGGTGTATTTAATGACACAGTCACAGTTTCTTTTAAAATTTTCTTGTAAAATATTATGTTCTATTCAAATAAATGCAAAACAAAAGACTTCAACTGAAAGCCAGCGTGATTTAAACTTTAACAGGTTCTGTTAAAGTTTAATGCTTCTGTCATTTCTAATGTTATGAATTTATAATTATATATTTCATTTTGGACTCCTTCCTAAAACACAATGTATGCATTTCTATCTTATGTCTGCCTCTTACAGCTCTGCTT
Organism: Lipotes vexillifer; assembly: GCF_000442215.2. Taxonomy (NCBI): domain Eukaryota; kingdom Metazoa; phylum Chordata; class Mammalia; order Artiodactyla; family Lipotidae; genus Lipotes; species Lipotes vexillifer. The sequence goes on from NW_006790073.1 coordinate 678,064, forward strand.
TCTAACCTCACATCTTACTGCCTCCATCATTAGTTTGGAGTATCAGCCTCAGGGCCTGACATTCACTTGGCCACCACACCCTGACACCTATCAAGATAGTGCTGAAACAGAAACTGGCAATGACAGAAGACTCCAAGGGGATCAAAAATAAAAAGCAACTAAAAATATCATCACTACTTAGTGAGTCACCCCTGAAAATAACTATACAGCAGAACACATCTTTTGGCAAGATGCTCATTTAGGTCTACTGGCATCTAGTAATTTATTTTAGGAAAGAAAGAAAACAGAAAGGAAACCGACACAGAGATCTAATTAAATCTAGAAAAGATGATTATTTTTTAAGGTGGTTCAGTGAAACCATAATATGCAATCCAATGACAATTAGCCCAACACATAATGGCAGAGTGAATATGAGTTTAGTTTACTGTCCCACAGTAGGGACAGAACACTGTCTGTGCCCTCAAGAAGCCAGCCCTCTGGCTGTGAAGACAACATAACCTCAGAAGGAAAAAACTGTGTGTAACTTGGTTGCTAAGGGGCATGGGGCAGATTACATGTGCAACAGTCTTTCAGAGGAGAAAAACATTCATTGAATATGCTAGGCCTAGAAGACAGATAGAAGTGTAAAGGAGGAAAGGCCTGGGAGAAGGTACCTAACATGAGAAGCAGGCACTCACACAGTGAGGGAATGGAGAACAGAGAACTGATGAGTTTGATGCAGGAAAAGATGAAATAAAGTATTTAATAAAATAGAATTGAGTTTCCTTTTGATCTGTCATAGGTGAAAACAGCATTGTTTTTAACAATAGAAGTTCACTATTTCAGTATATAAAAGCTCGTTAGACTTAGATTTCTTACATTTTGAATTTAGCAAGGTGCAGTTAAAGTTTATTTAAATGCAATATAAGGTTAAGAGGCTTGTAAAGGAAAGAATGGCAAAAAAAAAAAAAAAAAAAAAGAATTATCTCAGAAACTGCTTAATCTATTAAGGAGACAGAGTGTAGTGAAGCAGGAAAGTAATGCAGAGGCATCAGCTCACTAAGGCTTTTATCTGGTTGGTTCTTTCACTGATTCACTCTAGCTATGTTCTCTTGGGCAAATCCCAAAACTTCTTCCAAGACCTGTTCAAGGGTATAATTAATAAGTTAAATAGATAAGTGGTTTCAAATTTTTTTTTAAATGTGAAACCCTTGAACGTCCAAATCTATTTCTACCCAGGAGGAATATATAAAATAGACACATGAGAAACTGCTCTGGAAGACCACAGCCCCAGTGACCGGACGACCCTGTGACTCTCCCTAACCCATCCCACCACTTTTGCCTCCCGTAATATGTAGCCCCAGAGATATTTTCCAAGCCCGTAGGTCCCTCTGGAACATAAGTTATAAGTCTCCAGACTACACATTCCCAGAGGCCTTTCTAGTTTAAGATGGGGGGGCTGGGGGGTTGTTCCTCTTATCGAGTGAAATCACAAGTAGTAGTTAGTTGGTAGAGAGGAAAGATGTTAAATAATACAAACATACCTTAAACATTTTAATTTTAACCCAAACCAAATAAGTGTTCAATCATTTGCCAATATTTTGTTGTAAGGTTAAATTCTTTCCTTTGAGAGGGAATCCATTGATTGTATTCTGCAAAAACCATATCCATAAGATACCATCTGACACCTCCAGTTTCTGTTTCTTTAGAGAAAGACCTTTAAGACCCCTCAGAAGCAATCTGAGTTCAGAGTCTTTCTAGATTTTCATGATTTTTGTTCCTAGGCTTTCACTGATGGCTTGCCAACGTCTAACTCAACAACAGATTTGAGTAACTCATACTCATCAAATTGTCCAAAGTATTTCACTTAATTATCATAGAGATAACTCTTACAGTCATATTTCTTTGGTTTATATACATTTAAAGTACATAATTACAATAACAAATACAACTAATAAACATGCTTGGGAACCAACAGTTAATTCGTGGTAAGTCAGCAATTCAATTGACGGGAACAGCCTTAAGAATTAAGCATGCCTGTATGTTTTACAGATGGAAGGAATAAGTATAAGTGGGATTTGGTTAAGAGGAATTTGATTAAATGGATAGTAGAGAGCATTTTTACTGTGCATAAGTCTATCAAAATTAAACATTTTAGAAGCTGCTGTTTATATGTAATTGTGTGTTAATTATACATTATTTCATTAATTGAATTGCTAAATAAAGAGTTGGGTTTGCAAGATTCTCTACTTGTCAACACCATTAACTTAGTAAGCATTCCTGAATACACTTAAAAACAATTACATGTAAAAGTCTTGTGGTAGCCAGCTTCCAAAATGGTCCCCTCAAATCCCTACAACCTAGCCATTCACACCCTTGTGTAATGCCCTCCTGCACTGAATTAGGGCTGACCTGAGTGGCCAACGCAATACCACAGAAGTGATGGGGTGTGAATTCTGAGGCATAAAAGGCACTGTAGCTTCTGCCTAGTCTCTTGGATCACTCTCTCTGGGGGAAGCCAGCAGCACATGATGAGAATGTCCAAGAAACCCAGCGGAGAGGCCAATGTGAAAAGGAACTGAGGCCTCCAGCCAACAGCCAGCCACGTGAGCCTTCAGGTGACGGCAGCTCCAGCAGACCTGCAACCTCACGGGAGACGCTGAGCTAGAACTGCCTGTCCAAACTGCTCCTCAATTCCTGCCACACAGAAACCAGGAAAGTTAACAAATTATTTTCATTTTAAGCTACTTAGTTTTGGGGTGAATTGTTATGCAGGTCTATGATAAATCTAAAATTCTCACTGTTTTAGGTCTTTTTAGGTTAAACTTATCTAGTTTAAAAAAGTGAGAAATTCATCCTCTAAACTTAGGGGTCAGCAAACTATGGCCCCTGAGCCTTTTTTTTTTTTTTTTAATTTAAAAGGTTGTTTTTAAAAAATGAAGAAGAATGTGCAACAGACGCCATATGTGGCCCACAAAGTCTGAAATATTTACTATTTGGCCTTTTACCGAAAAAGAGTGCTGACCTCTGCTATAAACTCCAGTAATGGAGGCAAGTACTGCTTTGAGTTCATCGTCCGCATCCTAGTGGGCTCTAATAACACTCATCTAGGCTGATGAAGAGTGGAGGACTCAGGAGAGGCTTCTTTCCCCTAGGCTGAGATTCAGACACCTTCGAAGAGGCTGTGGCTATTGGCTACGTGAGAAACATGCAGCTGCTGGTGGCACAGAAACTTCCAGGAGAGCACCAGCCAGAGCTGGGCTGTGCAAGGGGCCTGCCGTTTGTCAAGACCAGCTCTCTCAGTGGGAAGAATGCAGCCTCGGATACAGCTGAAGCTGCTGAAGAAATAGCTGGCAGGTGAGGAGACAAAGGCTCCAGGGTGTTGCTTAGATTGGTCTGTGAGGACCCCTGAGCTCTTGCACTAAAGAACGGAAATTCAGACCTGGGAAGAGAAGCACAGGTGACCTCTGAACAACGCATGTGGGTTAGGGGATCCCTCTGCACAGAGGAAAATCCACACATAACTTACAGTCAGCCTTCCACACCATCCTCAGGTCCTCCGCATCCATGGGTTCTACCAATTGCAGATCATATAGCACTGTAGTACTTACTATTGAAAAGCATCCCCATATAATTGGACCCACACAGTTCAAACCCCTGTTGTTCAAGGGTCAGCTGTACTTCCTGCTACTCTCACCTTGTATTGGGCTGTACCCTGCAGATCTACAAGGCTTGCACTTGCTCAGCTTTAAGACCGAAGAAAGAGCCCAGAGTCAGCGACAGAGACATCAATGGTTTAATGGATGGGAGAGCTTACACGTCTGAAGCAAGGTCCTGGAGCAACACCCCGCTGTGTGTGGCCTACAGTGGGCAGGACACGATGGCAGTCTTCACTCCCAGGGAAGGGGAGATTGCCAGTCATAGGGGGAACTGGTGTCAGGTTGGCTCATCGGTTAGCAGGGAAACTAGCAAAGGGGCACGTTCCTCACCACTCCTTTGATGAGAACAATCGCTAGCTGGGGCTGGGGCCAGCATGTAGGAAGGTCAGTCATGTGAGTAGGGTGTAGGTGAAACAGGCACTGGTTGAGCAGGGCCAGTACAGAGAGCCAGAGTGCAGCCATCTTGAGTGGCCTGACCATGCACCTTGCAGCGTCTCTCCAGTCCCTCTACTGACAAAGCCTAACACTGCACCGGCTGGCAAAAGGGAAAGGTTTACAGGGTCCAATTCCAATATCACAAAGCAAAGAAGGGGAGATTTGAAGCTGAGGGATAATAAATTGATAACTGACACCAAACTTCCTCTTTTTTCTCATCTACTTTGTCCTGCTCTTTTTTTTTTTTAAGGAAAAACATGTTAGCATATATTGTGAGATTCAATATTTCTCACTGTTATTTAATAAAATAAGCCACAGGCACTCAACTTCATTCTATTATGTAACTTATTTTCAGAGTTTAAAAGACCTCTAGTGAATTGGAGGAGTTTCACATTCCTATCTAGTTATCCAATGTTGGGGGGAAAAGACAAAAACAAAAAAGGAAGTGTGATAGCTAAAAAACAAATTCCTAAGTCCCAAAGCATAAGAGATTGGGTAATACTCATAAACTAGAAATGTGTTCTTCATCATCGAAAGCTACAAGTCAGCTGCCCAACTGTGTGTGGCGGGTGTTAAATACTACACTAAACAGAACTATAGAGACTGGATGGGTACTCAGTTGTTTCCTGAGCAGAAATTATTTATGCAACTTGCTTCCTCTGAAAGAATATCCTCCACGGCAAATTACCCTAGCTTGGTCACATCTGTGATGTCACTGACCTCACCCAGTGATTGCTATTTAGGCAGAAAAGATGAAGATGAGAGCAAACTATTACATAAAGAATTGAAGGGAATTCTAAACACTCTGAAATCTGTGAAATGGCAAAGCTCAGGAACTCTTCAAATAACAAGTCAGCTCATATAACATGAGAGTCCAGGGAAGGCAGTTCATATAATACAAGGGAAAAAGAGGACTTTTGCAGGTAAAAATAACCCTTCAGAAGAATTTTAGAGGATTCTTTTTTAATCCGATAAAAGAAAAAGAAAAAAGAAGCAATGTTTCCCAAATCAAATTTCTAGTAAACCATCTAGCCTGGAGAAATGCTCTAGCTTCAGCTCTTAAAAGTTCTCAAGAGGATGGACTGAATTTTTTTTTTTTTTTTTGATGTGGACCATTTTTAACGTCTTTATTGAACTTGCTACAATATTGCTTCTGTTTTATGTTTTGTTTTTTTGGCCGTGAGGCATGTGGGATCTTAGCTCCCTGGCAAGGGATAGAACTGGCACCCCCCGCATTGGAAGGCGAAGTCTTTACCACTGGACCGCCAGGGAAGTCCCGAGGATGGACTGAATTTTAACTTAGGGAGATCAAGAAGGAAACTAGATGTAGGTTTCTCTGAGACCCTACCAGCCAGGAGCCACAAAGAACTCTTCTCAGCAACAAGTCCCAAACTGCTGCTCCAAGGCTTCACACTTTGTTGCCCAAAGTGTCTCCTCTGCCTTAAATGCCCTCCCCTCCTCGCCTCCGTCCTTAAAATCCTAGCCAAACATGAAGCCAAACAAGGGTGCAAGGGTCAAAGCCAGACTGTCTGAATTTGAGTCCTGGTTCTAGCTGCAGGACCTATGCCCAGGGTCCTAACCTTTCTGGTCCTCACTTTCCTCTCCCTCCAGAAAACCCCAACTCAGCAGAAAGGCTGTTTTCTCTCCCACATCAGCCACTGCTGACTCTCCCCGTCTCAGTAAAGGCTACTGCCATCTACTCAGCTGCTCAAAACCAAGGAGTCCTCCACTGCCCTTTCTTTTTACACATACAATCCCTCAGCAAGTGCTATCTGCTCCACTTCCAAAACGAACTCCAAATTGATCAAACTCTTTCTATTTCCACTGTTGCCAACCTTCTCCAAGCCACCAGCACCTCTCCAGAGCTCCTCTAAGTACCTCTTAACTGGTTTCCCAGCTTCTATTCTTGCCCTCTTCAATCTATCCTCCATACAAAAGCCAAAGTGCTCTTCTAAAAGCATAAATTAAATCTTGTTACTCCCTTACTAAAAACTCAGTAGCCCACCAATTGCACTTAGAATAAAATTTGAATTCCTCCACTGTCTGGCCTCTGTCTACCTCTCTGTCCCCCTCTATTTCTCCTCCCTTCGCTCTGTCCTCCCTAGGCTACTGGCCTCCTCTCTGTTCCTGACATTCATCCATTTCATTCTTGCTCCAGGACTTTGCGCTTACCACTTCCTCTGCCTGGAACACCCTTCCATTCAGTCTGTGTACCACTGACCCCTACCATTCAGCCGTCACTCAAATGCTGCCTCCTCAAGTAGACCTCCCATCGCCCTGTCCAATGCTGTTCCCGCTGCAGGACTCCCTGTCCCTCACCTCTCCCTGTTTTATCTTCCTCCTAATTCTTATCTTGACCTGCAGTCAAATCAGTTACATGTTCACTCTTCACTCGCCTCTCCCCACTAAAACTTCAAGAGAACAGGGATCTTGACTCATGTTCTCCTGTCAGGGAGCCATATTCTGGGGTCACGTATCCCGAACCTCATCAAAAGTTATTCACTTCCTAAATTACTTCATGGATTCCATTTGAGGAGGCAAAGCCCGGACCCTTTAATTCACCTAAATCATGCAGCACCTCACCTTATACTCAAATAATTACTGAGATGAATTTAATTCTTCCTGAGTACCCTTAGGCTTTGTCGGTTACTCTAAGTATTTCAATAAAAAATTCAACTTCTTTTGTCATTCCTTCCAAAATGCTTCCAGATACATGCCAGTAAACATCGGTCATCTTCTACTGGTCACAGAAAAACTTGAAGGATTAAGATCTACTTGGGGATAAGCTTAGTATCTTTTGAGGAAATTTTTTTAAATCTCAAGAAACTAAACTTAGAAATAACGATAATGGTCAGAAGATTAGAATTGAAAGCTGTGGTGCATCTTGAGCTATGTTAATTTTATTAGAAATTTAAAAAAAAACAAAAGCTAATCTCCCTAGCAAAAGTGCATAATGGAATCATTTATCCATTACTCTAACATGTAATAGTAGCATATTTTTCACATATTAATCTCCATGATTCTGTTTTTTTTGGGGGGGGGGAGCGGTACGCAGGCCTCTCACTGTTGTGGCCTCTCCTATTACGGAGCACAGGCTCCGGACACGCAGGCTCAGCGGCCATGGCTCACGGACCCAGCCGCTCCGCGGCATGTGGGATCTTCCTGGACCGGGGCACGAACCCGTGTCCCCTGCATTCGCAGGCGGACTCTCAACCACTGTGCCACCAGGGAAGCCCCTCCACGATTCTTCCTTTTCTCATCTCTCCCCTTCAATGTTTAACAAATATTCACAAATAAAAAACTGTTGTGTGATGAAGAAAGAAAAAAAAAGGAGCCTGTTCTAATCATAATATAATAAAACACAGCAAATACACCTCAACTTATTCAGTTCAATCCTGCAAGTAAGAATGTTACCCAGGCTTCCTTAAAATAGAATTCTTAGAAACACAAACAATTAACAGCAAATTCCTAACACTTCTGCCAGCTCCCATTTATCTTAAAACCCAGCTTTAACTTCCAAAAGCTGTAGACAACAGCATCCAGCCTTTTAAAATTCTAGCTCTTTCTTTGAGCTAGATTACAAATCTAGCCTAACAAAATGAAAACAAATTAGTCAAAACACTCAGACACCACCTTGAGAGCATAATTAAGTCTAAACAGCTGAACTGGTAGCTAGGCATTTGTTTGGTAAGTAACATAACGTCACTTATGTATTACCGTCATGATTTCTTAAAGAAAATATCAGGTATTAAGATCAAAGTTTGTATTAGTTTTAAAAAAAAAGAGGTGAGCATTTAATGATAATAGGTAAGTATGGTATAAGCATTTTCCCAGAGAAACTTAGTATCTGCTATACCTTCCTACTTCAGAGGTCTCTCATCTCTGCTCCATATATCTTTATCTCAAACTACTTGAAAATTTTCATACATGGAGGAAAGACTGGATTTCTGAAACAGCCTGGACTGAAATGAGTAACAGCTGGAGCACCAATCCTGATTCTGTGACAAGATGCATGACTGACAAGCCACCTAACCTCAATTTATTCATCTGAAAAAGATGGAATGGGATGAGGTAATTTCTACATCACCATCATCTTTGAAATTCTGTCCTTGTGAAAAATCATAAATAATTACAACAATTAATACTACAAATAGATGCAGAAAACACAAATGTCAGTCAATAAAACCATTACTTCCTAAAAAAAGAGACGTAGTGTTCTCGCAAGGAAACGGGGACGGAGGATGGTTGTGGGGAGTGAAGAACAGATTATGCTGGGCGCCTACTGGCGATCAAATTTCAAAGTTACTCTCATTTTGTCTCTGAAGTAAACTGCAGAAAAATCAGACTGCCGCTAACTGCACGTCTTAGGCCAGTCAGAAATAAATCCTTAGTCATTTGTGAAATCAGGCACAGGGACTGGCACACAGTAAGTACTCAAAAAAATCTGTTAAATGAATAAATTTATTCGTTTAAGTTTGGACAAATACATACGCGGTTTTGCTTCTTACCTCAAGAGCCTAAGTTTTACAAATTAAAATGAAAATAATTCGAAAATACTTCAAATGTTATACAGAGGAGAGGCAGTTGGGCAGCTGGCCTGTCTAGAATGATTTTCCAATGGCCAGACTCTCTTTAGCCTTTTTAGCTGACCAGGGCTACAGACCTGAGCCAGGCCACCACCTTCTCCTGGAAATGTGAAAACCTGAACAAGCAGGAAGTGACCGAGGTTGTTGGAGCATCATACAAAAGTGCCCTGGAGAGACAGATGATTCCCCGATGCAAAGTTCACGGACTTGCTCTGGTTCCCATCCCTGCAGAAAACAGGTATCCAGCTATTCCTTCTAGAAACTACTAAAATGTTCTTCCAATAGATTTCTTGTCATTTAAGAAAGTCAGAGTAGGATTCTGTTGTTTTCACCAAGATTAATTGTAATTAATATAGGGAAGGTACAGGATAATACAAATGTGCTGTATTGCTTTAACTGTAACACTACTGTTGAGACAGGAGCTAACACTAACTGAAAATCTATATAGCAGCACTTGGTCCGTGTTACATGATTTAATCCTCAAGTAAACCCCATGAGGTAGGTGTTCTTATTCCTGTTTCCCTAAGGGGACTCTAAGGGTTAAGTAGCTTGCAGGGCCCAAATCACAGGGTCCAAGTTCACATGCAGGCTGGTCTGACTTCAAAGTCACCAGGCCACATTGCCTTTACTATTATTATTTTTATTTTCAAAACCCCCTGGCTTTCAAAGGACTCTTCATAAATCTGAGTATTCAGAATTATAAATTACTTATCCATGTGGCAGTTGATATGATATCACTTATGTACTAGAGCCATGATTCTGAATATTAAATTTCTGAATGTTAAATTTACTAAATCTCTTCTATAAAGCCTTTGTATTCTTCTTCAGACTAGTTTCTTTATAAAAGAAAAAGAAAATTGTGATAAAAACTTTTTTCTTGTAAATTTTCTCTGCTAGAAAAATCTTCAAACTTTACCTATTTTCTGTAAGAAACTTCTAGAAGGAATTTGGAATGGGCGAGAACTGTAAAATTAGGAAGGAAGTGAGGAAGAGAGAATCTAGTGCTAAGAGTAAACAGTGCTGACAAGTCAGTATTGGCAGTCTCAGACATCTACACTACAGTTGGGGTGCTGCCTCAGAATGTAGGACACTGGCTAACAAGAACCCTAATCTAGGACACTCATTGGTAATTGAAACAACAACAGAAAAGATAACACTCAATCCCTTCTGAGCTGTAACACTGAGGACCAATGCGTTATGGAAAGATCATGAAGGAAATGACTAGGGTAGATAACCTAAATGAAGATATTTCTGACTATACCCACTGGAAAAATTGTATTCCATTCAGAATGACGAGGTGCCTTATCTTATCCTGCATCCTCCTTCCCTTTCAGCCAAAACCATTTAGTGAGCACTTACTGTATCTGCTATATAATGTACCCTGGAAATATACTAGTAAACAAGATATAATCCCTACACTGTGAGACAAATGAGTAAATAAACAGTTGTAATACTGTGTGATAGATCTATGATGGGTTAGGGTGCTCTGAGCCCATCCACAGAGACACCTATAGGATTCAATCTTGAAGTAATTAGAGCATATTTTAACAAAATTAAATAATTCGTTTTTTAAATGCCTCAGATGGTCCTCGATTTTAAATCATACTGACGTTTCTATTAAAAATAAAACAGCCTTGAAGTCACACAATTACTTTCCAAAATCCTGAAGATCCTTTAAGAGCTTTCCTACAGGTTTTAACTTTTTAGTTTCCATCCATTCAAAACTCTTTGCCGATAAATAATTTGGCTATTTTACATATTTCATCCCAAATTTCAGAAACATTAGCTTTTATATTCCTTATTCCAACTTTCTGTTTAAAATAAACAAACGTGTATCATGACATGTTACCCCTGGGTGTGGGGAGGGAGAGGGAATGTGGAGAATAGATTCTTTAAGTTGCTTATAATAAGCACATCCTCCTTCTGTAACTGACAAACATGTACTTATTAATAATGCCACAAAATCCACACACTGTTTGCTGTGCATGTTTTCTATGGATCAACTACAGAGGTGCAAGTACACTAAAGTCATTTCACTGTGATTTAATTATTCTTGGGTAATAACTCTGGTAGTGACATTATAATTTTGTGGCTTGGCATTAAGCAGAAACAAGTATAAAACTGCTCTATTGGGCTTCCCTGGTGGCGCAGTGGTTGAGAGTCTGCCTGCCGATGCAGGGGACGCGGGTTCGTGCCCCGGTCCGGGAAGATCCCACATGCCGCGGAGTGGCTGGGCCCGTGAGCCATGGCTGCTGAGCCTGCATGTCTGGAGCCTGTGCTCCGCAACGGGAAAGGCTACAACAGTGAGAGGCCCGCGCGAAAAAAAAAAACAAAAAACTGCTCTATTTTATGTGCTCTGTCCCTTACTTTATTATAGTATATTCAATAAAATCTTGAGGGATAAAATTTGCCTCTGTGTGCAGCTACTATAGAACACTGTGTTCCTTTCTCTCAGGGTATTATAATTCAATACTGCCAACTCGGATTCACATGGTTTTTCTTCTAAGCGTTTCAAAGTGTTAGACAGCCTTCACTCCATCTATGGTGCAACATTTCTGCATGGTATACTAGAAATAACTAGGGTAATCACTAACTTCTCTCAAATGTGTAGGAAAAAGTTGGAGAAGGAGTATACAAACTCTTCCTACGACCCAGACTCTGAGCCTTCAGTTGTAAAATTTAGAACCAAAATCACTCTTTCTAGTCTCTTAATCTTTTCTCTTCAACCCATATTTTCTTTCTAACCAATCCACTCTATTAATAGTTATGGAAAATCAAAGAAATAAATTCAACCAAACTGGCGAGGTTTACTATAGCTTACAGCTAGAAGATGTTGACGCTGTGGCTTCTTGAGCAAATTATCTAGTCCCTCTGAGCCTCAGTCTCATCACCTGTAAATGGGGATCAAGCTGCCTCTTTACCACCTGGAGGTGCTTAACAGCACAGAGGAAGGGGGTCTGTAAATTTATCAAGCATCATAAAGACAATGTATTGTTAATATAATAAATGCTCTTTACCTTTTTTTGCTTGTTTAAAAATATTTATTATATCAACATACAATTTGAAGTATGGTATTCTGTACATATGAAAAGTATCCCTTAGTAAAAGGTAAAAATTTTAAAACCAACTCGAAAAACATATCTAGTACAAACATGGCCATAAATATTCTAATGAACATTGTTATTACAACCAAATACAAGAAATAAACTAAACTCACTATGCCATGCACCCGTTCGAGGGCCTGATTTTTGGTTAATTGCTCTTTATTCTTAATCAACTGCCTATCTCTTTATAGCAATAACAAAGAGAAAAAACATACAAATTATTGCCATCAAATCACTGGTGCATAGAATCAGTTATGATAAAAACTGAACATTAATCTATGCATGTGTGAGATTACAACACCTGGCATTTGGGAGGCTCTCAACAAACATTCCTTTCCTTAACCTCATATTCTTGTTACATCTAATAAGTTACTTGAAGTTTCCTCATAAAGAGCTATTTAGGGCACATGTACAATAAATTATGGCAGTGAATGGGACCAACTACAATCCCTCTATGGTATAAGTTTGAATAGTAAGGCTAGAAAAGGAAGATAATTGTGATGCAATAACTTGGAATTAGTACTGTCCAGTGATGAACTGTTTCCTGCACACAATATGCAATAAAGAAAGAAATCAGTAAGAGATAAGGGCAGGCCTCACTCCTGTCCTGTCACTGGGGTTGGTGAGCCAGAAGGAGTCACTGTAAACCTCTGCTGTGGGGTTCCAGAATTTAAATTGACCCTGGTGTTAGAGGTTATCAAGGCATCTGCCTGGCATCTGCAGGGCCTGTGCACAAAAAGTGGAAGAACAGAAGGCTTGGTAGGTAATGCCTCTACCCCTGTCTCAGGGACATCATGTCAGTCCCCAAAGGCCTCAGAAACTATCTGATGAGAAAGGATAAAGTATTTAAAGGCAGAGTTAAGTCAGGCAGACAGGAATGAGCATCCAAACTGTCACTCAGCAGCTATGTGATCTGGGTACATTAACTTCTCTAAATCTAAAGTGTGCTCATCTACACAACGGGGACCACAGTGCTACCTCTGAGTTCACATGAGCGTTGAAGTTGAGCAGGTGTGTAAAGTACCTTAACAGTCAGTGAGTCCAACATTACTATTACTCTACTATTATGATTATTGTAATTTCTAGGCAGAAGCAACATGACTCCAAGACACAATTATAGACTAACTCCACGGATAACCTAAAAGCTCTGTTAATTTCTTGAAGAACAGCACAACATAGAAAGAGATTCAATATTCAATAATGGAATGGGGCTTCCCTGGTGGCGCAGTAGTTGAGAATCTGCCTGCTAATGCAGGGGACACGGGTTCGAGCCCTGGTCTGGGAAGATCCCACATGCCGCGGAGCGACTGGGCCCGTGAGCCACGACTACTGAGCCTGTGCGTCTGGAGCCTGTGCTACGCAACGAGAGAGGCTGCGACAGTGAGAGGCCCGTGCACCACGATGAAGAGTGGCCCCCGCTTGCCACAACTAGAGAAAGCCCTCGCACAGAAACGAAGAGCCAACACAGCCAAAAATAAATAAAATAAATTAAAAGAAGGCTCAACATTTAAAAAAAAAAAAAATAATGGAATGAACCAACTGGGATGGCTGGTATAATATATAATATATAAGACACCAGTTTGGGGAGGGGTAGCAAGCGCATCCTCTAAGAAGTTTATAGTTAAGTTGACAATTTGCTGTATGTAAGTCATAAACAAGAAAGAGCCTATGGAAAAAGACCATTACTTAAAGTACACTTTAGACAATGTAACTATTTAAAGACTAATGATGTTTACTAGAAAAATCATACCCTCAGTCAGGTCATATGATATTTTATTTCTACTACGGTTCCTACTTGACTTTGGCGCAGTTGTTCTGTATCTTTGCTAACCATAATTTGTTATTAGGCTGTTTCCTCACTTGCCATTTGGTTAGGTAAAAATGCAATATATTAATTTAATAAGAAATATAGTAACCAAAAAAGTTAATTATTATATGAGTCTTAGTTTGGGTTTCTCCGAAAGTAGAGCCTAAGACAAGGATGTGGGTGCAGTAATCTATTTTGGAGGTGATCCTATGAAACAAGAGTGAGAGATGGGAGGCACGAGACAGGGAAAGAAGAAAAGCTAAATCTACGAGCATTACCGAGGTCACTGCTAGAGACAATAGGGGACGAACTCTGCCAGTACCCACGAGAAGCATTTTAACGGCTCTCCCAGGATTGTCGATCTGGAAGACAGGCAGCCAGAGCGTTGACTCAGCCAGGTTGAGGACTGCCCCCTGGGGGAGGGGGAGGGGGAGGGGCACTAACTCCACTGCCCTTCCAGGCTGCGCTTGCAGAAAGACAGGGTGTACATGAGTTTGAGGTGGAACACCCGCAGTGGAAGGTGAGTCTGAATTTGCAAGACACGATCCATCACAGCCACAACCGAAATCAGAGGCCGACAAACTAGATGTGCACAAGGACCAGGGGCATCCGCTAGACATAAAATACCAAGAAGCTACATGTGAAAACAAGACTTCCCAGGCTCTTTCAAGGAATAAAGGGAAGGTACTCTTATTTTGACCTTCCCCAAATAGTTTTGAGAGCATCATTACCTAAAGTAGGTTTTAAAAGAGATCAAGTAGGAAAATAAAATCTTTGCATATTCCTTATTGTGGGCTTAAGTATCTAATTAGATTTTATCTCCACAAAGAGGTTAACTGCAATATTATTTACAACAGCAAGCCAAAACAAACAAAAAAACCGTGAAGCAACCCAACTATCCAATAATAATGGAAGCGTTAAATAAATTATTAATCTACAAAATGCATCCATTAAAACTGTTTTCAAGGGCTTCCCTGGTGGCGCAGTGGTTGAGAATCTGCCTGCCAATGCAGGGGACACGGATTCGAGTCCTGGTCCGGGAAGATCCCACATGCCGTGGAGCAACTAAGCCCGTGCGCCACAACTACTGAGCCTGCACTCTGGAGCCCGTGAGCCACAACTACTGAGCCCGTGCTCCTAGAGCCCGAGCTCCGCAACAAGAGAAGCCACCACATTGAGAAGCCTGCGCATCGCAACGAAGAGTAGCCCCTGCTCGCCGCAGCTAGAGAAAGCCCGTGCCCAGCAACGAAGATCCAACGCAGCCAAAAATAAATAAAAATAAAATAAATAAATTTATTAAAAAAAGAAAACTGTTTTCAAGAAAGTATTTACCACATGAGGAAAGACTCATGATAATGATATCTGAAAGAAGTTAGATCCAAAACTACATATAATGTTAATGCATTTGTATAAAGTATGAATAAATTTGTTTATTTATAAATAAAATTTTTTGTATTTCAAAACCAGCACTTCCATAACTATACATTTTCACTTCCTTTACACCAAATTTGGACTCTACTGCATCAGCTAACCAACTGTGGTTTGTTGCCCCCACCCCCTGGCAGCCCAAGCACACGTGGAAATGTGTGGGGAGCCTTTCTCAGTTGCCATATCGACTGGCGGGTGTTACAAACATGATAGCTAAACAGAGACGCTAAACATTCTGCAATAAACCAAAGAGAACAAAAACCCGCCTTGCCAAAACACCAACAGTAAAAACCATGAGCTAAGGAATAAACACTTAGAATGATCCTTTGCCAGACAACAGCTCAGTTTTGCAAGCATCTGTGCCAGAAGGCTGAAGCAAATTTGGACTACAATTTGCATATATCACTACTATTTTATAAAACTGAGCGGAGATGGGTACCTCAAAATGCTAATACTAGTGTTACAAAGCAGAGAGACTACAACAACATGGTTGGGACAAAGAAGGAAATCAAGAGAGGTGCAAAGAGTGGTGACTTTTTAACATGAAATTGCATATTTAGGCTTCTGCCAACTGAACACGCATATATTCAGTTGCAAATCAAAAGAACAAAATTAAACCCCATGTTCCAAATACAGAAATTCATAATCACAAATTGTGTCCAACAGATGAGGTACTGTTTGCAATTTTATAACATGTTCTTACTTTCTTGGAAGAGAACAATCCACATAAAGTATATTATACACCAGTTGTACTTCTGACTTCAGTACATGTTTTTAAGAACATATTATGTACAAACATGACTGTGTACAGAGAAAGGCTGTAAGGAAAACAGCAAAATATTAGTATGGTTATTCCTTAGTGGTGGAATTATCAGAGGTTTTCATTTTCTTCTTTACTGAAATTTTAAATGAAAAACATAAGTCTGCAACGCCCTCAAGAAAATCCAAAAGTCAGCAAAACAGGCTAAGTTACATGTGTTTAAGGTTAGTGTCAAGTCCAAATGAAAGCAAAATAAGCTCGGTGAAAGGAAGGATGACAAGATTCAGAGCTGAGCTATGTCCTCATAGTTGGTTATCTGCTGGGCAATAAGTGGCTCAGACCATGGACAATACAGCCCCACTGTGTATTCTCTACTAGAGGTATGGTACTATCAAAACTCACTGGCAGGGGACTTCCCTGGTGGCGCAGTGGTTAAGAATCCACCTGCCAATGCAGGGGACACAGGTTTGAGCCCTGGTCCAGGAAGATCCCACATGCCACGGAGCAACTAAGCCTGTGTGCCACAGCTACTGAGCCTGTGCTCTAGAGCCCGTGAGCCACAACTACTGAGCCCACATGCCACAACTACTGAAGCCCACGTGCCTAGAGCCTGTGCTCCGCAACAAGAGAAGCCACCACAATGAGAAGCCTGCACACCGCAATGAAGTGTAGCACCGGCTCGCTGCAACTAGAGAAAGCTCGCGTGCAGCAACGAAGACCCAACACAGCCAAAAATAAAAATTAATTAATTAAAAAAAAAAAAAACTCACTGGCAAGACTTTTAAGATTCGTACAAGCAAAAGGTACATTAGTCAGGATAGCACACATAATGAAGACCTAAAGTTTGTTCTACTACTAAGATAAAGCAGTAAAAATAGCACATAAAATTCTCTAACAGGAGGCAGTTACAATTTAAGCAAAGCTGATTACTGGGAAAGGAAATAATTAGAAAGATAATTTAGAAATATGCACTAAAGGGGAAAAACAAGTATCAAAATATTCAGTCATTTATTCCTTTATCAAATGTTTGCTGAGTGAGAACCCCAAAGCATCATGCATCTATCACTCCTCATTTTACTTGTATCCTCTTTGAACTTAAACTTTTGGTCTATGCCCTCTGTTTCAAAGGTTCTACTCACCATGTTGGAGGTACTTCCTTTTCTTGCCTAAGTGGACATGATGGTGCATAAGTGATGACACCTGTTGCTCACTGAGCTTGGGAACTGATATGAATGACAGCTGTCACTAGTCAAGAGTGTCCTCTCCCTCAGCACTACATGTAGTGACCCTTCTCAGATGTGCCCTTGGAAGAAAAAAAGAGTCTTTCACAGGGACTTCCCTGGTGGCAGTGGTTGGGAATCCACCTGCCAATGCAGGGGACACGGGTTCGAGCCCTGGTCCGGGAAGATCCCACATGCCGCAGAGCAGCTAAGCCCATGCACCACAACCACTGAGCCCGTGCTCTAGAGCCCGCGAGCCACAACGACTGAGCCTGCATGCCACAACTACTGAAGCCCGTGTGCCTAGAGCCTGTGCTCTGCAACGAGAAACCACCTCCATCCTTGTGGGCTTATATCTCTTTTTTATTCCTGTAGTCTTCCTTTCTTAGGGTTTCAGGAAGGAAACCGTTATGTATTTGTTGAACCTGCCATTTTTTTACCGGAAGTCACTCTCAAATCTTCTGTTAGGGATCAATTGTTTGTGTGTCCCCCCGCTCCCACCCCAAATTTATATGTTGAAGTCCTAACCCCAAATGCAATGATATTAGGAAGTGGGGCCTTTCGGAGGTAATTAGGTTTAGATGAGATCTTAAGGGTGGAGTCTCCATGATGGCACCAGTGCCCTTAGAAGAAAAGAAGGGACACCAGAGCTCTCTCTCTCTGCCACATGAGGATATGGTGAGAAGACAGCTGTCAGCTACCCAGGAAAAGGGTTCTCACCAGAACCAAATCTGCCAGCACCTTGATCTTGGACTTCCCAGCCTTTAGGACTGTGAGAAATAAATGTCTGTTGCTTAGACCACCCAGTCAGTGGTACTGTGTTATAACAGCCTGAAATGACTAATATACCATAAGGCCAACAAAATTAATGAGAAAAACAAATTAACAAGCAGTCTCTTTTAAATGACAGTCATTTTATTCTAAAATTTTCACATCATGAGTCTAGTCCAGAAGATGAGGAGAATTCTGCTACAAAATGACCCTTTTCATTTTAATCATTTGATCAATGTAGCGTAATCAGAGGGCTTTATTTTCTTATAGCCTTCGCTAGCAATGGAATTTAAAATGCCCCAGTTTGCCATCTGCTTCATTTTCACCAGCATGAGCAATACCAATAAAAAGAAATAGCCTTCAAACGTCAGCCTTTTTTTTTTTTTAACAGAGGAAAAGAAATACAAGCCTAGACTATGGGTTCTATTTGAATCACAGTGAGATTTGGCCCTAATTTCCAGAAATCTTGACTCATATGATATAGAAGCAACTGAATTACTCCTTTTACTTCTCTATTAAGTTTCTATTTTTTAAAAAAAAAAAAAGGGAATGTCAGAATTGTGTAAGCACCCTTGGTAGATGGGGAAATAAAACTTCCCTGGATTTCTCAGTGCTCCTGTAAAAAGCCCTAGCCCTTTGAGATGAGGAAATATATATAATATAAAGATAATGAATGTTTGCTTTCACATCGCTTATATGCATTTTACTTTTAACATACCCTAAGGATTAGATCTATAGCCATCTGTCTAGTTAGTTAATTGCTCTGATCTGAAACGGCTGATAAAACTTTCTTATCTCCATAAGAAGCCAAATAGTGACAGTCCAGACTAGGCCCATTGGCTGAGTTCCCAAAGTGCCAGGAAGACTGGACAACTATCTCCAGATAGCTACGTGTACCTCTCTAGGTATTTACAGAAGCCCAGGCCTTGGAGACATCTCCCGGTCATAAGAACCTTCAGGAATGCTTAACCTGCCCTCACAAAGATGCATTTACATTCTAAAAGGTTAGGGTCAGAACCCAGGTCACTTTCCATCTTATCTCAAAGGAGCAAAGGTTTTCCTCCCTCCTTTTGTGAGAGGAGGGGAGGGACTGTCTCTAAAAGAAGAAAATACACTGTTCTCTGTCTCTCGACAGTGGGGTGAAACCTGCCACCTCCACAGAGAAATTCCATGAGCTTTCATGTGTTGCCTGTGGGCCCCGGTATAGGGGCCCAACACTGCGATGGTACTCTTGTTGTGGATCTGGTTGTATGAATAAAGAACTCTATTCCCTGACCCAGATGCCACATCTTTCTACAGTACACACACACACACACACACACACACACACACACACACACACACACACACACACACACACACACACCCACACAC